>NC_090937.1:896067690-896376017 GCF_040938575.1 Ambystoma mexicanum | reverse complement strand
GCATTCTGTTTGCATTGCTTCTCTTTTAAATAGAAGCGCAATGGGTGTTCATCTATTTCAGTTTGCCATTTCTTCCTGGGATCCAAATAAATCTACACAGATTGCTTTTCTTTTTCATTTTGCATTTTATTCTGACACACCAAATGACAGTGACACTAGGCACACAGCTATTCTGTAAGTATACTTCCACTGCATCATTTGTTCTAGCAACAGTGTGGGTCTTAATGTTCTTTTTTGTTAAAGACCACAGTACCCCATTTACCCCATCTATGAGAGGAGACAATCTGTTCAGGCAATCTGTTCCCAATAGGAATAGCATTTCACAAATAGATGTGATCAACACTTCCTGTTTCATTCTGTGTTTTCCTATCTTTATGTCAACCTCATTGACACCCACAATAGCCACCTCCTCACCATTAAAGTTATGCACTGGGCCTTCACTCTGCCTCACTGTGATCTGGTTATTTGGACATCTCCCTTCATTGATACTTTTTTTATCAATTCTTTGGACATAATTGTGGCCTGTGCGCCTGTGTCAATCATGGCAAAAGTATTGCATTTTTCTTCCACAGTGATGGGAGCATAATATCTGTCTTCAACTTCCTCTAACACACATAAAAAGTGTGAGTTCTTACTAATTTCAGGATTCACTTTTCTCAGACCTTTTCACTTTTGGCTAAGCACATTGGTAATTGTTAAGGCATTTTTCCCTCCTTTTTGTCCATTTTTGTTTGAGAAACCTTACTCATTTCCCCATATTGTTTGTGCGAAGAGAAGCCTGACACGTGTTTCAAGCTGTGTACAGCTTTTCATCAGAGGCTTAGGTTACAGCAATAAGAACTCCACATTTAAAGTAGGACAATGCCAGATACAGTTCTCAAAATGCCTCGCAGTTGCGGAAAGCTCAATGACCGTGTGTTTCAGTCTACTCGTCTTACCATTGCACAAACAATAAAGGCTTTTCTTTGCACAAACAACCAATTATAATTTCTTGGCGCAGTGAGACTGGGATCATCTTTGTTTTTCTTCATTGCAATGAGAATTCCAGACATTTGACCAATGTGTGTTAATAATATTCCCCCCCATAGGAAACTAACACATGAGCACCAATTTCCCCATAACAAGATAAACAAATGTGAAACAGTAAATGGGCATGCTTTACTATTGTCATGGTGATGAGGTGATGGGGTTGCTGTTGGTACTCTTGTTCAGAGTAGAATTGCCTATCATTTCGGTGCTGGACTGCCCCAGGGCAGGACAAAGACTGATATGTTTGGGATATTTCTTCTCTGTGAAAGATAGTGAGCTAAAGACTCTGGGTAAGGCTCTTGTAACCAGGATTCATGTCTGTCAGAGAGTCTCCCAGGACCCCCCTTGTTATTTGCATATTTCAAGTAACTTTGGGTCTCACCCTAAGTTACTAGGGGAATCCAGACGTGGACCCCTTGCTCACTATTCTTAGAGAGACACAGCTACACCCTACTGATGAGGTTCAACCAGACCGAAACACGTGTCTGGGGTTGCTGTTGGTACTCTTGTTCAGAGGAGAATTGCCTAGCATTTCAGTGCTGGACTGCCCCAGGGCAGGACAAAGACTGATATGTATGGGATATTTCTTCTTTGTGAAAGATAGTGAGCTAAAGACTCTGGGTAAGGCTCTTGTAACCAGGACTCATGTCTGGCAGAGAGATTCCCAGGACCCCCCTTGCCAATTTGCATATTTCAAGTAACTTTGGGTCTCACCCTAAGCTACTAGGGGAATCCAGACGTGGACCCCTTGCTCACTATTCTTAGAGAGACACAGCTACACCCTACTGATGTGGTTCAACCAGACCGAAACACGTGTCTTGGGTTTCTGTTGGTACTCTTGTTCAGAGGAGAATTGCCTATCATTTCGGTGCTGGTCTGCCTCAGGGCAGGACAAAGACTGATATGTTTGGGATATTTCTTCTCTGTGAAAGATAGTGAGCTAAAGACTCTGGGTAAGGCTCTTGTAACCAGGACTCATGTCTGGCAGAGAGTCTCCCAGGACCCCCCTTGTTATTTGCATATTTCAAGTAACTTTGGGTCTCACCCTAAATTACTAGGGGAATCAAGACGTGGACCCCTTGCTCACTATTCTTAGAGAGACACAGCTACACCCTACTGATGAGGTTCAACCAGACCGAAACACGTGTCTGGGGTTGCTGTTGGTACTCTTGTTCAGAGGAGAATTGCCTATCATTTCGGTGCTGGACTGCCCCAGGGTAGGACAAAGACTGATATGTTTGGGATATTTCTTCTCTGTGAAAGATAGTGAGCTAAAGACTCTGGGTAAGGCTCTTGTAACCAGGACTCATGTCTGGCAGAGAGTCTCCCAGGACCCCCCTTGTTATTTGCATATTTCAAGTAACTTTGGGTCTCACCCTAATTTACTAGGGGAATCCAGACGTGGACCCCTTGCTCACTATTCTTAGAGAGACACAGCTACACCCTACTGATGAGGTTCAACCAGACCGAAACACGTGTCTGGGGTTGCTGTTGGTACTCTTGTTCAGAGGAGAATTGCCTATCATTTTGGTGCTGGACTGCCCCAGGGCAGGACAAAGACTGATATGTTTGGGATATTTCTTCTCTGTGAAAGATAGTGAGATAAGGACTCTGGGTAAGGCTCTTGTAACCAGGACTCATGTCTGGCAGAGAGTCTCCCAGGACCCCCCTTGTTATTTGCATATTTCAAGTAACTTTGGGTCTCACCATAAGTTACTAGGGGAATCCAGACGTGGACCCCTTGCTCACTATTCTTGGAGAGACACAGCTACACCCTACTGATGAGGTTCAACCAGACCGAAACACGTGTCTGGGGTTGCTGTTGGTACTCTTGTTCAGAGGAGAATTGCCTATCATTTTGGTGCTGGACTGCCCCAGGGCAGGACATAGAGTGATATGCTTGGGATATTTCTTCTCTGTGAAAGATAATGAGCTAAAGACTCTGGGTAAGGCTCTTGTAACCAGGACTCATGTCTGGCAGAGAGTCTCCCAGGACCCCCCTTGTTATTTTCACTATGCTCAGGCCCATGAGTCCGATGGTAGGTCATCACCACCCGTATGGTCCTCCATGGATATAATGGCCTAAGTATTAGGTGTGCCTGTGTGTTTTGCTTCCTCTAGGCACACCAGTGTTCAATTTAACAAAGGAAGCATAGGCTAATTAACTGGGCAGCCGAAGCTGCTTTGGTAGCTTGAGAAATTAATCTTACAATACTTTCACATTCATTTCCTTATGCATGGATATTTACTCTGGTTAACATTTAAAAAATAAAATATAAAAACTACAATTTAAAACAGAAAATGATTGGGTTACTGCAGTACTGTGAGTGGTGTGTGTATAGCTATTTTCTGGCTAACAGGAAACTGAAAAATGGTGGCGATACATGATCTATTTTTTCTGTGAATGAAAGTATGATCAGCAATGTATTAAACTATTTTACTGGCGGAATAATATGTTCATTTCTATATTTTCACTATAACACTTGTGTATATGCGCGTTATAAATGCCATATCGTACCATACCACTATGCACAGGCAAAAGCAACCAAGCTACAGCGAGCGCCCATCTAGATCTGTTCTTACTATTTGCATACTAATAGTTGAAGGTTTCATGATTCTAATGCAAGAGTCAGATTCCCAGGATGAATGTAAATTAGCAGGACTGACAAGTATACCCCCACATAACTTGTAGAGAGCTGTGAAGAGAGAGGGAGTGGGTCTGATATCCAAAACAGTTTTTCAATCAGAAAACCCCATTGAAAAATGCTTTGTAAATCAGGCCAAGTGCATGCTATATTTCTTCCCATCTTGGAGCCCCAGATTAACAAAGTCGCTGAGCAATTATTAGAGGAAGCTGGGGCAGTGTAGAATCTAGCGTCACAGGTCTGTACGTAATCTATAATATGAAGTAGCTGTGTGCACTTCAGTGCAGAATTGTAAGAATAACACCTTTGGACAGCAGGCTGCATTTTTTTTTCCCTTTGCCATTCCAGCTTGATAATAGTTTGATATGGGCCATTTTTTGAGCTTCAGATGCAGATTATATGGTTAATCTCGGTTCAAAGATAGTGCCGTTGAGCAGGGGCGGTCTTTCACCAGATTGCACCCCAGTGGGTAATCATCGTTGGCGCCCGCCCCATTCATCAGAATGCGCCCCTCCTCCCCCGACTGGCTCACGTCACTCCCAAACTACACATCTGTTGTGCGACAAAACCCCTCCTCAATAAGTATAAATAATTGCTATATAAATGAAGCTAGTTTTATTACATTGTAATTCAAGTACTTTACAGAAGAATTCTAATGTGAAAACACAGCTGTTGCTGCCCAAGTAAATGGTTTTTCTGCCACCTGCTCTTACGAAAGCAGTTTCAAACTGTCCGTACTGGCACACTGCAGTGTGACGAGCCTGCAGGGTTCTGAGGGCCCACTGACCACTGGCCCTGTGTTGCAGCCAGGTGTTCTGTTCGTACCACCTCACATGTATTTCACAACGGGCAATTCTAGACTACCAATATGTATAATTTTCGGATAGTAGGTTATCTATCCAAGATGTGACAGATGGAAATGTGAGGCGAACGTGGTTTTACTTTGTTTTAGGTGGCGACAACAACTCCAGGCAGCGATATCTCCCAATAGACATATCAAGCCGCTGCACAAATGTTGAAAATTCGAAATCGCCCAGAAAACAGAGGCACTTTGACAGCACTCAGGGTCTGCGGCACTAGGCAAACACACCAAAACAAGCCGGTTCCCAAAATCTCCCAGAGACTGGCATATAATGTCGATGAGTATAACCTGGCTGGCTGGCAGTACATGCCGTGCTCTGTCTCCAGGTGCTTGGAATTCCCACCTCCCACTTGAGCTGGCAGCCCTTCATCATTGCCAACAAACGCCCAGTCCTTAATACAGGTCATACAAGAAGTAAGAAATAGCCATCTTAAGACAACTGAGCATGCTAGAACGAGTGCAACTAGTTTTAAAATAGATGCGATAACAGACATGGACAACATAATGTCAAACTATACAATGACGCCAACCGATTTAGCCGCTCCCAACATGCATAGTATGAAGCTTATTAAACATATCCCCTATACGCAAGACGAAATCACCACTGCCACTATATGCCAAGTAAACCTCATCAAAGAATACAAGTAAGTAGAGGTCTCACGCATTACATTTTCATAGTTCCACAAAATCTGCAGTTCAGTGACCTAGTCCACCTGGGCGCCTAAAAAGATACCGCTTTTTAATGTCACACACTTTAAGGGATTATGCATTGCCTATTCTAATTTCCGGGCGTTTTACACAAATGTGCATTTTTTTTTTTTGTAACACATGCAGCAATTAATAATGTGGAATACGCAGTTTAGCTACCAGTGGTGGAATTACTTTTCAAAAGGAGCTCTATAAGAGCAGAGGGCTTATAATAATGATGACTCGGTGCCATACCTGCCTAACCTCCGGATTTTACCCGGAGAATCAGGAATTTTAACTATGTCTCCAGGTCTCCGGGAAAGACCCTGGAATCTCAGGATTTTTGGGGGGGGCAGCTTTTACTGGTTACATTTTTTGTTTTGTTAGGCTTACAGGACTACACTGCCATGGACTCCCTGCCTGAGTGTGGCTTTGTCTCTGCAGTAATGACTGTAATGCTTCACACATTGGCAAAAAGAATGCAGGTGAAGCAAAATAACGCATGTTTATTTTGCTTCACCTTTCATTCTTTTTTGCTGACTTTCAATGCGAACGCGCGCTTCTTTTGCATTCTTTGTTTTTGCCCAGGTTAGGGTGGACTCAGCCCCATTGAACCACAACCATCAGGTTTGCAGTCTGGAGAACTCACCACTGAACTACATAACCTTATGAAAAACAACTAAGGTGAAATGTCCAATTTCGGTACTGCAAAATTCAGGAAAAACCTTTGTATGCATAAATCTCAGGAATTTTGATTTTCAAATGTAGGCAGGCATGCTTGGTGCACTGCTCGATTTAACATTTCACGCTGGAATCCAGCGGCTGGATTCCAAGCACTCTAATAGTGGATGTCTCTGTTCTTATACACTTCTGCTACTAGTGCACTTTGACAGAGATTGTTTGCCTCCAATCTCTGTCAAAGTGCACTAGAGCAATAGGGGACACCCGGACACACACACGAGTTGACCCAAACACTTATCTGATGTGCTGCTGCTGCATCCACCACTCGCTCCTCTTTTCCGAATGGCAGGGGCGCCAGCCAGCCCCAATCATCAGTCTATCAGTGCGCACACGCACACAGCCTGAGGGTATTTCGCACGTGCGGTGCGCCCATGGGCCTGTCTGGTGCCAGCGGGGCCCGGGGCCAGGGAAGTGAAAGCAACTAGCAACAAACAAATGTTGCTAATTTATTTGTCAATTGCTGCCCTGCCCTGCCTGAGGGCAAAGGCTGCCTGAAGCAGCAGTAATCGTTGTTTGATGTGTGAGTGACATAAAAATGATTCTGAATAGGCCTGGCTGGTGCGTGCGGCCTGGCTTGCAGGACTCAGATCACCGCCGTGTGGCACCCCCTATAGGCTGACTAACGTAAAGCAGCCACCTGAGCTGCCTGACACAAAGACCGGCCCTGCCGTTGAGAAAACATTTTGCATTCCCATAGTTGTAATATTGAGGATGGCTGTCAGTGGCAGCTGGTGAATTTCTTCATAGAGGGGGTGTAAATATTTCCCAAAAAAGCATGAGCAAGTTCAGAGAGGGAGCCCTATTCCACCAGGGGTGGCTCGACGGGACGTGGGACGTGCCCCAACCCGAGACATGTGTTAAAATAATGAGTTCAATGATGCAATTTTTCACCCCATTGTGAGAAAAATGTGGTATCAAGCCATACAATCATAACATATACAGTCAGTCAGTCAGATAAGGCATGACAAGATCTAATAGATTCCAGGACACCAAGAGAACACAAACGCATTTTCATAAGGCCTTTGTCCACAATATATGCTCATATTCTTACAGTGTAAGAAAACATTTTCAAGCTGGCTGTGCATAATGATGCCAGTAATGCCACTGTATGAAGACATGTCTATGCTAGCTGTGCCAATATATGCCAGCATCCCTCTCTAAGCACACTCCTATTGTTTTAACCAACATATACTATTGGCACTGGAAGGCAACATGTCCATGCATGCTACACCATTATATACAAGTAGCTCCTAAAGTCACAGATGATATACGACTAATATCTTAATTATCAATAATCTACAAGCTATTTCCTGCTCCAAAAGGTGTTCTCCATGCAGTGGAAAAACAGGTGGTATGCAAAGCCTACTCTATATGGGGTTGCTGGGTGGCACGCCCTTTGAATAAAATGTTTGGCTAATCACCCAAGAGTTTAGAAAATAAATAAAACATAATTTGTGTATAAGTAACTCTAATAGGATCAGGCTAGATTGCTTTTCTCACACCACTCTCAGGCGATTGAAAGTCGATTGAAGGAAAATGGAAGTGCCTTGCACAAGCAATTAATCCGAAAGCCATTCATTTACTAGCTGCATAAGCGGAGTGGCACCGCAGAAGCTACTGCGACCTGATCATAAAGGAACATTATATACATTCTAGGGTAATGGATGGTGAAAGAGTTGGAGCATCATGTTTGAGCACACGGAACAGAACAACAAACAGAGCAATTCCATTCGATTCGAAGCAAAACCCATAAGGAAAGCTTATTTTGGCGCTTGATTTGTATTGTCAACAAACGACAGCACTGTTTTTGTGCCCATATTACTAGTTATGTTTTGTGGAAAGGAGATCCTACCAATTATTTCTGCCCACTTTTCCAGGTCTGCTCATCATGCAATTGGGTGAGTAATCTGGAAATCCTCCAACAGCACAAGCCGTAAACAAGGCAAACATTTTCTTTTCCATGGAAGCTGAAACGGAACATGATTTCTAAAGAGGAAAAGCTGGCATCACAGTTCAGATGCCTAATTATCACTTGATGAGTGCGTGGCATCCTTATCTGCTATACGCAATGTGAGCACTTACTTTCCAGACCACATACATTTTTGTAATGGGGAACTAGCCCGGAACCTGTACACAGACTTCCATTCATCTGAAATACACAGGAATGGCTTCATAACATTAGACATTTCTTGGTTTGCCAAGCACTCAAAAAAAGTCAAGGTGCAGTAATCAAAGGTGGGATGTTAATTCTATGACAAGACACAGAGGCTCAGATAATGTTTCTCTTGTACTTTACTAACTTGAGCAGCATAACAATAACAAAACCATTTGGAAAATAAAGAGAGAAAAACTACATGGTCCATGAAAATCGAGTCTTTAGTAGTTCTCTTGCTATTGGTCCTCAAAAAACATGTGACCTTATTCCTGTGTTTTTAGGCATTTAGCTTAATCTCAAATCTGGCTGTGTTTTTATGCATTTAGATTAATCGCATATGTGGCTGTGCTATGCAAATTTGCTCTGCAATTTGCGCAGCTCCACCCCACCTCCTGCTGTACACTTGTGATGTCTGCTTGCCTGTCTGTTGTACTTCACCTCCCCATCCCTGCTGTATGCTTGTGATGTCTGATTGCCTGCCTGTTGTACTTCGCCTCCCCCTGCTGTATGCTTGTGTCTAATTGCCTGCCTGTTATATTTCACTCCCCCTGCTGTACACTTGTGATGTCTGCTTGCCTGTCTGTTGTACTTCACCTCCCCCTCCCTGCTGTATGCTTGTGATGTCTGATTGCCTGCCTGTTGTACTTCACCTCCCCCTGCTGTATGCTTGTGTCTAATTGCCTGCCTGTTATATTTCACTGCCCCTGCTGTATACTTGTGATGTCTGCTTGCCTGCCTGTTGTACTTCACCTCCCCCTGCTGTATGCTTGTGTCTAATTGCCTGCCTGTTATATTTCACTCCCCCTGCTGTATACTTGTGATGTCTGCTTGCCTGCCTGTTGTACTTCACCTCCCCCTGCTGTATGCTTGTGTCTAATTGCCTGCATGTTATATTTCACTCCCCCTGCTGTATACTTGTGATGTCTGCTTGCCTGCCTGTTGTACTTCACCTCCCCCTGCTGTATGCTTGTGTCTAATTGCCTGCCTGTTATATTTCACTCCCCCTGCTGTATACTTGTGATGTCTGCTTGCCTGCCTGTTGTACTTCACCTCCCCCTGCTGTATGCTTGTGTCTAATTGCCTGCCTGTTATATTTCACTCCCCCTGCTGTATACTTGTGATGTCTGCTTGCCTGCCAGTTGTACTTCACCCCCTTGTATTATGCTTGTTTTGCCTGTAAGCCCCCCTGTTGTCTTTTGCTCCCACCCTGCTTGCCTCTTCTCTTTAAACACATTCAGCATTTCTCAGTCAGCTGTGTCTACATTGTGCAACCGCAGCATCCAGAGAGCCAGTCTCTCTTATTAAAGGATTATTTCCCAAAGCCCAACAGCGTTTCCTTGCTGGTAAGGCTAGGATTGGAGTGCAGTATGTGCATCGTCAGCTAAAGTAGGGAACTTCTGTTATTTAAATCGTTTGATGGAGTCAACATCGCCACTTGGTGGCAAAGTAAAATTAGTTGCATAAAAGCAACAAATTGACTGACACAGTCTCATACAAACCCTTGCTGGTAAGAAAAGACATTTTTTTACCACTGCCCATATGGTTGTGTGTTGATTGTGACGGGTACAGGCCCAAGAAACCTGTGGGTGTGTATATATATATATGATATATCTATGCTCACTGCTGGAATGGACATTGTTGGCAACATTGGAAACACAAAATTTACAAGTAATTGTTAAAGTACAACAAAATGCACTTTGAGAATATACATCCTCTTTCATTAATGAAATGTAATAGATGTCGGAACGACTGAGTGTGCAGACATGTTACTTTTATATATATGCACTTTGCACTTTATAAGATGGCCGAACGCAAATGTAGAGGCAGTACATCTCTGTGAGTTACCTTGTTGATGTTTACTAATGTGTCATGGGTTAAAGGAGCTCCCATAACAGGGTGCAGCTACTGTGAACAAGCCACAGGAGTGTTGTGAAATGCGTTAGTCAGCCTCCTTGCGACTGGGAAGCCGTTTCTTATTGTTAGATTTATCTAAATAAAACTTGAACTTTTTTATAAGCCAAACTGTTTGCTGTGTAGCCATCCTCTGTTGGATCCCTCTGAATGAACTGTTCTGGTGAGCATTTGTTGCTGGACATTTTGGATTTTTGTCTGTTGATGGGAGTGCATTTTACAAAGGTAAACAAGTCTTTGCAGTCTTGATTCGCTTTCATTTGCATATATATATATATATTGAATCTGTGGCACATCCAGTTATTTTAAATTTACAATGTCCAGCTCCAGCGAAGAGGGTAGAGCCCAAGTGAGCCAGAAAAGGGGCCACTCAGGTATGGGTCAAATTATTCAGATGGCTCTGGTGGGGCTCAGTATGGGGGATTGGTTAAAATCCTCACAAGGTATGGAGGAGCTCAGAGGGGCAAGTGGGCATGGGACAGAGAAAGGGGGAAGAAAGTGAGCCTGTAAGGTTAAACATGCAAAGAACCCCCTGTGCCCCCACCGGTCCCGCCACAGCAAAAAGGGAAAAAAGCAGTGAAGTCCCGAAGGAGAGTGAGCAAGACACATCCTCAGAGAAATCAGAAGAGGATGCTGAAAGGTAAGAGCAATCCTCAAAGGAGATGGAAGCGATATCTTCATCTGATGAAGAGGGAGCTTCTAAGAAAAAGAAAATAACATAACTAGAGAAAGATGCCGTAGAGGATTTTGACCTGGATACACTAATACGCCTGTGTTCTGCGAAGTGGGAGCCACGGGCAAAAATAACCTCATATCTAAATAAACATCTGAGAACGCTTTTAACAAAAGAGGCCAGGAACAAACGTAGGGCGGAATGCCCAAGACCACATCTTTCAGAGGGCATAGTAGAAACTCCTGAAATAGTTGAAAAGATGGTAACATTTATGAGTAAGTATGCAAAGTACATAACAAAGGGGCTAGATGGGTCCTGGCTATCATGCCAGGACAAGATGATAGACATGGTGGGACCCCTCACCAAGATTGTGCATATGGTGGCAGAGGCCAAAGAGAACAACGTGGCCATAGACCCAACAATACTGACAGGATTGTTGCAAAGGGCAGCAAAAGGAACACTCTTTGATGACTCCTTTATAAAGGAGCTTAAAAAATGTACAAACTCTTACGCAGCCATTGACAAGGAACAAGCATCCATAAAGAGGGTGTTTGGGAAGCACATTTCTGGGGAGGCTGGCAGAGGAACGGGCTGCTCAGCCAGCCGGTATACACACCACAGGTCCTTCAATGACTGGAGTCCCAGAAGGCAAGATGACCAAAAAGCCAGACCTTTCTTCCCATCAAGGGGAAGAGTGAGAGGAACAGGCTGCAGGCAACCAGAACACCCACAACAGCCTAACTCATTTGGGAACTGTCACGATTTATTGTCCGGTCACTCTCAACTAAGAGAGTTCCCCCCCCAACCAAGGTGGCATGCAACAAAGCACTTTGCAGATTCAACTTTAGTGAGGCCTCTAACCTATCTCATGTCACCCAGCAAATACCCTCTTTACCACCAATCAGCTAGGAACTAGGCCAGTGTATAGTAAGAATAAATATTTATTTAAGGTTTGACAAAGAATAATAGGACCATCACCAAGACATCAGCCACCAACGCAGTGGCACTACACAATATCCACATTTCAAATTACCTGCACCAATTGACTGACTTATATATCTAAGGGACCTTCATATACTACCACACACAGGTAAAATTTAGAGATGGGCAGTTATCACTTTACATCAGATGTCTTGCAATTGAAACCACAAAACAATATAACTCACACAGTGATTGCTTAGTCTATTATCAAGTTATTTTCTCCCAACAACCCCCTATTCCCCAGGCATATATAGGGTGTTGGAATAGAGAAGGAGAACCATTTGGCATTTTATTAGAAAGACAGAGTTTGGGGAAATAAACACAATGGGAAAATCATTTTGGGCTTTTATTTGAATTAAATATAGGGCCTGGGGATTCGGATTTGGCAGAGTTTTAAGGTTACTAATGTGATCTACCCAGTCTAGTATTACCAATTCCAACGGCTATTTGTTGCCTTCCTTTACCTGACAACATCATCCTGGCCTTGAGAATGACCTGTAGGGGTCAAACACATGTTGGCTGGATTAAAAATGTTTCCCTTGCAAACTCATTTGTGTATTTGTGATAATAACATGACTGGTCAATACAATTGTTCTGCACCAACCATTTATCTTTCACACTGCGTGTTGCCATTTACTTCCAAATCAATCCCATTTTTACTTACATGGGAGGCCTTGGTTATACGGCATCCAGGGAAACAGCAGTGCTCCGCTGAGGACAGCATAGATCTCGTCAAAGGCTTCAGTCTAGGATAGTCCCCAGCAACCCATTCCTCCTCTTGCTCCTCAAATTGCAGGCCCACCTAGCTTCTAGGTTTCCCAGCCTCTGTCTGACAGGCAAGGTTTAAGGCATTCTCAGGTAACCCACTCTTCTCCTGGCAATTTTTATCCTGATGGCCTGGTAGTTCTCATTGCCTCTCTGTTACTTGTTCCTGCAAGAGTCCAGAAGTAGACTACCTCCAGACATAGAGTGGAAAAGTCAAGCCAAGAGTCCGTCTCAGATTGAAAACTGATCTCTTAGAGGGCTGATGAGACTCCATTATTATCATTACAAAATACAAATACAAAAAAATGTGAAGTTATAACATGCAAGATATGCGCTCAGTTGCCTCAGGGCTCCGACGTTCAATACAAATAAATAAAATACAAATACAAATAATTTCCATGATACGGATTGGCTAGCTCTCTCCCTCCCCCCAATATGCCCACTGACTGCTTGTAGGACAAGGAGTTGGGAGGTTTGGATGATGGAGGCTGACAGACGAGAAAGATTCATCATTACAAAATGAAATGTGGGTTTAACTTCCAGTGTTCCTAAAAAACTAACAACATGACAGCTAGCTTAATTCTTCAGATAACTGCAGGCACAAATATATGTTTGTGTTCTATATTTTATGGAAAATCAGAAAATAATAATCTTATTTCGTCATGCCCTTCCTGGGAGAAGCTACTGTTTTTTTTCTCGATTTGCCCCAGAGCTGAAATAGTTCAAAATCTGACACTTCAAGATTCAAATATTAATTTCCCCCTCTATCACCACACCAACTTTTCATTTCCTAGGAATTATGAGAAGGCCAGAATCATATGCTTCTTCATAACTCAAATTGTATAGATCACACAGAATTTATATTTGCATGGTACTGCCAGGCTTCTGAACCCCTTTAATATGAGTCTGGGATGAGCTCACTGGGACACACAATGCTCTTTCAATTAAGGAAAATCTAATCCTATGTTAATCAGCCATATCTACACATGTGTCCTCCATTCCAAAACGTGCCCCACCTTTTTTTTAAGTTTCATGTCACTTCTGTCACATTACATGCACATCTGTTTATCAGCAGGGCCTGTTTTCTTTTCAGGGCTTGAAGATACATTGGTGGCTCTGCAGTCCATTTCTTGAGGTCGAGTCAGCCCTAAAAAGGTCATTTATGGTGGCCACTAATGCATAATTAATGGGGAGGCCTGACTTTAAAGGTCATTTCTGCTGGCTGGCTTATCTAAACAACAAAAACGTGTCCATTCTGTTCAAGTTTCACTGCTGGACAAACGTGAACAGCATGGACGTGTTTCTTTCTGGCTTGCACGTTCTTCTTTCTCCTTCACGTCATCCTCTTCCCCTCCAAACACTGTGCCTCCACACAGGGCTGTACACACATACACACTGATATTCTACTCAAATGCACTTACATTAACACGTGAGCACAACACACTCTTTGACTGCTTCAAAATTGCACAACATGCACACACTAACATGTGCACACAGACACATGCCTTCCCACATGTAAGCATTCATGCATACACACAGAAATATTTCAAAGCTTACTTTGTCATTGCTGCCACGCCTTTGCTGCCAAATACTGAGCTACACTATGTCCTGAATGGCCCACTGTACAGCCACGGCTCCTCAGCAGTTCACTGGTCAGTGTTTACACAGACAAAGAGAGCCAGCGGGCCAGACCTCTGACGCCCAACTGGCCAGCTGAAGGAAGAATCTACTCTTTCACTGCAGATCCCAGAGTGCACCACACACAAAACATAAACAGTCCTGCCCGAGTCATGACTACCTGCCACCACATGATGGTGCTATCCCTGAAAGCAGCAGGAAGCAGCGCTGTATTGAAACAGAGACATACGTTTTGATTTTAAAGCAACACTTTCATTTCTTTTTTTGAATTCTTCGATGCATTGAAAACAATGAGGGCGGTGCACCATATTCCCAATAAAACCAGCTGCCACTGTTGGCTGTAACACACCTAATCAACCTAATTGATCAAGCGAAATACCTAAAATGTAGCAATTAAAATTAATTAAAATATCAAAAGTAAAAAATGACCTCTTATTCTACGGTGCAAACTCCTCTAGTACATGCCAAAACAAACATACTTTACCGAGTACTCCTACTAGAACAATCTCTACTCCTGTTAGTACTGCATGGCAAAGAATATCCCAATCTCCGGCAGCACTGTTTCATTTGGATACCTACAATCGTGAGTTTGGAACTACTTCAAAACTCCTGGAAAACTCCTTGTGTCACACAATGTATTCGCACCATATGCAATGCATTCCCATACTCAGTCACAGTGTAAATAACGCTTGTTCTGCTGAGCTACGTTCCTGACAAATAAAGCACTGAGGACAACTCAAGAACATTTATTTGATATTTGATTATCTAATTCATGAAATGAAATGAATATTTATTTGCTGAACACGTCTAAAGTAAATGTATTTGCCATAAGGGGATTCATGTTAAGGAGGGCATTTTGATTGATTGAAATGTTCTCAACTGTTTATTTTATGTGCGTAATTAGTATGAGACGTTAGTCAGGGCTGAGCCTCGGGATGTGTTTTTGAGCTTTAACACGTATGGGGCCTCATTTACAAAATGTTTAGCGCAATGCAAAGTGACTTTGCAGTTAAAAGCAATTTCTGATTCACAGATGCAGTCTTGTGCTGCATCCTAGCATGTGTCCATAGGCACATTCACATGCTGCGCACACTGCAGTCAAGACTGAGAATATGTGAGAAATGCTATGCATTTGTACACTTTTTACGGGTTCTAAAAGCCATCGACTGCATCTGTGTGGCGCTGAAATCTCCCCCCACCCCCGAGACACAGGGTACATGTATTGCAACAGGAAACATTGGCATTCCATCAAAGTGCAGGTGATCTCTGATGCCAAGGAACACATCATGCATGACAATTACCCAGGATGCAGATATGATAGCTACATCTGCCAGCATTCCCCCATATGCCAGGCCCTTGATTCGGGATCCTTTAGAAACAGCTGGCTTGTGGGTATTAACTATCATGCACACACAAGCAGTCACATGACATACAGAAACACATAAATGACAATATATGCAATAAATAACCATTTACTCCTTTGCAAGGGACAGCGCCTACCCCTTTCACCATTTCTGTTGACACCCATCAGATATTCAGCCACCCCAATGCAGCACACATAACCACTAGGGGCATAACAGAGCACACATTCAGTGTACTTAAGTCAAGCTTCCACTCCCTTGACCACTCAGGTGGTGTATTTCTATATGCACCACCTATAGTATGCAAAATCATTTTGGCATGTTGTGTCCTGCATAATATTGTCACATGTTGTGGCATAACAGTAGAGCTTCAGGAGGGCTACTGCCCTCATCCAAAGGCATCACCCATTCCCGTAGCAGGCCACAGGGCTCAGGGACAAGACATACGCAACAAAGTAGTGCATAACTACTTCACATGAATAACAAACCCTGTCAAACTGTGTGTGCCCCATAACATTAACAATACACTGCAACCTCATTGATATCCTTGACATGATGTGCACAAACTATATCCACACTCATATCAAGTTGGAAGAAAAAAAATGTTACATGCCCAAAATACCTGATACTGCAAAGCCAGCCCTGACATGTCGGCTCCATCACACATGTGTGCCCCTGAGTCCCATGCATCAAGTGGAAAACACATACCTCACCTGATTGCTATCTGGAATCTGGGTCCCTCAGCACCATTGCAGCTAGTGCTGCTCACCACCCCTCACCACTCGCATGTACATGTTCCAGCAATGGGGAAAGTCAACAGCTGTCCCACACACCCCTTCCTCCTGCATGTCACTGTGATGTCCTCAACATGTAACGTGTCCCTTCATGAAGATGCACACCAAATCTCCTAGAAAGCTATCTTGCCACTCACAGGATACACACACACATAAAAGCAATGATGCATGGTTACACTTCACTCACTATCAAAGGTCCTTTATCTTATTAATGGGAACACAGCAGCAACATTACATTTGACACAGTTGAATGACATTTAAGCCTCCAACACCAGCACCTCACCAGCAATGCACTGCATTCTTCACAAATCACCCACACACATACTTGTCATCCGGATCATCCACCTACTTGGATTCTGAGAGTCAGGTGTTCTTCATGCTCATGAATAATGGACAGGGGTGGATTGGGAACCATAAGAGGCCCTGTAATATGTATCTCAAAGTGGTACCATATAACAAATCCACGAGACACCCAACACTTCCCCTATGAGAACATTTGGAAATACCACAGAAAAGAGACCCAGGGTGCAGAGGCCTACCAGGAGATTAACCAACTCTCCTACCGGCCAGTCCGCCCTTGATCATAGAGTGGCTACCTGACAAGACACATTTCAAAAGACTGCATGCCAGGCTGACATGACAGGAGTGCAAATGTAATAACACACATAAAAGAAGCTACTGCATCTACCCTCACCAAAAAATTGTGAACAGGAACCTCCGTAGGAGATGGACTACAATCAGCAAGTTGTGGAGGTGTAACCAGTGACGCAAAGCACATGCATAGCTGATCAAGGAGACATGCACACACACAATTTTGTAGGACAACTCACATCTTCAGTGACAGTGACCATCACCCAATCATCACCATATCACATTAATCATGCAAACCCTATGTGGCCACATCATGACGCTATTGGAAAAGACAATGCACAAGCTTACCTGCTGGTACAGCTGTTATGCTGTGAATCACACACCACCTCCACCTAATACTGGGCCTCCACAGTGGTGCTAGAAGGGTCAGTGCCAAGCAGAGGGAATGGGGACTTGGGTGGAAATAGGGTGCTGGGTTGTCCTGGGGATCCCTCTCATGGAGTGTGGGCACTGGATAAGGCAATACACCTGAAATGAAATTGGATATTTGTTTGGACCAGCTAAAGGAGTCTGCCTGAAAGACTGCACATATACACATCAATGTTTAATGGAAGGTTCTCCTTTAACAGTCCACAAGACCATATCAGTTCACTCTACTGAGCATGGCTGCATATCCAGTACCCCAAAATGTTGCCAGTACCATGGGAAGCTGACTCACTGCCCACAAGAGCACAATGGACCTGACATGAGGACCCAAAAAAAGAATTCAGTCCACCTTGGAAAGGGGTAAACAAATATTACAGTCTACATTGGACACAGTAAAAAAAAAAACTTCAAAAAAACAGTCCTCCCTGTAAAGGTGGGGTGGGGCAGATAAAGGAAAAAGAAAGACATGTCCCCTCCACGGGCTCATGGACACCATGGTGCATGAAGAATGCGTTGTGGTGACAAGAGGATATGGGTGTGTGGCAACATGGCCAATAGCATGATCTGCGTGGTTCATGTGGAACCCCCATCCTGTAGTAGACATGGGGATGGTGCACTCTGACCATGCAATGACAAAGCCTGGTCCTTATTGGCTATGGCCACTTGTGAGAGGAATGTGTGTATGAGGGCCTCAATTGCTACAAGGGCCTCAATTGCTACAAAGTCCTGATGATGGATATTTTGAGTGGCCAAAAAGCCATTATGCATGCGGACCCTTGGCGTCTCCTTCTGCATGTTTAGAGATTGCCTCAAAGAATCCCCCTCTTTGTGGTGGCTGTTCCTTGTGGAAAACCTTTCATCATGCAGCGATTGCCTCAAGGAATCTGTGTCTTGATGGCGGGATTCCATGAAGGCCAAAATCTCTGCATGCAGGCATTTACCCAGAGAATCCATGTCTTGACATTGGGATTCCCTTGAGGCAAACATCTCCACATGCAGGGGTTCCCTCAAGGTGTCCAACTCCTGCCACATGCAGTCCCTTGAGGCCAATAACTCATCATGCAGGGATTGTCTCACAGGAAAACCATCATCATGGAACTGTCTGCCTCTGTTGTCCTCTCTACTCTACTGACACAATAGGCAGAGTTCAGCAGTGTGCACAGCATTTGAGGAGATAACATTTTCTGCCAGGGAATGAATGTCCCAGGCCATCTCCTGCAAGACCTCACCCGATTAGGCACTTGCATGCAGCAACTTCGCCTCCCACTCTGAGTGTCTGAAAGGCACACATCCACCACAGGTGCAGGGCCTACCAACCTGGGATGCTGATGCCTGTACCCATCACGGTGAGTGTACTGTCATTGGCTGGCAGTTTACAACCCTACGGCTGACACCAACCTCCCCTGCTGCCTCTATGATGGGAGAGGGCAATCTTGCAGACATTGAAGCCATCATTTATGTAGGGCTTCCCACTGGCAGGCCCAGGGTCTCCTGGCTCTGCTCATCTGACCGGGAAGACTCAAGATGCTCCATGGCATCCAGATGACTCAGTGATGTACCCACCACCATGTCCCTCAGTATGCCCTACACATCAGATTTGGCAGCATCATCAGAAGAGTTGGCAGGCCTGCTGATGATGGCCTGCAACACGAGAGTATTCTCACCAGGCACAGCACCCCAGGCTGCACTGGTGGATGGTTGTGCCTTCTCCGCCTCCTCGTCCCCCTCATCTGTGTCCTCACCTGAACAATGTGAAACAGCAATATTCAAAGGACTACCTACCTGGTTGAACCTGCATATGTGTATTCTAATCCATACTGACACAATAGGGCCAGCCACACATACATCACACATTGAAACTGGGCATTCTGAAATGGAAAAGGTGTAGATAACTACATTCAATGCTCTGAGCAATCATTTGGTGCATATTAGGGCCGCCTTCATCAAGACATGGATTGGAGGAGTAGGTGACCATGCATGCATACATACATATATACATCTATGCGAATGGAAGTTCTAAACATAGGTGGATGGAGGTCCATGCTTCAATGCTGAGGCCCTTCTCTACTTCAACCATGCCTACTTGCAACATGTGGAAGTATGTTTTGTCTTGCTGACCAGACCTGAATGCAGGCATTTGTGTTGCCAAAATCCCCATCACTCCCTTTGCCGAATTGGCAAAGGCCATATTTGTGATTACCCATGCTCACATGCATCTCAACTATGTTTGAGGAAAGCAAAACATGGATATGACCGTTGTGCACCTGCATGCCCACTGAATAATAGACCCTCCAAATGCAGAATTAACATCACTCAAACAACTTTTGACCAACCACTGCAACTTCTTTCTGGAAAATACCCTCATGTGATTTCTCACTGGCCTTGTCACACGTTCATTTCCACAGGCCTCCAGGTTCAGTGAAAGTATAACTCTAACATCGTACACTGCTTGGTGTTATTTCATATGAGTGAAAATGTGTGTTTACAATGCACTATCCACAAGCATGACACTGTGAGTGTGACCAATGACATGTGTCTTGCAGCCATTGCCACAAATATGTGTATTGGCATTGCTAAAGAATTCTGTAAACAGTAATGTGTGTTGTAAGATCATTGTCAACTGCAAACAGAGTTCAACCATCCACCTTCTCAGATGCACAACATGTAGAGGAAGTGCCCATGGATGCATTACTGTAGGATGGGTCAGAAGGACCCTGACCAACTATACCACAACATTTGATAGTATATCATGTGTAGATGAAAGCATACATAAAATGCACACACGGCACTCACCTTATGAGGCTGCAGAGGTGTTCATGCCTCTTACACCAATCACCTGCTCACTTCTGGCCACTGGTGACTTCTTCAAATAGAGTCAGCTCATCCACATGTGGTGATCCACCTCCAGTAGCCTGTGCAGAGGCAGCATTGCTGCTAAGCTTCTCCTTGGTCCGTGCGCAGTGCACCTCTCCACCCCACAAGCATTTATGTGATCTACAACCGCCTGCTACATTCTCCACTGCTGGGTCACATGAAGTGTATTGCTAGCCCAAGGGTGAAGGTCGACCTGGTGTTCGTCAACGTAATCAATGAGGATTGCTAGCTCCTCATCTGTATAGCGGCTCTTCCTTGGTGGCATCTTCTCCTCTTGACCTGTGCCTCTTCATGTGGTGAAGCATGTTCCTGCTCTGCAGGCTGGCCCCTCTTGGCCCTAGTGGGACTTGGTTTTACCGGGGCACCTGCACACTCACCACCACATTTAGCAAGTGGACCCTTTTTTTGCCCTCTTTCTCGTCATCCTCTGACTCTTCTTTTGCCCTCTTTCTCGTTGTCATCCTCTGACTCTCCATGGAGCCAACCCACTCATTGTGCAAGCAGCGTTCACGGCAAGGTAACTGCAAATTCTAGCACCATGAAGTCTGCGTTGTGCTCCCTAAATATTGCTTCCTCCGCATATGCCAGGAAATCCACAATGTACCCCCTAAATATCACCTCCTCTGTTTACGCCAGAAAATCTGCATTTGACCCCCTAAATATCACCTCCTCCTTGCAAGCCAGGAAGTCCACATTGTATTCCCTAAATAATTTTTTCCTCCACGCACCAATGGAGGGCACGTCATATACAGCTTTAGTCACGTAAGCATGCTGCCTGCAGCACAGACATTATGTGCATAGGCCACTTCCTCTGATGTTGCCACTGTTGCCTCGTACATGGAGTGTATACATCTGTGCCCTGCTGTAGTTCCTGTCTTGTGCCATATCTTGCCTCAATCAGCCTTATTCTGCCTCCATACCTCAACATGTCCAGTGTGCCTGCTGACCACTGGCTCTACCTTGGAGTGCCTGGTGTTCCTCGTTAGCCTGTTCCTCTGTGGCCCTCCTGTCAGGCTCTGTGACCAT
Source organism: Ambystoma mexicanum (assembly GCF_040938575.1). Lineage (NCBI taxonomy): Eukaryota > Metazoa > Chordata > Amphibia > Caudata > Ambystomatidae > Ambystoma > Ambystoma mexicanum. The sequence continues at coordinate 896,354,858 of NC_090937.1, read as the reverse complement.
CTCATCTGACACCAAAGGACTTCCACTCCTCAATTACACCACCACAGCACCACAGTATGCATCGTCAGAACCCAGCTTCACCCCACCAGCTACTGGTGCATCATGTTCAGAACATCGGCCAGCACCCCCAAGGCGAGGGTGAGGGCTGTCAACTTCTCTACTGCAGGGAATATCCTGGGTGACCAGGTCCTGTCCCATTCTGATGCCCGCTTCACGCCGTAGAAGCAACTCAGGACATTTGGCCATCAGAAGCTCTGGGTGGACATGACAATTGCCATCAACGCGGAGCAGGTGGCAGTCAGTACATTGGACAAGACAAAGAATCGCTGGGATGACCTTAAAATGTGGAGCCAGTTGAAGGTGAAGGTCAATGCGGCCCTTGAGGCAGGTGCCTAAGTGGATTTACACCCTGCAGGCCACAGTCGAGTGTCACCCCTTCACCTCCGAATCCTGGAGATAATCAACTAAGTGGTCCCTGCTCAGGTCTTTGACCTGCAAGCATGTGCACAGGCTGCTGGTGAATACTCATAGTGTGTACATTTCCACAGATTTGGTAAGACGGGTATGCATGATTTAATCATTTTAATGCTTTCCGTGGCATGTGTATTGCACAATTCCTAAATGCCATACAGCCTCAAACCGACACTGGAAGTACGTAATGGCACATATATGTGAAGTGAACAGGTGTAGGTATGAGCGCAGTTGCCATTTTTCGATGTTGGGGCATATGAGGTACATTCATACATGCTCCTCTATGGGTTGTTCCATTGTGTATGATGATTGCATTATCTCCAAAAAGCAGCTGAGACTGACGCAAGTGTATGGGTGTCTGGTCATAGCAATTTCTTGCATTTGACTATACAGATCTACATTGGGAAGTGTCAGGCCACTGCATGAGGGGGCATGCATGGCATGCATTATGGTATATGTTTGTGGTGGGAGCAAGAACATTGTTGCTTGATGCTCCACAAAGGGTACATGTATGTATTGCTTCTTTCATGTTGGACTGTCAGGGGTGCACGTTGGTTGGGTGGAGATTTGCCTATGTTGCAACTGACTCATGTGGCCAGGTGCCACTTCCATGGCCCTGCCTGCACGATACACCTGGGTAACTGCTTCATTGGGATTGTGATGTGACAGGATTTGAAGCCATGCTTGTGTGGCCAGCTATCAATGTGCTATTTTAACATGTGAATGTCTCAATATTGTCCTTTTGCCTTCAGTTGCAAGACTGGAAACTGCCAGATATCCGAGCATGGCCTATGTGTTTGAGGCAGTTGCTTGTTCACTAATGCCGACAGCATACTACAGAAGCACTTGGGGAGAGTACAACTGCATTGACACTTATGATTGATCCCTATGTTCTTTGTTCCCTTTTTCACAGTTGCAGTGGCTGGAGAAGAGGGTACATGTTTTGACGTGGAGCTGCATTCCATGGGCAAGGCCTACAGATGCAGGAGAAGAACTCAGGTAAGCCCAGTTGAATCCACCTCCTCTGAGGGTGATGTGCCTTAGGAAGCATCCCATCCTGATGGCAACGCTGCTGCGGAGGGACCAGGATTCCATCATTGTGTTGGCCACCTCGTTAGCAGAGGGACAGGTTGGTGGTGGTGGCATTATCACACAAGGACCCCATAGCATGGAGACCTCACTGGAGGTTTCTGGGTTGATGGAGAAGGAGGAGGAGGCAGATGGGAGTACCAAGGGGGATGTGCAATCTGCATGCCTGGCCTTGCGACAGGAGAGTGTGGAGTCCACCTTGGGGCGGGTGGGGCGGCATGACCTCCAGTCCCAGGGCCATCTGCTGAAACACTGCCCTCCTTCACTGATTCCCCCACCCAGACAGAGCCCACACTTCCAGCCGATGTAGCCATCCGCAATGCAGTGCTGTCATGGCTGATGGGTGGCTTGAGACAGCAGGCATCTATACATGATGCTGTGCAAGTAACACATGAGCTGTTAGTGGAGCATCATGGGCAGATGATCTGTCTCTTGTCTCAACTGGTTCTAGCACTGCTTTCCAGTTGCCACGTTGGACAAGCCATTGCAATGGCCCGATACTCTTCCTCCTCATCTGTGCCCCAGTCAACCTCAACTAAGGCCTCTGTGCCAGCTACCACCATGGACTCATGTGCTCCTGTCTCTTTATTGGACAGCCTGGCTGTGCCTGTGCCTCAGGCAGAGGTGGAAGTCTATACCATGGTAGTTGAGGTGGTCAATGAGCCTGCCCAGGAACATGCAGGGGAAAAGGCTGTGGAGGAACAGCAGACACTTGCTAGCAGTGCAGGTGCTGTACTCCCCTGATGCAGTCTGTCATCCAGTCGGAAGGGAGTATCTGCAGCTCAGACACATTGCCAGGTAGCAGGAGATGTTAATGTTGAGGATGCACATCATGGATGGCATTGCAACCAGGAGGAGGCAAGCAGGTGCACACATGGTGCAAATGGGGCTTGAGGCACGACAACACCTGAAGGAACTGGTGTCATTGCAGGAGTCATTTGTGAGGCAGCACAATGAGGAGAGGGAGCAGGCACTTGAGGCGGAAATTGCTAGAGCCAGGACCACGGTGGCAGAGATGTTGGCGTGGGTGCAAGCCGAATTCTGGGAGGACTCTTGCAGGGCAGCAGAGGACATTTGGCCTCATTATAATGTTGGCGGATACATTATGAATGGTGCCGGTAAGGCACCGGCACCGTTCATACCATACCACCAAATTACGAGTTATGCTCCCGGGTGCCTGACAGTCGCGAGCATAACTCATAATTGCGCTGGCACCGTTGTCAACGATGCTGGTGCAACCATGCTTCCCACCCACATTCTGCCTTATGGGAAAGAATGGGGATCGGGACACCAGCAATACCGCCCCCGGCGAATGGGCAATTACCGACCCATTCAACTCGTAATGGGCCGGTTATTGCCCAATCATGGGTGGTGGTGCCGGTAGAGAGTTTGGCGGTAACCGTGCCTGTAAAACAGACACGGCTACCGCCAAAATCGTAATGAGGCCAATTGAGTCTCGGATGATGGAAGCCCTGCAAGACCTTCAGGAAATAAAAGAGGCAGATGTGGCGGGTCAATCGGCCTTGCCTGAGGCATTGTCAAAGATTTCCATGGACTAGCCCACTGAGTCATGTATATAGTTCACTAGTTGTAGGTTTCCTTTATTTATTCATGTTCTAATGGACAGTTATTCTCTCTACATGCGTGTAAATAGTTTATCTTTAATACATTTTTCTTTCATGATTCAATCAAACCATTTGCTATCTCTTTGCTCATGTGCAACTTCTGTTTGAACAAGATCTTTATGTAGGTATGTGTTATGGCGGCCATATGGGTTTAGGGCATACTCTGCATGTCATGTTGGTCCTGGGCTGTTTGCTGGGGGACTGTGTGCAGGCTTCATGTGTGTGTGATGTTTAGTATGATCCATTAATGGTCTTTGTATGCATGTGTTTTAATGTAGATGTGGGGAGCTGACATGTTTTGCATATTTTTCATGTGCATCTGTTGTGTGCCTAATTCTGTGCTTTGCAGTACAGCATGTTGGTCAATAATGTACATGGTGTGCTTCAGGATTTAATACATGTATGCTGTAGTTGACATGACACTTCATTTGTGAATATCTTCATGGCTGTTGAGTAATTTTGGGGGTTAGTTGAGGTAGGCATGGCGGCATATCTTTGATAGACTTGACCAAATGGCCATGTTGACATGTGTTTCACATTTATGGCAGAGTCCATAGCAAGGCTGGGGGTGGCAAATAATAGTTGTCTGCTGCCATTCCTTGTGGAGGTGCACTGCATGTTTGGTGTCAGTGTCTCAGTGTTGGCTGAGTACACTTTGATTGTGTGTCTAATTATGTCAATGTGGGGATACATTTAGTGATGAGTGAGATGTTTTATGATGGTGTTTTGGGTCTCTTATTGGGGATGTATACTCATTTCTTCATGTGTCTTGCCAGATGTTTCACAGAGTAGAGATGTTTGAAGTATCTGGTGACAGCTTATTCACCTCTGTCCATGCACTTCTCAACGTTTGGTTTATTGCATGTTATGTTCCTTTCTGGTATCACTGATATTTAGTGTGTCCCTTTGACACTTGCTTGTCCATGTGGATGTGCTCACACTTCGAAAACAGGTATGGCTTGTTAGCATTGGGGATGGCAGGAATGGTTGAGGCCTCACTCTGAATCACTGTTATACACACATCACATGTGAACTATGCATCATGCACACCACCTGCCACCTGTACATCATTACACAGGACAAATGTGTAGCTGCAGTAACAGTATGGTTGGCTGTTTTTGTGCAGCTGATTGTGTTCCAACAGGGAGCCATGGAAGAGGTGTCTGTCCTCGATTGGACGGCACCGATTCCAAGTGATCATGTTGGAGGTGAAGGTCTGACAGGTGTACTCATAGTAGACACAGTCCATAGGCGTTGAAGTAGGTAAATTCTCCACAGTGAACTGGACCACTGGTGTGTTTGGTGTGCTGCCTTAAGTTAGGGGGTTGGGACGCAGATAAGTGGTGGTACTGGGATGAGGGCTAACTTGTCAGTGATGCCCCTTAAGTTAGGGGCATGGGACACAGATTAGTGGGGGCACTTGGACAAGGGCAGATTCGTAGATGCTGCCTTAAACTAGGGGCTTGGGATGCATAGTAGTCAGGGTACTTGGTCGAGGGAGGACTTGTAGGTGCTGCCTTAAGTTAGTGGTTTGGGGAGCAAATCAGTTGGGGTACAAGGATAAGGACTTGTCGGTCTCAAGAGAGTAGTGGAAGTAATGGTGATTGCTGGTAAGTAATCCTTGATAACTTTTTTTGATGGGTCTGGAGCAAATGTTGCTCAACAGCACTATGTTCTGTTTGCCATGGGGAGTGTGTTGTGGCCGTTGTGGGCCATACTCGTTCTTCTTTGCGCTGCAGGTTTCTATGCACCTTTAATTCCATTAATTAGCTCCCACTGGAATACATTTCGTCCATACAATAGTCTTGCTCATGCTAACTACTTTAAATTAGACCCATTGACTCAAACTCAGTTGAATTAAGATGTGTTGTGTCAACTTATTTTTGTGTACCTATCAGCCAGTTTTTGTCACACAACAAGAGCAGTGTGAACTAGACTTGTGTTGCTGTGCTAGTTATCCATTTTGAATCCTGACAGGACATCTGCCATATAACTATAGCAGAATTTAATGACAATATCGAATCAGCACAGTCCATTTGGGCTATAATTTCAGGGACGGGACGTTGATCAGCTTACTCAAATATTTACCTACTTCAGAAATTGGCGACTAAGAATAATTCACTGACACAACATGATCACAACAAGGGATCACCCTATTTTGACACAAGGCCTTGAGAAAGAAGCTGTGTCGGAACACAAATAGGCTGAATGGACTGCAATGTCAGTCTGATTGTTATTCAACATCAAGTCATATAATAAAACTTTATGGCAAAGTGCATACCACCAGTACTAATTTGTTGTATTGTGTGTTGAGGTTATGGGTGGAAACTAGCTGGACTAGGAGTGCTGCTGGCTGTTAGATTGACCCCTTTTGTTCTGGTTAAGCGCACTGGGTTTCCAACTCATCCACACATACTGTTGACTAGATTCTCACTAGAGGTGCTTGCACACTCTTGTTAAATTTGTAAAACTTGTGGTTTCACCCTAAGTAAGTCAGGTTAATCCAGGTGTGTACCCCTTGCTCACTGAGCTTCACCTCACTGAGGAGGCCAAACAAGGCCAACAAACATGCCTGGGGATGCTGATTGTACTCTTTTTCAGAGGAGAAATGACCATCATTTCAGTGCTGAACTGCCCATTTGGGTGGGGCCAGACGAATATGCAATTTAATAATTTCTCCTCTGTGAGGGCTACATTGAGCTAAATCGTTGTTGCGGACCTTTCTGGGTGGAAAAAATTCCATAGCACATTTGAATGGAAATTAGTATTTCCAACATCTGCCATGGGTAGTGTACACATCACCTCAAATGAGCTGGCGAGAGTTGCTACTGCATCCTCAACTAGGTTGACGATAATGTGGGGAACAGATTTATCTCCCCCGAAAACTGGAAAACAGCCCGCGAAATTACTAAATGGTTATTTTACATGCACAGTTGAATGGATCAGGTAGAAATGAGTATAACAGTATCAGAGATGTAAGAAAACAAGCAAACTACAAAGCAATGCCCTAAAAAGAGGCATACATTTCAGAAAATCGACTTGGGAAGGAAAAACACAGTGCAGCCAAATCACATGTGGAGAAATTGCATGTTCTCATTTTCACATGTTTAAATGTCAAAACAGCTTGAAAAAAGGGTTCAACAGACGCAATCGGAATGCGATTTTTATACTAAGGGACAGATAAACATCACAGGAATAATAAGAAAGTGAAAGGGGAACTCTGAATGAATGACAGGATGAGATTTAACGGGAAAAGTAATTTGGTTTTAAAGGTGGAAGCAGTTAACAGGAAAAATCAGTTTGGAAAGGAAATGACAAGTGCTATTACAACAATATTTCGCAAGTAGATTATCAATAGGAGAAACACTCCCCATGGGAAAGGTCAAGCTGCAGTCTTAACCCTCCTCATGCTGCACATCTCCTTATGTGGGAATTAATTTGTTTATTCCAAATATTACTAAGGATTTATGCAATGGACTATGAGGATGGGGAAATGAAGCTAACACTTGGAACTCAAGGAACAGGATACACAGAGGGTTTTGATCATTTTAAACAGTTACTAGTGTACTTTCAGGATAACATATAGGGTTTGAGCAAAGGTCAAGATATCGGAATGGGATATCATACATTTTGCTATGGGGTGGGGTGATACTTACAATAAGCATTTGGATTTTAAATTTTGGAACACCAACCGGGTATCTGAACAGCGGGGCAAGGGTCTGGTCACAGCACAGCGGCGCATCAGCTGGATAAAGCTGGTAGCAGGGCAAGCAGGTAGCGCTGGATAATCCCAATGATGATTCAGCCACCTTTGCCCTTTCTCCCTGAATTAGTGGGATTGTTGTGGGGTTTAATTCTGAAGGGTGGTTCTGCCTCTATATGATGGTCTGGATCAGCTATCCCTTTCCTGGCAGTGGAATCTGGAATCTGCAGGGTGAGTATGAAATGTCTGGATCTCTGGATATGCTGAAGCTGGAAATCAGAAGAGTCAGTCCTTTGTCTCTCTGAGCCTCCAACGTTTATAAGGAGGATGACATCACAGGATTATACTATGGGGCAGACTTTGGCTGGACATGCCTCTAACTACTGGATTGGTCAGGGGTGGCTTTCACCGCCTTCCTGTCAGTCAGTTGGACTTCAGGGACATGACACCAGTTTTATGGTGTAGGCTTACAATGTGCATGGTGCCCCCACAGTTATGTTTGCCAAAATCAGTTATGACATAAATTGCACATTTTTACGGTTGTGGCGCTTTTACAAATCACAATAGGCAATGGCCATATTTTCCACAGATGCTGCCATTCCAATTCCCAAGTTTGTATTACGTTGTTGTTAAGGATATCAATCAGGCGATACACCCTGGTCTCAGCCTACTATGCAGTGCACAACTGAAATGCTTATTTTGTTATATATAGGTTCAATATTTGAGAGATACACCGCTCATATTACACCCCCTTTTCAAATACCCTGGGTCACAATAGACCAGGAACCAGGCTGGTAGGTAAAGGTAATATTTTTTTATTTATTTAGAAATTCAAGAAAATCACACACTTTTTAATATATGGGGCAGCAATCACCAATGGGGTGATAAGAACAATATGAATGTAAGCAACACACTTAGCTTAACCTTCTATTAACACAACTACAAAACACCAGGGAATAGAGACAATTTTGATTTTTGGGAAAGATAGCACTCAGGTTATGATTTCCCCCTGCAATATTCCTCAACCCACAAATAATCAATTCTAAATAGATATAAGGAAGCAGCAGGTAATCAGGAATGAGGATTAAGAAACAGAATTCAAATCCAACCTTCCCATCCCAAACAAGAGAGAACAACGATTTGAACCCTTGCAATGTTAAAGTGACACTCGGAAATGGCTGAATAAAACAAAGAATGTGTGCAAAAATCCTTAAATAAGTACAATTCTCTACGGGAGCAACACTGGAAAGTTACAAGCAATCATAAGCAATAGATTGAGCAAAAGCATACCATTGGAAAATTAATGGAAGGTTTAAAACAAAGTAAAAATAACACCTGTAAAACTTTGCGAACATGCTCATTTGCGCCTGAAATTAACCAAATGGTTTTTAATGAAAATGGGTGAAATATAATAATATCTGGGGATGGGGGGTAGCTATGGATCCTAGGTACGATAGGAAAGTGGAATGAGGTCTCTAGCTGTTAAATTGAGTGAGTTATGCAAGATCTAGAGAGGTGTGTTTTTGGAAAATAGTGCGAAAAAGGAACAGAAATTAATTTTTTACAAGGACAGTTTTACTTTACACTAGGGCATTCTGGCTAGGCTACCAGCTTGGGACACAGTAAGCTCCAGAGTTGATCCATGGAATCAACCCTAGCACCTCCGCGCCAGCCCTGGCAGACCCAGTCCAATTACCGGAGGGAGGATTAAGGGTTTAGGATTTCACAAGACAAAATTATTAAAGATGTTGGCACTAGCACAAGGAATCAAAGGAGGGTTTCAAGAAAGATTGTGACAATATTACAGTTATCAGGATAAGGATTGGATGACTTAGAGAATGGGATGGAACAAAGCAAGGCAAGGTTTACTATGTTTCTATGGTTCCTATTGATACTCACAGTCCACTTTTAGTTTGGATTTTGGACAGTCATCACTCTGGATCACCACACGGATCTGGTCTAACACATGGCAAACTCAGCAGGGCAGAGTCAGCTGGGCAGGCACTGCATACCAAAGGATAGTTCCTCTGGACTGGCAGTCTGGTTACTGGAGACTATAGTGCATCAGGATAGCAGGATATCAGGATAGCAGTGAGTGGCAGCAAGCCAGGTAAATTCAGGATGCTTCCCCAAAACACCACAGCACTTCTCTGAGTTTATGGGGATTACTTTAGAATTGAGGCCTAGCTGAAGCAGGGTCAGCAATTGATTGGCCTTGTGGTTTGGGTCTGGAGTTTAGATGGATAGATGCAAGATAAAGACAGGAACTGACAGGAACAGGACAACAGCGTAGGAATCCGGAATCAGTGTGTGTCTTGAGTGCTAGTCAGGGGCCCTTATTTATACATTTATAATGGCAGATGACATCATTATAGTATATGACAGGGGCAGGATTCACTACCCACACCCCTAACAATAGGATTGGGCAAGGGCATAGTCTCCACCTTGCTCACAATTGGTTGGATATCAGAAAAAGTGATGTCATGTTTATGAGGTCACTGTTACTGTATCTAGAAACTCCCACATTCCCTTTACTGCAAATCCGATTTTGCCAAAAACAGATATTTATGCAGTTTCCACCTCTTAGTAAATCAGATACACAGGTTACATATTTGGTGCAACACAGATTAGTCCAAACCTCCAGTCTGTGCGACCTTGAGTCGCCTTTCTGACACATTTGGTAATTTTACACTTTAAAGATTTGGACCACAATTCCCCAATTTTATACACAGATGCAAATTGTCCCAAGGGGTGTATGTACAAAATTTGACATTTGCAACATGAATGCTTTTCTGCTAATATAACATATATCACTGTTTCTGTCCAGAGTGTGTCACAACGTTCTACCAAGTTTTCAAACACAGCACAAAATTCCACTTTTATGCGGGGAAAATTCCACATTTTCACCAATTTTGACAGCTGAGATATAAGTCTTTTTACAGTTCCTTCTACAATAGTCTTACAACAAATGGGAGTCAGTGTCTGTCATTTTCTTTTTCTTTCACGCTAACACCAACTGCCAGTTTCTTTCAAGAAGGATGGGGGCCTCTCTATTAATTGAAGGATGTATTGCCCTTCACACTTGACAGGGGAGAGTCCCAGGACTGCTATTGTCCTAGCCTGGAACAAAGACGAATGTCTGATGAACATGTGAAATCTTTTTGTCCTGGTCCATTCAAAGGGCCTCATTACACGGTAGGCAGTAAGGGTTTACCGGTACCGGTATTTTACTGGTACCGGTAAATCCTTACCGCCTTACTACGAGGTCCCTTTGCGGGTTGGGGAATTTAACGCCTGCTTTTTGCAGGCGTTAAAAAACAACCCGCAAAGGGACCAGGGAGCTAATTACGGTACCGTAATTTGCAGTGCCGTAATTAGCACCTTCCCCATTCCCATTATGCCCTATGGGGCAAAAATGGGAATGGGGATGGGCAATGGGGGAAGGGGAATTACCGCCCCACCAACCTTGGAATTGGGCGGTAATTCCCCTTTCCACCAAGGCGGTGCCAGTATTTTACCGGCATGGACCAAGGTGCTAATAGCACCTTGGTCCACCGCCATTCGTGTAATGAGGCCCAAAGTCTTTCAAGCTGGCAATTAGTGCTTTCCTGTGCCAGGAGTTTATAGTGTGCCTCTCTTCCTGAAGGCAGTTACAGGGCTTTAACTTGAAGAGCAGTTTTTTTTTTTATAGCTTGCCAACTTAGTCAATGAATTTTAGCCTTCGTTCTCTCATTTTAAATATTGACTTAACAAAATCTGTGGATTCAAAATAGCTCATAGTTGTACTTTTACCAGCAACAAATCCTTTACATTGCTAAGTAAGCAGGCCTTCACCCAACAATTTACTTTTAAATAGGCCACATTTTCTTCAGTCAGCAAAAGCACATTTTACCACGTGTTAACAATTAATAACATTTCTTTCTTTTTAAATTCTACTTGGCAGATCCATCTGCCTTTGCAACCAAAGTCATTTTCCTGGAAGCATGAGTTTTATCAGCACAATGATACATGAAACTAACCAAGCTTAGATAGTTAGAAGTTCTTTGAAGACAGCTGATGTTGGATACATTGTTGAAAAATATTCATGCTTTTCCGTGCGAGTAAAAGCAGAGTCTTTGGTTGATTTTTCAAAGTTGCTTTTGACTGGAGCTGTATTCAAATGAAAAAAACAAAAACAAAGATGTGATGGCTGGAAGGTTTAGAATGAATCTTAACCACTGGCATTGCTCTGGGCAACCCTCCAGACCATCCTTTTTCACCTGCAAAGCCATTACAGAAGGGAAAGACCATATGCAAATCAGGCTTGGCCCCACCCCAAAAGGGGCAGTCCAGCCCGAACTGCTAGGTCACATCCCATTCAAATGATGCTCGGTTCCTCTGAGACAAAATGAATCATCCTTGACATGGCAGGGCTTTTTCATTCACAGTAGTTTCATGAGAAATTGATGAATTTAGCGCCAAGCAGCACTTTTAAGGTTGAAAAAGGTGTTATTTTTAAATGGGCATTTTGAGATTTGCACCAAGGCAATGCTGCCTCTTTCACTTAATTTGTAGAAAAATATCACAGAGCACACTGGCACACTCCTGCAGTGTGTACTCTGTTCCTCTCCACCTTAAATGTGTGTGGCAGGGTGATGCAGCCATTATTTTGGTGGTTGTAAAAATGCAATTTTGAGATCCTGGCATGGCCAGGAGTCAGCACAGCCATTTTGCTGTTTCTTGCTCCAGTGCAGCAAGTGCTGTGGTAAGGCACATCTGAGTGGGTCAATATATCCCACATTGTTCAGTCCTTGTAATAATGTTTTGCAATTTCTAGTGGGAACCGTTTCACCTAAAATTTGATAATTTTGTATATGCGTACATATCATCATAGAGCATATTTGCATTAATTTCCAAAGTTGTACCATGTATATTTTTCCCATGAATTACATTTTCCTGCCATTTTTGTCCCCGACATGCTAGGGAAAGCTACAATGGGCCTCATTACGACCCAGGCGCTAATGGGTTAACGGCGCCGTAAAAGGCTGCGGCGCTGTTAACCTATTAGCGCCTAATTACGAGGTCCCTTAGCGGGACCCGACCTTAACGGCTGGTTTTACCAGCTGTTAAAGTAGGGACCCGCAAAGGGACATTGGTGCTAAGTACGGTGCCGCAAATTGTACTTAGCGCCTTCCCCATTCCCATTGAGCCCTATGGGGCAAAAATGGGAATGGGGAAGGGCCATGGAGGAAGGGGGAATTACCGCCCCACCAACCTCGGAATGGGGTGGTAATTTCCCCTTTCTCTATGGCGGAGTCGGTAACTTACCGGCATGGACCATGGTGCTAATAGCACCATGGTCTTCCGCCAGGGTCGTAATGAGGCCCAATGTCTTATTTTAATGGCACAAAAATGACATTCAAACTGTTAAAATGTCGCATTACTGCGTTTTCTGGTTGCAGAAATAAAAGTCTTAAAGTTTATTAGATAAGAAAAGTATTTTTCCCCAGATGGGCTGGCTTTGTCTTCCAAATAAGGGTATTATTTCCAACCCACAGCCAAATGTCAGGCTCTAGTCATCCTTACTCTTGTTTTGACATGGATTTGCCCTTGAAGTTCTTCAGTTTGAGTCGAGGGGAGATGCCACCAGAAAGTCACACCTATGTGTCCTGGAAGTCCATTGTCCCGAGCTGGAGCACTGTCGCTTTGTCTGACGATGGTGCAAGATCCTCCACCCTTGCCTATTAATATGCCCCGGGGGCTGGTCCACTTGGTGGAAGGTAGATCCTTTTCCCAGGAAGCAAGTTCCTTTGAAGCCAGGGCCTGCAAAAAAACCTGTTCTGCTTGCCTCACAGCAAATTTATTTATTTATGTATTGTTCTTTCCTGAACCAGAAAGCAAGTCTGTTGCAATTTAATATCCTATACATGTTTTAAAACAAACCCCCATCACATTTCTATGCATGGACAGGGCTTTAATTCAACATTTCACTTTTAAACCGACATTGTCTTGTTTGTAAAAAGCACCATTTTTCACGTGAGTTAATGTTCCTGGGCTGTCACTTTACAATGCGGACTTCTTCGCATCCCCCTGTTCTAAACCTTTCCAAAGCCCAAGTCATGTTTCTACTGCACAGACATCTGTTCAAATAAAAGGTGTTTTGAAACTGACATGAGATAGGAGAGAGAGAGGGCTTTTTGGAAGAGTGTGCCTGTGATATTTTGTTGCAATTTAGTAAAAAGCTTGCTGCACGGCTTGGAGTGCAGTTGTTTGCTATTTCACAGATCTTGCCTGACACAGCCTGTCATTCAATGAGGAATGCCCCCATTTGTCTTGGAGCACAACCTGAATATGGATGAACATAGCTGGGTATCACTGGAACCAAGTTGTGTACTGTTGAAAAAAAAAATGTGCCGTCATTTTTAAAAGCAGAACACTTTATTTTTCAATGGGAAATTCTGAGCTGGCAGCATAGCAGCGCTGACTTTGACTTCTTTTCTTTGGTGCAAATGAAGAAAATACTGTCAGCCGTACTCGGGGTATTTTGTGTTTCCTCTTGCCCCATATGTGTCTGGTGAGACAGCGCAGCCATTATTTTGGTGACTGCAGAAATTAGTTTTGATGCAAAGCAATCATGCTCAACAGAGCCAGCGCAGCCATTCTGGTGGTGACTGCTGAGATGCGGGCACACGTCATCAAACGGCGTGCGCCATGCGCACAGCAAAAGCGCACATAGCGCGGCGCACACAACAAAAGTGGGCGGAACAGTGGACGTAACACGCGGAATGGGGAACAACGCGTGAAAAAGAAGGCGTAACTGGGGAAGTACTGCAGGGAACTACACGGAACGCCCACACGCACGCGAACAACCCGTATTCATGGATTCGAATACGGGAAACCCGCGCATGGCAAAAGACGCGCACAGGCGTCAACGTGTCCGCCACACGAAGGCAGGCGGAAGCGTCCCCGCGCACAGTATAAAAGTGCGCGCAAACAACAAACACGTATATACAGCTAGGATGAATGCCCCATTTGTTGCAGCACTGATCGTGGGACACAGCAGGAGGAGGAGAATAGCCAGGGCACGCATTTTCTCACCACAGACAAGCCTTTTTGGGATGCCTGACAACCAGGTCTACGGCAGGTATAGGTTTCCACCCCATATCATCCTAGACCTGGTCAGGGAGTGGGAAGATGACCTTACATCCCCCACCCTTTGCTCCCAAGCATTGAGCCCCTTGGAGAAGGTGCTCAATGTCCTGCATTTTTTGGCCACTGGATCATTTCAGCGGACCACTGCCATAGTGGGGGAGGGGGGGGGTCTCACAGGCCACGCAGTCACGCTGCCTACACCAGGTCTTGGCAATCATGACAGCGCGCCACTCATTCCGCAGGCACACAGGCACATATACATGCCCAGAAAACCCGCAGAAAGGCAGGCCGTTGTCCTAGATTTTTACAGGGTGGCACACTTCCCCAAAGTGCTCGGTGCCATAGATTGCACCCATGTGGCCCTACGTCCACCTAGGGCCACTGAGCACATCTACCGAAACTGCAAGCACTGGCATTCCATCAACGTACAGGTGGTATGCGATGCAAAGGGAATCATCACCTCTGTCTATGCAAACTACCCTGGCTCCACCCATGACAGTTTCATATACAGAATGTCCGCCCTGAGCCGGGCCCTGGAAGCTGGGCAGCATGGCGACACATGGCTCCTAGGTGAGTACAAATGCCCTTGCACATGCATGCATGTCACACACACACAAATACACAAACCCCAATAATCACAACCATTTTCACCTCCCTAGGGGACGGTGCCTACTCTCTGAGCAACCACATGATGACGCCAATCCGGAACCCCACCACACCACCCTAGGTAAGATACAACTCCGCCCATATTGCAACCAGGGCCATAGTGGAGCTCACATTCGGAGTGCTCAAGTCACGTTTCCGCTCCCTTGACCGCTCTGGTGGGCAACTACTCTATGCACCACCAGTAGTGTGCAGGATCATTGTGGCAGCATATGTCCTGCACAATGTTGCAACACGGAAGGGCATACCTGTGGACATGGTGGTGCCCCCACATCCCCAACCACAGGCACAGGTGCTGCCCATGGGAGAGGACAGGGCACGTGGTGAGGAAGCCCGGACCCAGCTTGTGGCCACATTTTTCACCTAAACTCCCACCCCTGCGGAGTACACACAGGCCTGGCACATGCCAGGTGACAATCGATGATGACAAAGAGACAGTCAACTGTCACAACCTTACCACCCTGAGATTGTTGCCATGGAAGTGCCACATTGTGTGCATCCCTAGCTACTTAAACACAAGCTATCCTGTGTGACCAAAAGGCACACATATGATATATGATATGATATGATATGGAATTTGTAACGCGCCTATACACAAGTGTTTCAAGGCGCGACGAGGCAGGGAGGGGGGAACAAGGGAAGACAGAAAACGATCCTACTAGGCCAGGTGTCATTTAGATTGCGCAAGTGCAGGGGTAGGGAGAAGTGAAAAGTGCAAGGGGAAGGGGAGGGGGGGAGTGCAGTACAGGGTAAGTAGAATAAAAGATAAATAAATAGGCCAGCTGATGGCAAGTGCAAAGGTAAGTGCAGACAAGTGCTGGGAAGGGGGGGCTGTAGGGATACAGAGACAGTCCCGCAGTGCAGGTGTTGCCAGGCAGGCAGTGCAAGTGGAGAGTGGTTGGGCCAGGGACCGAGGTCGGTGAGAGTGGCCCAGTTGCAGATTCAGTGCAGTTTCAATGAAGAAATTAGTAAGGGAGAGGGAGAGAGAAAGCAGAAGCAAAGAGGAAGGTGTTGAGGCACTTCCGGAACCGGACATGGTTCTCCTCAAGTTTCAGGGAGGCAGGAAGGCTGTTCCAGAGGGAGGCCCCTGCTGCGGAGAGAGATCTACCCCCAGCACGTTGCTTCGAGAAGCGGCTGACCGTGACATGCAAGGTGTGAATCACACACACCTGCAAAACAGGCCATGACCATCACTGTTATGTCACTCAAACCCTCCCAAACCACAACATGACATGGCAAGCAATAGCCATACACCAACACAGTACCAATAAGGTACACATTGCCATTTGAAAAATGTAAATTGGCATCAGACAATGATGCCTGACATGGAATCAGATGAAATGACTGACCAACAACCTCCCACCCAAAATAAGTCATTCCCAAATGCATCACAAAAGTAGTAGCCGCAACATAACAATGAATGCCTGTCTACATGCAAATTGTGCATTGCAAAATCAACACTGCAGCTTCTGTGTGCTGTGTCCAACTCCTGCAACACACTGCTCAGCGCACAGCACAGTGAACAGACATTTTGTGTGATGCACACCCTGAGCATCACATCTAAGCGACAAACCACATCAAAAAGCAAATTAGGCATGTACAGGATCCATAATTGGTCACAGAACATGTGCTGCAGGGACACAGTGGGCAGCAGAAGGCAAACAGAGTGTACACATGGATATCGGAGGGTGGTTGTACATGGAGTGCATCATAGTGCGAGTGTGCGGGTCAGTAAGGACATGCACTCAACATGTGCAATCAAGTGACCATCAGTGTCCTCTACACATCACATGTGAACATTCACCATGTGTACACCCAGCATGTCAAACCACAACTATCCCCTCACACCTGAAAGGTAAACACAACATATGAACATGCATTGATCAGCAGAACACATCATGTACATAGGATACCACAATTACAATGTCAGGGTTCCCATCACACTGCAGGGCAAGGCAACTATCAACAACAAAACACCCCCCCCTCCCTCACAAATGACCATGACCCACTGAACAACTGCACCTGGGTCATGGAGCCTTCAGCCCTCAATTTCACCTGGCCACAGGATCACCTACCCCTTCGTCACCATCTCCCACCTTGTGTGTAAAAAGTTGCCTGCATCCTCAGAGTCCACCTTCATTTGCAAAGACACAAAATCCAAGGCAGAAAAACGAACCAGAACAGCCTCCAGTAGATGACTTGAAATAGTAGTACCTCACAAAGGCCAAGTACTACCACAATGATGTAACAACCAAGGTAGCACAGTAAAACAATGTCACAACAGGATGTGAACAATGTGTGGTACATAACATAGAATGATGCACCACAAACGGATGTGTACTGTCACAGCTCCCGTGTACAGGCGCAGGAGTGGCACGAACCAACCACCCCCACCGTGGCCTGGGTGCCTGCAAGGTCAAACTCACACAGGCCTCTGGTGGGGAAGGAGGGTCAGGGATATGCAGTAGGGACAGGCGTTGGCATACTGGATAACTGGAATGAGGGGCAGGAGAGGGGAGTAGGAATGACACGTGAAAGTAGGGAATACACTAAAATGTAGTACTTGCATTAACACATACACAATCATAACAAACTTGTACATCATTGTCAGGGCCTTCCGGAGTCCAGGTGCAGGAGTGGCATGAACCAACCACCCCCTCTAGGGTTTTGGCGCCTGCAAGCTTGGGGATTACACAGGCATCTGCAACCCCAGCGGGGAAAGAGGGTTAGGGAATGTTGGTTGGATAGGTACGGGAAGCAGGAACACCGGGTAGAGGGTACAGGCTTTAGAATTGGATAGGACTCGGGGTGATTAGGGGAAAAAAAAACATACCAAATTGAATTACACATTCATCCATGCATCAGTGCAACCCCCAGCAAGCCTATGTAGAGCAGTTTGAAAGAAAAACAACAAGACACTCAGCTCTGGTTTTGAGTGCTGGCCTCCTGCCTGCGCACTCTCAGGTCCGGTTACAGGAGCACTTCAATGCTGCAAAGAGAGCCACAGTTAATAATCTGTGCGTGCCCATAACACACACACACACCACCAAATATGCCCCATAGCAACAAACTACTCTACAAACAGACAATCTGGTGTGGATGCTTCATACCCATACGTAACATTCCCCCTGTGATGGTTCATACACAGTCAATGCAGTAAGTCAGGCACTGCTGGGTGCGTGGCAAATGGAACACCAATGTGTCACGATTCACACAAAATGCATTGTTCCCTGGGTAAGCAGACAGACGCATATAGCAAGGTATGACTTCAGAAAAAGTTGTGTCGCATGTTTCAAAATGTACATGGAAATGAAATGCACTGCACCCGAGTCTGTCCCTTGCTGTATGTCCCTGTGAGCTGCTCCTTTCCATGTCTCGGAAGGCTACATGGGTGATACAAGTGCCTCAATGGCCCATGGTGGACCGGAGGGTATGTGCCAATGCCCCTGCAGGTACCCCAGACAACCTTACAAACAACTAGCCATCAGTCCACCAACACAACTGAGCTGTATTGTGCGCTTCAACACCAATATTCGTCCAAGCTCACCATCAGTGCTGCTACTAATCCTGCATGTGCAACTGGCCTGGTGTAAGCTTGGCTGTGTTGTGGCCCCCTGTGCTGCTCACCTTGCCTGGAGTCCCTTGAAACACATCAGCAGTTCTAGGATGTATGTCTGCAATCCCTGTGCCTCTGCTTGCGCACACATGTGCATGTGGGCACCACCAAACGTGTCCAGAATCCAAACGTCCTATGTGCCATGTCTGCTGGCAAAGGTGGTCTGGAGGCTCATCCCCCTGCAGAAAGGGCAAGAAACACATGATTAATGCTTTAGAGTCATCTGTGTATGTCTCTTCAGGCATCTCATTACTGGAAAATGTCAGAGATGTACATCAGAAATCACACCATCAGTCCGTCTTTCACATCCAAAGTGTGGAACACACTATGTACGGCATGAATTGCAACAAGCACGTGTACAGTAAAGATAAGAAACATACTACACAATGCATAGCAATGAATGTACACATTGATCATGAAACACCCCATCTAGCAAAAGCAGAACAGTGGTCAATAACACCGTAATCATCGCCACTAGGAGTGATAACACAAGTTACACAGCACCAGACATGCCACAGATATGACAGTCCAAAGCCCTTGTGTAATAGGCTGTTACACCGAACCATCCTTGCAAGCCCATGGATAAGGGAAGCAGGAGTGGCATATGTGAGTCAAGGACCCCAAGCAGCAAACACATACACAAGACAAGCCTGGAGGGCCCAGCTGGAACAGGCAGTGGATGCTTTCAAAAGCCACAAAGCACCGCACCGTCACATGAAAGCACAATAGACAAGCAATTATAAACTATATTAACTAATTACACTAACTATGAAAAACCTACATTACCTAATTAAACTAACTATCAAACAGAAACTTAAATAACTAAACTAAAAGAAAAAAAATCAAAAATGGCCACATACGACCCGGGGGGGCACCCAGGAGGGGGGAGGTACAGGGTGCTGCTCAACACCCACATGCGATGATGCTGAGCCAAAAAAAAAACCTCCATGGGCTCAACACCTGCACAGCCCGACCTATGCGGGAGATAGATGGTCGTCCGAGTCTGGCTCATCCTGGAAAGGAGGACGTGGCACAGTAGCCTGTGAAGTAGCGATGTGACGTAGGTCTTGCAAGGTAGCACGTGTAACACGGAGTTCCTCCTGCAAGGCCTGGCTGGACAACCGCTGCACCTCCCGGCAAGCCTGTAGCTCAGCCGAGATGGTACGCTCAAGCTGTGCAAACCTCTCCTCTGCCCGCTGCCTCTGGGATTATCAGAAGGACACCCAGAGTGGATTTGAGGGAAGCATACTCCTCCCTCAGGGCCTCCATGTGCGCCTCTGCGTGATCAGCAATTGATTTACGCAGAGATGACATTTCAGCCTGGCGTGCCCTGTCTGAGGCCGCGATGCCCAGCCTGAGCGAGCGGGTCATGGACCGTGTTGCCTGCTGCTGGAGAAGCACCTGCCTAGCATGGGGGAGCACAGATCGGGCCACACGCTCCATGCTCTCAGCGATGTTCTCCATTGCTGCCCCCTGCCGTTCTGAATTGGCAGTTATGTCTTGCTCCCACTCAGTATACTGCGGTTGCGCGCAGCGACCGCATTGCTGGCCTTGACCCCTGCGGGACCCAAGGACCGGGTGTCCTCGCTGTGTTGGCACCGCCCGCGGCTGCACGACTACATGCCCCCGTCGACGTGATGTCCCAGGCACATCAGTGACTGGTGTGGAGGGTGACCCTGCGTCCCGATCCACCACGGGCGGAGGTACCAAGACTGTCTGACCTCTCAGTGCAGGTATCACGGACAGAGGAGTGTCCACATCAGAATCACTCTCCCCTGGCACATGGACGTGATGCTCATCCAACTTGACATGGACGTCAGAGTCGTCATCAGGGCTGGACTCATAGGCAGCCAGAGACAAGATGGACTGTAGCACTTGGGGGGTTTTGTGGCCTACCACCCCACGACCCCCACTTGTGCCGGGTTGATGTAGTGGTAACAACCCTGTGTCTGGCATGACAACACCATCCTCTAGCTCCATTGTGTCATCATCTGAAAATATAGAGAAAAAAGGTCACTGCACATGTCAGAAGCACACATCACACACACACACACCGACAACAAACACATCAGGCAGATATGTGACACACAAAATAGAACCCGGCATGCATGCTGGGTCAACTTTGAATTGCTTATGTGATCAGACCTGTTGAAAGGTGGCAGTTTGCATAGAAGTGGGTCTATGCAGTGCAGCAAATGTGTATGTCACTCACTACCTACATGTACAAGGACTTCATAGTGTGTGTCAGGAAATGTGAAGGCAGTGCAAGGTCAAATTCAGGCATCACGTGCAATGTGCATTCAATGGGTAGCATACCTACAAGCAAAGCACCCCTCCACCCAAGTTCAAAAGCAGGGATGCCTAGCATGGTATCAAAAGGCTGACCATAGACCTGTGTATTGACAGGCAGTGTTGACTGGCATCAACAGCTTAATATGATTCAAGTGACAACACTGCAAATGATGATGGGACAGTAAGCAGGACACATGATGAAAACTCTGGAGGCCGCCCACGTGTGAAGAAGACACTACAACAGACGGACAGAGTCATTGGCCATTAAACAGGCTGAGGCCTGTGACCCACACAGATTGTCAGACCCTAAACATGTGTGCAACGCAGTACTGAGCCACAGTTGACATGGGAAGGCTGATGAGATGCCATGCAATGTATGTCACCCGGGACTTGTACTACAGTGATCATCCAGTCAAGGACACATAGGGGCATGCGTGCAATGCACATGGAGCATGAATGGGCACTCATGTCCCTGCGGGGCATCTGACCTATACACAGTAAAAGTGAGGACCCTGCATCAAGTACTAAGGCTGTACCACACAGCATATTTCTGGCGGATTGTCCGCTGGAAGTTAGCATGTACACAGGACGCATGAACAGTTAAGTACCCAATGGAAAGATTGAAGCAGACCAGTGCAAAGGTGGAACTGGGGTGCAGAGTGGCAGAGGAGGGGCAAGGGAGCATGCCTACATGGAGTACCCGCATGCAGGCAGAGGACACATGCACGTCAGTCATGCTATGACATTGTGCCTGGGCTGAGAGGAAGGTCACCCCACGCCACATGCAGAAGGGCCAGTGAGCTGGAACATGGACCGGAGGGGTATACTGGTAACCAGCATATGAGTAGGGTGCAATAGTGGTGATGCAGACAGTCCCCGTCTGCTCCACATGTCCACCATCCAGCAGAGCAGACATGCATCACGGAAGCATTGCATTACTTGCACATCAGAACCATGTACACGTCACATGTAGTGGCAATCATGCACAACACATCCCACAAGTAAAACAAGCACGTCCTCAACAAACACGCATCAACACTCACTGGACTGGGCATCAAAGTCCAGCATCTCTCCCACTCCTTCGACCGATTCAGATGGTATGAACTCTGCAATGAGTGACTCATGTGGAGTGAGCTCTTCCTTCTCTGGTGCAGGCCCACTGCCAGTCACCAGAGTCAAGTTGTAATTTGAGTCACGCTTAGCCTTAGCGCTGCATTTGAGGTCATTCCAACGCTTTTTGCACTCTTGCGCCATGCGCACCTCATGGCCGAATGAACTGACATGTTCCGCAACTTGCTTCCAGTGGGTGTCACGGTGGGCAGCCATAGTCTGACTATTGGCACCCACTAGCATGTCACGGCTGTGGCCCCCCACGTAGTCCACGAGGAAGTCCAGTTCCTGCTTGCAGAAAGACTTCTTCCTCGATGTGCAGGAGGTCCTGGCTATGTGTGGGGTCCCAGCCTGTGGCTGTGTGTGGGATCCCAGCCTGTACTGCAGGTGCAACCTTCCTCCTCTTGGACTGTGGCGCAGACCCTGGCTGGCTAATGCCGCCCTGACCAGTGTGGCCAGTGGGTTCGGTGGATTGAGCCAAGGGAGTGACAGGTGGAGGGACAACCAAAGGCCTGACTTGTGTCAGTGGCAGCTGGGTGCCCTTTAATGGACCCTGCGCAGCAACATCCGCTGTGGCAGGGTCATTGACCGCAACGGTCCTGGTTGGCAGACTCACAATCGGGGTATTGTTGGGTGCATCTGCCCCTGCACTTGCCAACACCAGGCTGTTCGGGGCAGCAGATGACATAACTGCCCCAGGGACACGTGTCTTGGTCAGAGCAGCCCTGCATGCCCCTACGGTTTCCCTCCTGGCCTGTTGGAAATCTTCCAAGGGCTCCTCAAGTGCCAACGCAGCCTGCGCTGGCAGACCCTGAGCCTGGGAGGCGGTGTCCACAGCTGCACCTGCAGCTACAACTACCCTTGGGCCCGTGGCAGTCGATGGAACGGACTGCCGGGTCACACAGGTGCCAATTCCAGATGCAGAAGCTGCATCTCACGGAACCACAGGGGGTGGTGGCATGACTGCACCGACACATGGCACAACATTGTGCTCAAGTGGCGCACCCCTGCCTCTTCCCCCTCTGTGGCCGCCCTGGACACCCTGGAGTCCCCCTACTCCCTGGTCACCACGGCCACGTCCCCGACCATGCCCGCCACGGGGAGTACGCCCAGCTAAGGCGCCCCTCACCTTTGATGGCCTCCCAACCATGGCGAGATGTAGTAGTGCCGGCACAGATGGAGTAATGCCAATGGGAGGTGTACACCACAATTGACCTGGGAAATTGGGGTAAAGGGGGTGGGAAGCAAGATGTTAACAGCCCCCCTGCACCTACAAGGCTGTATGTGACCACGGTGATGTAGTGACGGGTCACGCAATGCAAAGGTACCCCAAAACTGCAGTAAAACCGTGCACACAACCCTGCAGCCTACGTGCGCGGAATCAACCTCCTGCAGTACGCAGTGGCACCCAGTAACACGAATAACGCATACGGTGGGACACGCAGGCTACTATGACCTCGTAAATGGGTGCGATACACAGGGGCACCCGCAGTGGGAAAAATAGCGTGTGCGACTCACCGTCTGACTAGCGCGATGCAGAAAAACACGCGTAGCCAATACCCCCTCCAAAGGAAGAGATACGTCCTTGATAGCTGTGAAGTTGTGATGGCGCGCGAAACAACAGGAAGCAGCAACACACGTCGGTCTCCACGAAAGGCACATACAGCGAACTGCTGCCCCGCTCACCTTTAACCCGTGCTGAGGGAAAAGCCTGCGCGCATCATGTCACTTACGCGCATGGGCCCTTTCCTCGGATTACACGCATTCACACGCGGACGTGCAGTTTTTTCACGCGTGCTGAACCACTATGCTAACGTCACAAGGGAAACACCCGGGCACACCCGTGCGCGTCACATCACAGAGGCACTTACGCTTCAAGGGCCTTTGGTCCAATGAAAGCATGTAGGAGTGCTGACGCGCTAGGGGCCTTTCCTCGAATCACACGCTGACGTGCACATTTTTCATGTGCCAAATCACTCCGTATCAAGCTGGACTCGCGAAAACACACGGAAGACCACGCTCCTGCCCAAAAGGATGAATCACTGCCCCCCAGAGCCCCGTGCATGCTCCCACCTGCCATCTGCTGCTGCCTCACTGCCTGCTGCCCACGTGCCCTGCTATTTGCGGCCTGCACATCAGCCAGGGGTGCAGTTGCTGTGACCACCCCTGCTGGAACTGAAGACTCCCGACTGGGATACCATCGCTCCACAGCCCAGCCCTAGGACCCAGTTGCCCACCCACACCTGCCTCTGGGGTTGCCATGTCGGGCACTACACCATCTGGCACCACTGGCAACCCCCAGCCAGAGAGGCAGAGGGGCACCAGCTTCACTGCCACCGAAGTTGGTGTTCTGATGGAGCAAGTCCTGGGGCAGTATGATGCCCTCTTCGGAACAAGACGCGCCAACAAGGCAGGACGGACTCGGATCTGGACGGACATCGTGACTGCCATCAACGCGGAGGGGGTGGCAGTCCGCGACTTCCAGCATGTCAAGAAGCCCTGGGAGGACTTCAGGTCCAGGACCCTCAACAAGGCCCGGTGCCTCTTCAAGGCAGCGGATGTTAAGGGGCGCCGGAGCCACCTGTCGGAACATCAGATGAGGGTCCTGGAAAGCATATGCCCAGCGCTCCACGTCCAGGTCCTTGAGAGGCAGACCCGTCTGGAAGTTGAGCGGTAAGTGTACATGCATACTGATTGAAAGCTGTGTGTGTGGTGGTGTGCCAGTAGTGTGCAGGTTGTACATGTGGTTTTCTAGGGCCATGTATGGATGTGTATGTACAGGGCTGTGAGGCTGACACATGCAAGTCCTTTCATGTGTGAGACACATGGATGGTGTATGTGTGGCTAAGCATGCAAGCCAAATGCAGATGTGTGAGCACACATGTTTGGATTACTGTGTATGTCAGTTGGCATGGTTGTGGTGTCACACATGGATGTTGGTTCCAGCTGCATGTATCTGCACCATGTACATGTGCATGTGTGTGTATTTGACAAGGGTGCAACAGTGATGCAACATGGATGCATGTGACACTGATGTGTGGAACACTGATTGGCAGATGTGACATGGATGCCGATCTCAACACTGCGACAGTTGGCAGAGGTGTACACATGCATGTAAGTGTGGTGGCATGTGTAGTGCACTCCCTGTGTTTCATGTGATGTCTGGCTCACCTTTGGCTGCTCATGCTGTTGTATGTGTATGGATGGTGCTGGCTGTTGCGATATGGCTGTGGAATAGCTCATGTGTGTGAGTCGAAATGACATGTGTGTTGGGGATTGTGATGCCATGTCTGAAGTTTGACAATGCCACTCATGTACAACTGTCATGTGTGTATGAGTCCATTGTACAGTGCCCTGATGCCTGTGTTTTATTTCTTCCTGTCTGCAGCGTCAACTGATGAAGAGGGCGGAGAAGGTGCTGTGGAGCACAGCGGCAGGGATCGCACCGTCAGCCGGAGACGCAAGGCCCGGCTCCCTCCCAGGTTGTCATCTCGTCGGGGAGTGAGGAGTCCGGTGCCGCATCCCAGGCCGCAGCTGCCGAGGGGAGGTCCAAGAGGCGGAGGACGGATGTTGGACTCCTCGGCAGCAGAAGGGGCAGCTGAGACCCCAAAGGGCCCAACGGAGGAAGATGGCATGAAGTCATCCAGGCTGGTGGGGGGTTTGGTGGAGGAGGAGGTGCAAGGGACAGAGACGGGGTCTGGAGGTGGGGATTCCACTGGTGCTAGTGGTGCAGTGCAGGACCAGGGACAGGAGGCAGCACAGGCCGCCGCGGAGGTGGCTGTGTGCAATCTTGTCCCTGATCCTGTCACTGCATCATCTCGCACCAGCAGGGATGCCTACGTCCAGACCCGTTCTCAAGGAGGGGATTGGCTTACACCAACTGGCCTTCCTCTCCCTGCGGATGTGGCTATCCGGCGCCGGGTTGAGCCTGTCCTGGGTGGGGTGGCGTTGCGTCAACGTGCCATGCGAGGTGACCTGCAGTCTTTTCATGAAGAGACTGCACGTCTTCTCGCATGGCTCGTTGACCGCGGTGACCCACTGGGACAGCTCACCAGGGCCAGATTCCTCCGTTTCCTGGACCTTGTTCTGACCCCCTCCTCAACTGAACTCCCTATGGCCCAGTTGTACTCCATGCCATCTTCCCACCCATGTATCACCTGGGTGCCCTGTGGAGCTGCCTCTGACCCTGCGGCCAGGTTGGTGGACAACAGATCCCTGCCACAGTCGGGAGTCGGACGTCCAGCAGGGGTGGCCACCTCAACAACTGCACCCCAGCTGGAGGAGGATGTGCAGGCAGCAGGAGCCAGGGCACAGGCAGCGGCACAGCAGCAGCAGCAACAAGGTGGGAGCCATGATGGCTCGGGGCCTTCATCATCGGAGGGGCAGGCATCGGCCGGAGGGCAGGAGGACCCTGGACAGGAAGTGTCTTCCGTGTGGCAGCGATTGGGCCATGCGATAGATGCGGAGCGGCAGCGGGCGGAAGAGGCACTGCTCACGATGGTCAGGGCGGAGAACTCCATGCATAGGGCCCTGAGGCGGGCCGAGTGCCTCGTGGCCATTTGCAGGGACCTGGAGATCCAGATGTCATCGTCCCTGCGAACCCTTGGGGCCATGGAAGAGGACCGCCTCCGGGACATCGAGCAGGAGTTCGATGATGCCCTGGCCCGGGACATCAACATGTGAGCCGTTGGACTTGCCCGCTGCCCTTGTAAATAGTTGGATAGTGTTAGGTTTCCTTTGTTTTTTTCTTTATTTTGGTTGCGCTTGGGCAATGCACCACGTTTCTGTATATAGTTTTTTTATTAGGTAGTTTTTGGTAGGTTTCATTTCTTCAGTTGGGATCATGGACCCTGGATTGTTCATCTGTATATAGTTCACTATTGGATTCATCTTTTTTTTTTGGATTACCCCATGGAGCAATGTTTTTCACTTCTGTTTTTCCCTTGGATTTGCTTTGTTGGACTGTGACTTTGGACACCTTTCCTTTGGATTATGATTTCTTGTTTTTCATTATTTCAACTGACATGCAGCTTTTCTTTTTTTATTCACATTGTTGTTTGTTTGATTTTAATTACATTCATGTTGCTTTTAATACATTCTTTTCTTCATACTTCGATGTGTGGTATTATCTCATTGTTTTCATGCATGTCATGATATGGGTTTTGACATTCACTTGCACCCATTGTGTGTGTGTGACGGACATGTGTTCATTTACATACTTGCCATTGGGGTTGTATCATGTAATTGGCATTTCTATGTGGGTGGATGCAATACTTGGGTGGGTCTTTGGCATGTGAAGGCTGCCCATAAGGGCCATGGATCTAGATTGTGATGACGTGTTGGCTGGGGGACATGTGTCGGGGCCTGCTGGCAGGGGCCCCGCACTGCTCGGGGGTGGGGGTGCAAGGGACGTGAGTGGGACATGAGTGGGGGCCTGCTGGCAGGTGCCCTGCACTGCTTGGGGGGGCAAGGGGACATGAGTGGGGGCCTGCTGGCAGGTACCCTGCACTGCTGGGGGATGGGGGTGCAAGGGGACATGAGTGGGGGCCTGCTGGCAGGTGCCCTGCACTGCTTGGGGGGTGGTGGTGCAAGGGGACATGAGTGGGGGCCTGCTGGCAGGTACCCTGCACTGCTTGGGGGGTGGGGGTGCAAGGGGACATGAGTGGGGGCCTGCTGGCAGGTACCCTGCACTGCTGGGGGGTGGGGGTGCAAGGGCACATGAGTGGGGGCCTGCTGGCAGGTGCCCTGCACTGCTTGGGGGGTGGGGGTGCAAGGGGACATGAGTGGGGGCCTGCTGGCATGTACCCTGCACTGCTGGGGAGTGGAGGTGCAAGGGGACACGAGTGGGGGCCTGCTGGCAGGTGCCCTGCACTGCTTGGGGGGTGGGGGTTCAAGGGGACATGAGTGGGGGCATGCTGGCAGGTACCCTGCACTGCTGGGGGGTGGGGGTGCAAGGGGACATGAGTGGGACATGAGTGGGGGCCTGCTGGCAGGTGCCCTGCACTGTTTGGGGGTGGGGGTGCAAGGGGACATGAGTGGGGGCCTGCTGGCAGGTACCCTGCACTGCTGGAGGGTGGGGGTGCAAGGGGACATGAGTGGGGGCCTTCTGGCAGGTGCCCCTGACTGCTGGGGGTGGGGGTGCAGGGGGACATGAGTGGGGGCCTGCTGGCAGGTACCCTGCACTGCTGGGGGGTGGGGGTGCAAGGGGACATGAGTGGGGGCCTGCTGGCAGGTGCCCTGCACTGCTTGGGGCATGGGGGTTCAAGGGGACATGAGTGGGAGCCTGCTGGCAGGTACCCTGCACTGCTGGGGGGTGGGGGTGTAAGGGGACATGAGTGGGGGCCTGCTGGCAGGTGCCCCTGACTGCTAGAAGGTGGGGGTGCAGGGGGACATGAGTTGGTGATCAGTGGTGCAAGCAGACAGGTGGCTTGTCTGGGGTGCATGGCCATGGTGGATGGGCTGCCTGCGGGACATGACCAGAGGTGCGGGGTAGTCCCCTGTGGTGTGGTCTGCCTGCAGGGGCCGTGGAGGGTGTAGAGGGAACACCTGGGAGGACCCACACTGCCAATTCACGTGTAGGAATCCCCTGCACCCCCAAAATACACGTACCCCACTCGCACAGGGCCTATCGCGTGTGGAACTTCCCGCGCACCCCAGTAATACACGTACCCTGCTGAAATTGCGTGTTAAACTTCCCCGCACCCCAGTAATACACGTACCCTGCTGAAATCGCGTGTTAAAATTGCCCGCACCCCAGAAATACACGTACCCTGCTGAAATCGCGTGTGGAACTTCCCGCGCACCCCAGAAATACACGTACCCTGCTGAAATCACGTGTTAAACTTCCCCGCACCCCAGAAATACACGTACCCTGCTGAAATCTTGTGTTAAACATCCCTGCACCCCAGGAATACGCGTACCCTGCTAAGATCGCGTGTTAAACTTCCCCGCACCCCAGAAATACACGTACCCTGCTGAAATCGTGTGTTAAACTTCCCCGCACCCCAGGAATACACGTACCCTGCTGAAATCGTGTGTTAAACTTCCCCGCACCCCAGGAATACAGTACCCTGCTG
Organism: Ambystoma mexicanum; assembly: GCF_040938575.1. Lineage (NCBI taxonomy): Eukaryota > Metazoa > Chordata > Amphibia > Caudata > Ambystomatidae > Ambystoma > Ambystoma mexicanum. Next base: position 896,326,082 of record NC_090937.1, on the reverse strand, counting down.
AAATCACGTGTGGAACTTCCTGCGCACCCCAGAAATACACATACCCTGCTGAAATTGCGTGTTAAACTTCCCCGCACCCCAGAAATACACATACCCTGCTGAAATTGCGTGTTAGACTTCCCCGCACCCCAGGAATACACGTACCCTGCTGAAATTGTGGGTGAAACTTCCCGCAAACCCCAGTAATACACGTTCCCTGCTTGCCGTGTGCTTTGTGGCAGCCCTGTATACTGGTCCAGGGTTAGCGCAGCCCTTTGCGCTGGATTGGGGATTTTGATGGCTTTTCCTTGCGTGAGGGGCATTCTTGGGGGCGTTACTGGCGCTGCTGCAGGGTCGCTGCGCCACTCTGCGCCGCGGCTGCTTTTGGTGGCTAAAATCCATGAATACGCTGTGCGCCGAAATGGATTTTGGCGCATGCAGCTGGCGTGGACTATCGTACACGCACACTGTGCGCCAGCCGCGTGCGCTACTTGTGCGCTTAATTCTATGATTTACCTCCTTAAATATTAACCACAGCTGCTCAATGCTGGCATCCCACGACTGGCAAAGACTACTTTATTAATTTCCTCAATTGTGTTGCTACAATAGATCAATGCCAAAATGACAGTGAAACAAAATGGATCCCGGAAGAGTATTAAAAAAACGTGTTTTAAATGAATTGAAGGACACATTAAACAATGGCATGCAGTGATTTCTATAAATTATAATTGGAGACATTCTTAAAGTGCATGACTGTCAAAATCTAGTTCAGCAGCGCATAATATTAATGCCCTGAGGCTCATTGTGCCAAAACATATCAAATGTGTATTGTTCTTTTACTTCACAACATCTGGAGTTAGACCTGCATAAGAATGGATGTCATGTAGTTTCTATGGGAGTGAATTAATTTCATTGATGTAAAAAAGTATTTGAAAATGAACAAATAGATGACTGCCCACCAAGAGTTGTTCATTTGCATAACTACTAGCAATTTACTTCCCTCAAAATGCATATTGTTTTCAAATATAACTGTTGATTGGAAGTGTATGCACCTATTTTATAAAAACATATATTTGTTTAAGAAAATAAACTATCAATTCAGGTCACCTAGAAACGGTGGAGGGGCATTAAATATTGGGTATATTCTGTGTGTGAAATACCACCAATGGTAATTACCACCAATGCTAGAGTTATTTTAAAAGAAATCAGCCTATTAGAGAAATTATGCTGGCGTAATGGTAACGGTTGTGACTTTTCTGGAATACCACCAGTGGTATTCATGAAAAAGCACTGTATTGTGTTAATTTTTTTCTGTTCATTTCTACACTTATATTGATCTTTGGAATGGATATTTTACATTACTAGCGTAAATTATTACTGTCCATTGATTTTCATTTCTCAAAAGGGTCTAATGTTATCGTTGTATTCAATACATGTGAAGGGTGGTGAGAGCAATGGCATCAGAGATGTCCACTTTATGAACCCTATCCAAACAGGCAGGATAACATTGTGCTTCCTGTTCCTTTCCCTTCCATACAGTAAAAACATATATTACATATTCCTGGGGTGGGTCACAGAATCTGCCTAGTTCATACTAACCTCCTTAGTCTCACAAAGCATGTTCAAATATGTGTTCTATTTAGAGCGCACATGGTGGGGCATTGTATCATTCACTCCAATAGGTGGCAAAGGAGGAAATAAGAGAAATGTGGATCCTTTAGAAGAAAGGTTGGCAAATAGGCTTCCACCTACTAATGTTAGCACTGTGTGAAAGTGGTAACTGTATGTACAATGAACGTGCAAAGTGCATACAATTACCTGTAACATGATAGTGCCTGCACCCGGAGTGCGTTATGGAGCAATATCCAGGATCCTCCTTTGTACAGATGCAAAACAATATTCAAACAACAGAAGAGGAATTGATACCTTAAACACAATAGCAATTCCATTCAAAAGAAATACACAAACACAGGGATTGAGAATAAAACCCCTTCAAGTCAAATGCCTGCAGCAGAGCTGGGCAGAGCATTCTCTCTGCCCTGAGCGTCGATTGTAGTGTCAACAGTATAATGCTTATACCTGGTTGCATTTATGCTATACTAGAGTTTGGAGCTCCTTAGTTTCATGTATCCTTCCCTCATACACGATAAGCAACCGCCTAGGGCCTGATTTACAGACTTGTTTTAATATGGGAAAGTCCAATTGAAAACTGTGTAAATCAGGGCCTAGGGCTTTCTGGAGAAGGAAGCAGCAGGGTGCAGGATATTAGGCACAGCAACTTGATGCAGTGGGGCCATTCTAAGTATACTGCAGGCTCCAGACAGACACAGAGCTCGTCCTTTGTTATATTCCATTCTTCTTCAAAGTGCGCTTAAACGCAGTTGAGGACAGGGGTTTAACTTTGTTCTAGTTCACACAGAGTTCGTGGAGCTGGGACAGTCCAGCAACAGGAGTGCCAGGGGCTCTTTCCATTAGATTGTTTTTTTGTTGCTTTCAACACTAACACGGGTGTGCAAAAAGCCATCAAAGCCTGTGGCAACATAGGCGTGCTTTGCTCTTCTACCACGCTGGCGAAAAGATGCAGCAGTTGGGACCTGTAGAAGTGGCATGGTAAGCATAACAGATACATGCACATAACCTGTAACACAATCCAGCCCCTATCTATATCCTTTGCAGCGCTCCCTACAGAGCTTCATACGCACTATGTTCTTTTAGCACACAAAGTGCCAACAGCAGCAGGCAGGCTCTTTCACAGGGGGCCACACGTCTGACACATGCTCAAGGAACATGTTTCACAAGAGGGATGACAAGTCCATTTTGTAATTACCACAGTTAGACCACTGTCTCCAGGTAGGGTCTGATCTAAAGGAGGCCATGTAAGGAGTCATGGGCGATCTGATAAGTTGTACAATATTCAAAACTGTGCCCAGTGTTTTAGAATTACTCATTTGAAGTACTTGTGAATAAACAGCTACGTTTTACATTTTACTTTGTATATGTTCACATATATGCCTGACGCTTTATATTTGCATTTTACATCTGCATCAGAGTAGGCGACTTTTTATTTAACTAAGGAGAGATGGTGATGGCCATAACATTTAATTGCACAAACAACCATCATGAAGGCCCTAAGGTAGCGGAAGTGACATCACATGACCCTTGACCACTGATGACATCACATGAAGTGATGGCATTTGACCCACCTGGAAGTGATATCGCGGGAAGCGATGGAACATGGCTTTTCACCCTTTGACAAAACAGGAAGTGGCATCACATAGAATTGTTCCTATGTACACTAAGAACAATATCGTTAAAATATCATTAAAATGTGATATACATTTCATACAAGAATGGATCGCCATATGTACCTTTAAGATTACCAAATTACTGTGAATGCAAGCAGACGTCCATGGCCAATTGCTAATGATGTGTTATTATATAGCACTTACTTTTAAGCGCTTTATATGGAGAAAAAAATACATACAATATCATTTATCGACCTCAGAAGGATGAAAGGCTGAATTGAGATGATGAAGAATAAACTAATTCAGTGACTTGTCCCCTGAAGTGTGCCTGAAATAAATCTTTAATAAGTCTAGTAATTAGTGTATAGAATTTCAGACAGACACATTGTTTGGTATTCCTATTCTTTCTTATTTTGGATCACTGTTGAAAGTATTAAACTTGTGGAACCCCTGTTCTTTTTCATTTTTTAAGAGGCCTGAACAAGAAAGCCACCAACTTCAGAAGCAAAGTGCCACATGGTGCTGGCCACAGCTCAGGAGCTTGCATAAAAAAGAGGTTTTTTTAAAAACATTTTTTAGGGGTAGTAAGGTAGACCACAGGGGTAGCAAGGGAAAGCTCAGGGGTCGCAGTTGCGACCCCTGGCAAGCCCTAAATGACATCTCTGGGAGTGAGCAATTCCCTTTTTTGGCTCAGATCTCCATTGTGATTCTAGACAGGGCCTATTTGTCCCCACCCCCCAAGTCTTCGTTCCTATTCTATTGAAGACATCATCTGCCTACCATTTCTCCAACACATACCTGCTTGGTACCTTGCAATGTGTACCAGTATGAGGAGACAGCAACAGGATAAAATCTAGTATTTATCTGTGTTGTCCAACAAGTGAGTGTAAGATGGCCTATCCTACCAAAGCAGTGGTCATGGGCAGGGAGCATTCAGTGTGGCTTGCAGTGAAGACTCTCTCTTTATCCATTTCAGCTAGTTGAGGCTAGTTATCCAGGGGGCCTGGTCATTGTTCAGGATTTCTACTTCCACCATTGCAACTCTTCTATTTATGGATGTCTTTTCACATGGTGCCAGAAGTTTTAATGATACAGAGAAGCTAAAATTTGGAAGCTGCGACACACGTGTCATTAAATATCGGAGTCCTGTGCGGGCTTGAATCAGGTCATGGCATACAACAATGGTGATAGAAGGCTCTGCTCTGGATATAGATACCACAAGTACCCTTGACACATATAAAAAAAAATAACTTCAGACAGAATCTGGGTTATTACAACCTACACGTACCAACAGAAGAGCAAAGCTATCTTGATTTTCTTTTAGGACATATCAAGCAAACGCCACCCACTTTCTTTGGGGATCCCATAGCACCAGGAGTCCATATAAACAGCAACAGATCCTGTTATGAAATGCAATACATAAACGAATATATCATGATGAACTTGTGTTGCCATTGAAGGTATAGATAAGCTCATAGGGATTAATTAGAACTGCATGGCAATGGTACAAAAGATAGTATTTTTCTGCTTCCTGCCCATTGCAGGTTCAGTGTATGGTCGAAGTACCCGTTCATTCGTACGGCAGAAGTACTGGTTCCCAGGTTCCATCACTGGTGATAAATACCAATACTAGGTAATATCCACCCTTTGAATCTGCTAAATGTTACCTCCTTAAGAATGAAAAATTATAAAATGTCACGAGATTTAGTCTGTTCGTTTTTTTTTTCACTGTACTGAAGGAAGCCACTAGTGCATGGAACATACTGTTGTCACACTTGTCACACGGCGGTACGAAAGTGGGCATATTTGAAGTCCCCTCCATACTCACACCACCTTTTACTTGTATCGCATGATAGGGTCAGAAATCATCCCTACGTGCTTTGAAAGAAACAAGAACAGTGATGGTATTGAACAGCACTCTAAATTATAAATCACTAGCATCATTATGAGGGCAGACATTGATGCAAAAAGACCAAAAAACCAATTCACAGTATATGATGTTTCTGAAATCCCATCAGTAGTATTTCAGAAATACCAACACTTCTAGGCCTTATTAACTCTGTCATTTCGGCTGGGATTTGGACATACCTCTGGTGATGGTCGTAATTACCATTGGTGAAACATGTCCTTCCAAATTCACCGAGACTGAAATGGGAGTCTTCATCTTTTGATTTTTCTTGAAACCTACTCCTTGTCAGTCATTTCTATTAAAAACCTGCATGATATTCTTTTTTTCTTATCTGGCATATGTAATGAGAGCCAGCAGGCCCAGTAGTCTGTCAGTTGAAAATATAACATTCTTTATTTTGTTTAAGATCTTTGCATTTTGCTTTTTTTTTAACAAATGTATTATTTTCCCCAAACCATAATACAATACAACCAAAACAATGTTCACATCAATGAATCATTTCACAACACAAACAAAAAACCCAATATCTCCAAACCCAACCCACCCTCCACATATCAAAAAATACTACATGACAATTGAAAACATTCTAAAATATAAAGAAAGAGAGGAGAAGAAGAAGAAAGAAAAAAAAGGGGGGGGTGGTTCTTTTAACAACCTTTAACTCATCCTTTCAATACCCTATAATAATTCCAAAAAATACAAAGCCTTTTTGTAATCCTCAAATCAATACCGTACGATAATATAATAATTCCAAAAAATACATTTTCCTCTTTCTTGAATGATCGTGTTCTGAATCTCTCCTACTAGTATATTATTACTCTCCGATCTGTAAAAAAGAGCTGTCAAATTGCTGAAGAAATGATTGTCAATTCACATGTTCGCCTCTTCATCAATGATATTGGCAGAGTGCTCAAGGCAAAAGGTGGACAAGCTTAGCTGACCCCCTCTAGGTATGCTTTTCGTTTGGATCACGTGAGATCAACACATTTCATCCTAATGTGAATTCCCTGAAGAGGCATATCATTGATCTGTCCAGCTCCGATGAGCAAGACAAAACCGGGGAGGCAATTGGCATGTCTGGGGAGGTTTGCATGCTTTACTGACCCAAATTATGTGATAGTAGGGACACAATGTGTAATGCTGGTAAGTCATTTCATGTATTTTACATTTCTGTCAAGATGATTAGGGTCATACTCATAATGTATTATGACCCCCATTGGGTTCTTGTCCCACCCATGAAACATGGTTTTCCCACGACTTGCTGACGATTACACACAAAGAGTTGGCTGATAGAAACACATTGGCCTCATTACGAGTTTGGAGGTAGCCATGACGCTTTTAGCGGCATGTCTACCTCAAACCGCATACTGGGTACCGGGTCTGGGTCCCAAAAATAGAGAATTACCGGGCCATACCGACTTTGGCGGGCCCGGTAATTCCCATTCTCGAGACGGGACATGCTACATCCCCAATCCCATTTGAGCCCCCATAGGGCACAGTTCATTCTGTGGCCGCCACACTTGTAATGAGGCCCATTGTCCAAGATTGTGCCTATAGGGCATGAAGCATTGCCTTACTCCAGAAATACTTTATTTCAGCTTCACCTAAAGACAATTATCTCCAAATACTTGACTCTGAACCCCTCCTGTTAAAATTCCATCTCTCTTATTCCACATCCCACTCCCTTCTGCTTCTCTACAGACAACCAGAACACAATGGATCATTTCCAAAATCTTTCAGTAATTCCATCACATCCATATTGGCCACATACCCTCATTTTACAATAGTCTTAAGACCCATTGGCATCTGATTTCACTTGCTCCTTCACACCAGGACCTGCTTCTTATTGGCTAACTCTCAACTCCCTGCAACTAGCTAGTAGCACCTTAGACTGACTCTACTGGACATAGCTCAGGTGCAAACTTTGGATCCACTAACAGCCTTACCACCACACCTGTGTGCAGGGTCAGATTGGCCCCTCGGCCGAAATTGTCCCTGGGGAGTGGGGGCTGGTTTCTGGCCATGCCTGGGCTGTTTTTGAAAAAGAAAAATAAAAGAAAAAAAAAGATTTTTCTTTTTTTTCTTTCTTTTTTTTCCAAAAAGCCTTCTTAGGTCGATAAATGAGTACCAACACAGGTTGGGTGAAATTTTATATTTGTTCTATAGAAAAGAGCTTAAGCGTTAATGCTACACAATAACATATTATCGTTTGGCCTTGGACCTCTGCTTGGATTCACAGTAATTTAGTGTACTTAGGAACAATGCTATTTGATGCCACTTCCTGTTTTATCAAGGGGTGACAGGTTGTGGTTCATCACTTCCCGGGATGTCACTTTGGGGTGGGGTCAAATGACATCACTTACGGTGATGTCATGAGAGGTCATGAGCCGTGAACCGAGGGTGGGCCACTTTTTTTTGGGTGACCGGGCCTATTTCTTGTCCCAGTCCGACCCTGCCTGTGTGCATGGTCAGAACAGTTTGCCATCTGCTTTGACCACTCCTTAGCAGCCTTCCTCCTCACCCTCTGCATCCTGGATCAAAAAGCAAACCCCTACAATTGAAGTAGTGCAGAATCTCTCACAGCTGCTATTAGAATACCTACCTACATTCTTTTGCCTTATTCCATGACTGGTTTTGATGTTTGATTCTGAGAAAGCCTTCAACACAGTAGGCTTTGTTAGATCCTTCTCAAACAACTGCAAATGCAAATTAGACAGATGGTGCAGCCCACGAAGAACAACATGGAAATCCGGTGCGGATGGCCTTCAATCCGATAAACACCTAACAGACGTGCCTATGCAATTCAGATACAAGTACACAAATCCATTGCATCTTAATACAGAATCTACAAAGCTCAACGTCTAACCATAGAACTTTTCAAATGTATTTGTGCATTAACATTCAACATCCCTTCTTCTATTACTAATACACAAGCTCACTCGCCAAATCCTCTCTGAATACTTCTAGAAATCCATGAAAAGGTTCAACTCAATCCTATAAGAACATGTCTTCTCTGCCCCCTGCTTTGCTGTATGAACAACACCCCAAAGACCAACCTCAATATCAACCACTTTTCACGTCCTCCTCGCTCTATTCTTCGGTCACCTTCCTAAAACTCCTAACAGCCAGACACCCTGCCATGCAGAAAGATAGTCTGCTCTCCACGTGTGTTAGTAATCTTGCATTTTCTATCATCAATACCTCATTCAACTCGAGTGATTTCCCTCCCTCTCCTTAAAAAGGCATCTTTCTTTGACATCATCAACTACATATCTATTTCTAAAAATTGCTTTGTAGTGAAACTGCCCACGATTAACATAACCACAGCTATGAGTCTTTTCTGAGTCCAACAAATGCCTACATTTTGCTAAAACCAGGTTTCAGAACGATTTGAGAAATCTAATCAATCTTACTCTCTTATTGGATGACCTTAAAAGACATATTCAGAAGGAGCCGCTGCTCTCATCTAGTGCTAACTCTCTGTAGTATTGAACACCCAAGACCATTCCATCCTCAACAGAAAACGCCATAGGATCAGCAATTTGTGAGCTACCTCTGAACTGGATTACTATGCACAACAACAGATTATGTATGTGATGGGATGAACCTTTATGTATTGCACCCACATGGGTGAAGAGCAGGTCATCATCAGAACAGTTGCATATTATTGCTTTGCTGCATGTGCCTGTTACTGAATATCTGAAAAATCTATGTAGTATTAGGGCCACCAGCGTGCATTTAAGACATCAAACAAGTTGCAGAATCCAACATTAGCGTAGCACCTAGGTTTTATGACATTGCAGGGTCAGTGGGAAAGACATTGCAAGGGTGCATTATATGCATCATGGCTGTTAGTACCTTGCAGAGCCTGTCGGAAAAGCAGGCTGGGTTATGCCAATGGCCTGTGCCTTGCAGGTGGAGGAAACTGAGCTGCATTAACTTTGGGGGTGGATGTTATTATGACCTTTTGGGCTCTATTTCATCCTCTATTTCTGCCATAATGTAGAAGACGGTGAGCCATAAAAGATGACATGTGTGATGTCATCAGTGATGTCATGCGTGGTGTTGTCAGTGTGCTTACGGGATTGCAAAATAAGGGGGTTCACAGTTAACGTGGCAAAGCTTCCAAAACCTGCCAATTTGCATGGGTTTTGCTGTTTCAAATCGGTACCTTGATGTTGCTTCAGCTAGAGGTGTTTCACCAAATAGCAAGGATACCTTTGCATTGAATTGTTTTCCTTATTTGTGGCTCAACCAAAGTTGTTTAACAGAATTTCAGGTGTGTTGTTATGCTATACTTTATAAAGGTATCTCAAAGGAAAAGTCCAATGGTACATTTTGACCAATGACGAATTAATAAAAGACCAACACAGGAATGTTTAACATACGTGGAACAGGAATGTCATAAAACAAGTAGCCGGTAGCAAATACCAACATACATAACTGATGCTTAACGTCAACCATGAATGAAAAATTGGCTCATCCCAAGATTCTCACTCCTTAGCTTCTTCAGAAAGTGTTGGGAAGATGTGTAGTTTTACTTTTACTTACACATTTTTTTTCTTCAGACAAAAAGAACATACATCATAACAACAGGCTCAATAATAAAAGAGAATGTGTATCCAATGTAAAAATGCATTTGCATTAACTTCTGCCCATCATATGAATACTGACAAAAAGAAATGTATGTTTCTTGTGCCCTACAATTGAAGGCAGTGGATGGAAAACTGATTTACTGGAGAATACTAAAATGTGCATCTATCTTTAATGTATCACATTACAAATAACTTCAAAATGCATTACATGTAAGTGGAAGTGTTTGTTAATTGTTATTAAACCAGTGTTAGTATAGGTAAACATTGAAACCAGCAAATATGTTTCCAATTCCAAAAACATGGTACTACAGCTAACTGCAAAGTGTCCCATTTTTCATTGTTATCCCCAGCCATATGGGATTGTATAAGCTCCCTAAAATTCAACATGGTTACATAACTCTTGATCTTCCATACCACCCTGAGGTCTTTAGCTTATGCCATTAACCTAAATTTAGACACGCAAAGCCAATCAATGACTATCCTACATGGGAGGAAAAGGTATGACGAGCAGGCAAGTCAGAGAATGAACTTCCATTATGTGTTTTTATGTCTGAGAAAAAGAGAAGGATCTACAACCATTCTCCCCCATTATCCCCCTTTGGGACTTTCATCATCCTGGCACCAAACCCTTCAACTTTCTTCTTCTAGCATCACACATTCATATATCCAAGGAGGACACCAGCGTTTGTCATTCAAATTCCCTAAACAAATGATAAATGGACGATTATCCAAATCAAATTGGCATCCACGATATCCTTACAGTTAGTAAAAAGGATGTTTTTGTCAGACATATTATCGCTGGTGGAGGGCCTTTGCTCCCTTTTGGTGCATCGCAAAAATGTATAATCAATAATCAATAAATCACACTGACCCTGCTTGCACACACACGAGTGCACACGCGCACACACGCACATACACACACACACACACACACACACACACAAACACTACCTTTCAGTTGTTTTAATACAAATATCTCGAAAATGGTGAAGCTGTTCAATACCAACGTTGAGATATTTCAGATTTCCTCTAAAGGTATTATGTTCAAATTGATAATCCATGCCTGCTATTCTAAAGTTAAATTCCACCTGCAGAGGAGATCAGAACAGCATTAACATTTCATTTTACTTGGCAAGGTATCCAGTGAACACAAGCACACATTCCTCTTTGTATCGAAGGGAACAGGAGCATAACCATATTTTAGCAAGATACAATGATGGCAGATTCTTAAGAAAATTGCACTTTTGCTCCTTTCATCAGAGTCAAATATATGTCCCTGGTGTTGAGCTCCATAAGCAGGGGTTCAGCTGCCAGGACCTCAGCTGCAGAAAAGACAGCTCGGTACTCCCTGGTGCACTACTTCCCTTGACAAAACAAAGAATAATCTCCAGTGTATACTATTTATTATGGAGATAGCGCATTTTGTTCTGCCTATCCAAATATACCTCATCAGCTTCAACTGATAGTACATATGTCTTACTCCACATGCATGCACGTACATTTTAGTCCACAAGGCAAACACAGGCACTTCGACCTCCGCATGAGTCTGATAAAAGCCTTATGATATCAAACACTTTTGTTGAAACACCTTGCAGATCCAGCAGTCCAGATAAGATTTTAACAAACGCTCTATTGTGAGATGTATTGACCCACTCCGCTATCTTATGTGGTATCACTCTGATAATATGGTGCAAGCAACAGCAACAATGGTGGCAAAACTCTTGTGTGCACCAAAAAACTCCAAAACTGCATATTTAAATGCACACAAAAAATATGGATGCACAACCTGCCACCCATGATGCATGTGTGGGCGGATAGATCACACACTGCAGAAAGTGTGCCATTGGGCTCCATGACCAGCAAACAGAGTTCAGAGAGGGAAGCAGCCCTTTGCAAGTAAAACTCAAAATGTGCCTATAAATGACATTTGCTGGGTTGCTAAAAACTTCAAAATGTGTATAAACAACACTTCTCAACATTCAAAATCTTGCTTGGTGCTAGAATTCATGTAATCTAATGAAGCACGGTGAATGTACAAAGTCCTAAAGTGTAAAGTACAAAAATGTCCTCAGACAAACTGGATTGTCTGTAAATGACAGCTCTTGTCAAAACCTGTGTGCAGTACACTGGGCTACCTGTGGATGACAGCTGTCAGATGCGCTCCTGATGAAACTTCAAAGTATCTAAACTAAAAGTATGTTGGGTTAGCAAACATAAAAGGATTGTTGCTAAAAGGAATACAGATCTCAGTTCTGTTTTTGATCCCACAAATTTAAAGCTAAGAAAGTAATGTATGCATGTTTGATGCAACAAGTTTGGTTTCTCCTGGATTGAAGAAGTTAAGAATTAATTAGCCTGGCTGAGCTGCAAAAAGTGGAAAAACAGGTTTCTCCAAAGGGGAGGGAAATCTTCTCAGCAGAAACTCACTGGGAGATGATAATTGTGGGTTAGGCCAGACACTTCTCTATAGAAAGAGAATGAACAATGGCAGATCCTTCAGCCCAGGAAACGGAGGTGTGAAAGGGTCGTAAACTAGGCTTGCAGAAGGATATCCAAAAGGAGGGGGCTGTTCCTGGACTCCAGAGACAGACAAAAGGCTGACCATTTGCTGTTAAGAATGAACAATGACCAATTTTTAAGACTCATAACTTGTGACTCAAAGTGGTGAAAAATATATAACTTGTGACTCAAAGTGGTGAAAAATATACAAAGAATAGATCTGTTAGTTTAATTTCTGGCTGCACGTTTTAAGAGGCGGTAGAACTGTGTAACATATTCTGGACAGGAATGGCAATATATGTGGTTTTATGTGAACTGTGTTAATGCTGGAATCATGAAAATGTACACACACATCCCTATGTTAAACGTACACATGTGTGGTAATTTGCAGAAAATTTGGAAAATGTGTTTGTGGCAAAAAGGACAACATTCTGTAGAAAGGTGAATCAAGATCCCACAGCTGCGGGATTTTGATTTACAGATGCTACATAAAAGGTAGAATCTTTGTGTGTGATTTGTGTAGAGGTGACCAAGGTAGAAATATGTATTTAGGATAAAATCCAATTTTGAGACTAGTGAATAAGGGGAGGTTTCGAAGGACTGTAAAGCTAAACCATAAATGTGACATCATCCGGCCTTGATCCAATCACTCAGATGCAAGGCTAAGATGAGGTCTTGATCCAATCCCAGCTCAAAGAGGCAAGCTTAGTTAAGCCGGCCCATACAACCATTGTGTGATGTCATTTGAAAGGATAAATAGAGATAGCAGACAACAAATAGGGACTCACTGATTTACTCACTTTCCTGATTCCGGCGAAGCACTCTGAGCCAGCATTCTACATCCAGCCTTTAACATCCTTCCAGATCCAGATGCCAAGACTCTTGCCAAGCAGGAGAGAACTATTGACTTTCATCAGGGCCTAAATCCTCAAACTTATTCTAAAAACCCAGGGTAGCGCTGTGGTGTGGAAAGGCCTTCTGAGCTAGTATCCTGAAACAATCTGGCTTGTTACCACCATGCTTGCCTGAGGAATTCACTATCCAGCTGATTTGAAATACCCACAAACAAGAAGGGCAGATCCTGTGCAAATCTGGTGACCGGCTTAGCTGATCCAGTCCCGCTCCTGATGTGCTGTCCTTCCTTGACGGACCCAATCCATGACCAGAACTGACAGTCCAATTTAATAACTTATGCTGTAAGTATTAATAGGAAGAACTGTGACACATAATATATCTGCATTGTATGATCCCAATCTCAAACCCATCCCATCTTTAATTCAGAACTCCAGTATTGTTAGAATCTTTCTTGTGCTGATTGTCTCCCCTGTGTTAACTTCCTAGTGATTTTGAATAACTAAAGTAAATCCCAGGAAGAAGTAGAGTATCCACGACAGGCGGGTTACGCTGATCACGTGTCTGTAAGATCCATATGTGGCATTCTCTTTTTCATAGTCATAATATAGTGTAATCAAACTCATCTGTCATTTTCAAAAGCTCATTGCTGTTTTCATTTTCGCGCCTAATTTGCAAAAGTGCCTCTTAATAAAACCTCTATAACTCCCTCAGTTTTTGTGATAGAAGCAAAATTTCAACTCCCACGTGTGCCTAACATCTTTAGCTATCCATAGCAAAAGAAACGGTGTGATTGGCCCGTTATTGCGAAAATCGCATAAGGAAAAGTTTGCTGCGATTTGACATTCTGAAAAACTTTACACGTGTGAATTAGCTTTATATTATTTCCTACTTTGAATTTGAGATTTCAAATGTTTTCTTCTGACTAAATCATTGCTTGTGATTGTTTGCATATGTTCAAAGCGGCTCCCATAGGAATTTATAATAATTTAAGTCTTTTTGATCACATTTAGTGTTTTTCGCTCAGCCAACTCCAAAGACAATTTCAAAGCCAATGCTGACATTTGAAAAGTCAATTCCATTTTTCTCTTGTGTTTGAAGGGGTAAGGTGGGAGTTATATTCTGTTTGATTTGTGTTTTCCGGAATACCTGCTCTCTCCTCATATCTATTTATTTGCCAATTGGTGAGTTGAGGGGTATTTCAGGGGGAACCCCTAACCATAGTGCCATCTGTCCAAACCAACACAAAAACATAATTTTCTGTGCTGCATTTGTTTTTGTGCTCATTACTTGATTCCTAGTGTATTAAAGATATTACTCAGTTTTCTGTCACCCCAATGGTGACTGTTGTTTACCTATTAAAAGATATTGTGGTTTAAATTCTAAATACCTAAATAAATATTTACCTTTGCAAACTAGCCTGATTCCTGGTTCAGTGTGAGGGGGGGGGTGGGGGTCTCAGTAGAAGGGTGTGATATGAGTGCTATATTGTTCAGAATATTGCACTTATAGATAAAATAAATAAGGGTTTCATTTGTGCACTACATGCTGGGCGTGACTTGGGTGTTTGCCATATTGAAATCACTTACTACTTGGGGGATTGTCCGGGATCCTGAATTTGACATAACACTTGTGACAGTCTAACACAGCGTGCTAGCCGACGGGGTACATACACCTTGTTGGGTTACCATACTCTGCTACACTGTACAAGCACCCCTCAAAAGAAATACTCAAAGGAATTGGGCCTGTTTGCAAAAGTAAAGTAACCCTGAGATAAGTCAGAAGGAAATTAATATTTCTGGAATGGTGACCCCAGTGGAAATTACTATCGCTAGGGAACACCTCCAGCACAAATTGTTTGTCTGGGGTGAATGGCCAGAACAGGACGAACCGGTATGCCTACAGGAAATAAAACATAAAATCACTGAAATCAACGTTGATACCTGGCAGGACAAGGGTCCATTACATCAAGCACTTAGCGAATTGTATGTGACCCCTAAAATAAAAGAGGAGCAGTGTAAAATTGCCAAAATAGCAGCCTACCTACCTCCACATAGGATTCATGCAGGAAAAGTACACAGACCATATAGATTTGACAAAGAGGCAAGGGGAAGCACTGCAGAAAATCCAGGATAATCTGGACTCTGCAGAGCAAAGGCTCCAGGATAGTAAAGAATCTGAAACAGAGGCTAGGCAGTATGCCACCAAACTCCAGGAAGATATGACTCTCTTACTGCAAAGGAATGCAGAGCAAGATGCCCAGGTACAGACACTGAAAAAAGAGTGTCAGGAAAGGGTGGACTCTCTACATCAGAGTCAACAAAAGCTGGAGCAGCAATTAACTTTTGACAGAGTCTGTGCAGAACAGTTAGTTATCCTACAAGATCGCATAGACAAATTAAAAGAGGAAAATAATAAATTAATCATTAAAGACCTAGAATCCCAAGCAGAGTTTGATGAGGAGCGCCAGAAAGCTGGTTCATTTAAAAAACAGAGGGACGACCTGGCTGAGCAGAGAGCCACTCTAAGTCAGGAGAAGGACGACTTAGGCCAGGAAGTCAGCAATTTAAAATCAAAGTTGGAGGAAAGTAAGCTGGCCATTCAGGAGTTTAGAGAAATCAAAACTGATTATGAAAAGCTGTTAGAGCACACCAGGCGAGTGGAGGATGCTTTGGCAAAGAACAATCAGACAAATAAGGACCAAACTCAGGAGGTGAGTCTCCTGAAGAAAACATTGGCCCAGTATTCCCAAACCAGGCAGGAAGCACAGAGAGACAATGAGGCTCTCTTTGAAAAGCATGACAGGCTGCACAAACAGATAGCCATGCTAGAACAAATCATAGAGACCAGTAAGGCCTTAATAGAGGAGCAAAAGAGTCAGATTTTGGCATGTCATCAAGGAATATGGGCTGAATGAGATGAGGTAAAATGGGAAAGAGAAACTCCTGAGCATAATCTCAGGACCCCTGGCATCAGGGACTTTAATCCCATCAGTTCCATGGATTCTGCCACCCTCATGTCCACTGGCTCATATGAACCAAGGGCCACGGGGATGTAGACTTCAACACAATGGGAGATATGGCACTTACAGATCAGCGCCTCCCCGAAATGGATGGGCGGGCATCTATGTACAGGTTCCCAAATATTAGGGCCAGCCTCTATGATAAGGGAGACTCCAGTAAGGGGAGAATCAGAGAACTGGATCCTCAGAAATATCACCTACCAAGGGAGCAGTCAGTCAAATTTGATTGGGAATTCCATGAGAATAATCCTCTTAAAAACCTCTTCCCAGCTCGGACAGTGGGGGTAGGGGGTACTCAGCCAATCCTGGGAGCAAGGAAGAGTCAGAAGACTCTTCTGAGTGCCACAGGTCTGAAGAGACTAGGCCCCACATTCTGCCAGTCATTCCCAAACCCGCTGTCAGGCTCCAATCTTCAAGCACAGGAGTGGTACGAACCAACCACCCCCTCCGCGGTCTGGGTGCCTGCAAGTCACAACTTACACAGACCTCCGAGATCCCGGCGGGGAAAGAGGGTTAGGGAATCGTTGGTTGGACAGGAACAGGTTTTCAGGATAACCGGAAAAAGGGTTAGGAGAGGGAAGGTGGACAGGACTGGGGGAGTTTGGTTAAATACGAACTAACAATTAAACATGCATACCCAAACCAGCATATCCATTACATGCCCACATTACAGTCTGTCATCAATGAGGCAATTAGAGCAAAAGGACTTATCTCTGTTTTTGAGTGCTGCCTCCTGCCTGCGCACTCTCAGGTCCGGTCTCCGGAGCAGATAAATGCTGCAAAGAGAGTTATGAGTTATTACCTTGTTGGTGTTTCCTCACACACACAAGAGATGCATCCAGCGGGTAAATGACATTCCTTCATGCACCCCCACTCATCTCCAAGTTGCCACGTTCTAACTTGTATGCCCCCTTGAATGGGTTTAGCCCTGATATGCGGTTAAGCCGCACGTGGTTCCGCAGTTCACACTGATCCACGTGTTAATATGGACACGTAGATTAAATAATAAACGTGCCGCTAGCCGCACGTGGCGCAGTGCGACTTCAGTACAAGTCACGCCGTGTTCCCAGTTGCGGTTCCCTTAGATGGCGCACATGACTAATTATGCATGAAAATAATATGCACTGCACATGGGATCGCTGCACTTCGGTGCGGGTCTTGCGCGGGTCTTAGCTTTGGATTAAAGGCTACTACGTGCTGCACTTATCTTTTGCCGAATAAAGGGACTACATGAGTCTGGGCGGTGCCCCCTTGCGTGTGCCCCGCTTCGCGTGGGAGTTTCCTGACTGTTCGCCCCTGAACGCAGCTTTGCTGCCCAAGCGCGTGTTTCCCAGCATGTGCTGAAGCTGCTCCCCTGCGCTTGCAGTACTTATCTCAGGCTTATGAGGGGCCGGGTGATGGCTGGCTGGGGTGTGGCCCTCGCGTGTGTCCCCTTCCTCGGAGCTGCGGTGAACATGTCCTCTTCGTTCGGGAGTTCAAGCACAAGCCCCGTGCTAACGTGCCCACGCGCATGCGCGGATGTGCTCCACCCAACGCGGGTGGGGTTTTGTAGTTTCTGGCCCAGGGCATGCTGGGAAATAGAGTTTGTAGGCCTTTGTTCCTGCAAAGAGGGCACAGAAGCCTTCTATAAGGCAATATCTGTTTGCGCTGGGGTTTTTTGTGTTTCCCCATGTGTGGACCACGTCTACAGCTCACTCCAGGATCCCCTCCACACAACCCCAATGCCTGCACCCTGACACCCGCAGAATCAGGAAAAGCCTAGAGGATTATACAGCCACCTCATTTAGCAGTGCCTCTGAGTCAGAGGAAGAGTGGACAAGGGTGACCAAAACTAAAAGGGCCAACAAAATTAAGAGGGCCATACTGAAAGATCCCCTGAAGCAAATTAAGGCTATTAGAAGCGTCATAACACCCTACCATAAAAATGCCAAATATTCAGTTAGGGAGCACCTTGAATTGTATGAGCAAATGATGGAGACAGCCAATGTTGTATTCAGTATGTCAAGTGGAAATTTTCCCCTGAATACTCCAGCTTCTTTGCACGGTTGGAGGATCAGAACCACTCAAGATTGTCCACCTCTGGGGCGGCCATCCTAAAACATTTCTCAATATGCAGAAACTCCCAAGAGGCCCGCAAGGCGGCCTACAATCTGCAATGTGGGGAAGACCAGGGCCCACAAGAATTTGTCCAAGAGCTGAAACATGCCTTTGCGCAGACCACAAGGAGGGTGCGCACAGAAAGCAGGGAGTTCATCAATACCTTCTTTCATGCACTCCCTAAATACATTATGACCCAGCTGGTGAGGGACTTTCATGAGAAAAGATCACTAGACTGGGACATTGAAAAAGCAACTCGCATTTATGAAGTGCAGAAACCAGTAGAAAATAAAAGTGCCAATAAAAGCTGAAAACCAACCAACACCCCTGCTGCTACTAAGGTAGCGGAGGTGAAGTTTTCCCCCATTTTAGATCTGGAGATGGGGGGGCCTAAAAACATTCCTGTGCAAAATCCTACTGACCAAAAACACAGAAGACCCTCGGGCCAATCCCAAACAGTGAGTCAGGGAGGTAACCCCACAAATGGGACCCCTAACTCCCCTGACTACATTAGCCCCCGTTACAAGGGCAGCAGACCCATCCTGGGCTATGTGTGGACTCCCTCAGCCCAAGGGTTGGGATCCAATCAGGCAGCAGCAAACACACAAAACTTCCCTTCTAACTTTCCCTAGGAGGGCAGTAATCCCCAAATGTTGGGTTGAGTTTCTTTGCGCGGTACCCGCCAAACAGCAACCCCCAAAAAACCCTTCTTTCTTTCCCCACTTTCCTGAGCCCAGACAGCCCAATCCGGGAGAGGAAAGACCAAGGGTGGAGGGGTATAAAAACTATGGGAGAAGGAACAGTTACCCTTCCCGTGATCAACCCAGTGTAGAACGGAGAACCCCATACCAGCCAGAGCGGGTGTCCGAACTGGATCGCCAGGTCCAGAGCTTGGCAGAGGATCTGGGTCGCATGTTGAGGGCTCAGCAGAACCCTCAGATGAACCTGGCGGCCCAGAACTCCTAAAATAAAAGGTCTGGTACTCCAGAGCAATGACGGGGAGAGAACTCCGACAACCCACCGGTTCCCAGGGAGGAGGCACAGGGGCAAGGGGGGGTGTAAATCCTTAGAGGAAGCTTCCTTCCCCACTTGTGAAAATCCCCTGGAAACCCAGGAACCAGAACCAGAATCTCCTGCCCCGAAAGTCTGCAACCTAAGGAACAGAGGGCGGGGAGGAGAAATAAAGAGCCTAAAAAGACCCATTTTGTGGAGGAGGTTTGAATCTTCCAATTTGAAGGAGAGAGGTCCGCAGAGGATTCTGGGAAAAGGATCTTCTTCTTCAGGGATGGGGGAACTCCTCCCAAAGAAAAATGGGTCCCAAGAGATCCTGATCAAGACTGGGTAGATATGGGGACCAAGTTAAAACCACCCATCATTGAACCCCAGAAGGACCAGCTAGAAAATCAGCTTGTTCAACCCAATTCTGGTGACCGCCTCCAAAAAGAGGCGGGGAGCCCAGAATCAGAACAAGGGGAGCCCAAAAGCCCCACATATCCAACTGTCACCTTTTTTTCAGGTTCCCAAAATCCCAAACAAAATACTGCCCAAATCACCCCTCTATCAGAATCTAGAGCAAATAAATTAATCCACCAATTGGCCAAACATGTGTATTATATTTGCCCCCTTGAGGAGAAGGAGGGAAGATTTTATGCCCCGGTCCAAATACAGGGGCAATGTAAATTTTTGGCACTGGTGGACACTGGATCCCAAGCCACCCTTCTGTCAAAAAGGGCCTTTGATCATCTGAATTCGGGAAGGGGGGAGAAATACCAAATCCCTCTCACTCCTCTTCCTGGACAACTTCAGAACTTCAATGAGAATGAGATTCCTGCCGAGGGGACTGAGGATTTAGACATTAAAATTGGGCGACACAAGGTGAAGCACCCGGTCATAGTTGTGACTCCAGACGGCACACCATGTTTACTAGGGAATGACATCCTGCGTAGATTGTATCCCCTAATAGATTGTGTAAACAAGGTCCTCTGGACCCAGACTAACCGACTAATAAAACTAAAACATAGTGTCAACAATGTTAGTTTAAATGGCACATGCCACATGGTTGAACAAAAACCTGACCAAATTGAGTTCCATTTCCAAAATAACCAAATCCCTGACGTGACAGTAGTTGCAGTAGGACAACAAACTAGTGATGGGAAGTCCGCTCTATTTCTGAAAATCAACCTTCCTTCCAGTCTTAAGTGGCATTCTACATTGGAAGGGAACACTCTGAAATTCTATACAAATTCACAGTCAGAAAATCCCAATTCTATAGTCCAAAATGATGAGAAACCAGCTCAAGGCTAGGCTGACATTCAGAAAATTGGAGAGCAGTTGTTCATCCCTATTCAGTTAAATGAGGGGAAGGACTCTGTTCTCGCCCGAGTGTGTGAGAACAACGGTAAGAGCTTCATCAGCGAGGCCATGATCCGAAAACTCCCAAAAGATCCAGCCATTCCCACATTTAAATTGATAGCCAAATGGGAAATGGACCTGGAAACACCCAATTCCAAACATCTCCTGCATAGCAGGTGCATGTTCAAAATTTCCAATAGTAACAAGAGCATAGTCCATAATTGTTGGGTTGTGCGAGATGTCCCTGCTACTTTTTATTTAGGCAGTGACATCCTCAATTGCTTTGCTATTAGTTTGGACCTAATAAACTTCAAAGCCTGGTCCAGATTAGCAGGTAATCCCATGGACTTTGATGACCCAGAGGAAGCATTTGGATCAGCACAACTGCTGCCATATGCAGTTGAAATTGAGATTGGAGAGGAAGTCACCATCCCAGAATGGACCCAACAATCCTCACTTGAAGTAAAAATTAAAAGAGGACAGAAACTAAAAAATCCTGACGCAAATGTTCATCTCAACACCCATTTCCAACAGCAAGGATTGGGGTTAATCCCAACACCACTAGTCAATACAAAACACAACACCATTCCAATAGAGGTGGATAACAGCGACCTGAGGAGTATCACTCTGGGCGCAGGCAACATTATTGGAATGGCGGTTGATGACCGGAATTTTTACATAGATTTAGGTAACGAACTGGTAGGACCAATTCCCAAAGAATGTTTTGACAGTGATAGGGACAATGACACAACACCAGACAGGAACTTCACCCGACATGGGGGGAATTTCCTGGTGTACTCTTCCTGCCCTTATGGTAAGGAAGAGGTGAGCTGTGACTTCATGCGGGATGAGGTGATCTTTCAAGTCCACCAGGACTGCCTTACCCACCTTAAGCAATCCGTCCAAGTCAGTAAGTTGACCAGGGACTTCTCCACCCAGCTGGAGGAGGCCACTGAGATAGCCAAACCAGAGGTCTTTCCAGGCTTCCAGCAGATGGTTGAAGAGAGAGTCAACCTAGCTGATGCCTGTGAGACTCTGGAGCAAAAGCAAAAATTGAAACAAGTTTTCTTAGATTTTCAAGATCTCTTTGCGGTGGACTCATATGACTGTGGTCGCACCGACATCCACACAACATCAATTCCCACAGACCCTGTCATGACTCCAGTGTTTGTGAAGCAATATGCTTGCCTCTCGCTTCAATGGAGTCCCTTTACTGAAATAATTAAGAACCTTGAGTCCCGTGGGATAATTCGTCCAGACCACAGCACCTTCAATAATCCGGTGCTGGGGATTTTAAAACCAAACAGCCAGTGGGGACTCTGTGCTGACCTAAGTGAGATCAACAAACAGGTCCATACTTCCCGATAGCCTCTTCCCTACATTGAACAAGTGCTGGCCCAGATCCAGCGGTCAAGGGTATATACTGCCATTGACCTGACCAATGGGTACAGGACTGTACCTGTCAGTAGGGAGGACCAATACATGCTGGCCTTTATCTTCGGGGGGCAGCAGTACACTTGCACCCGGACTCCCTTCAGATACATCAACTCCGGCAATGAATTTAACATCTTTCTGCATAAGGCCATGCCAGACTTGTTTGAAAGGGGTAACCTGGCCTATGTAGATGATGTTCTAATCAAAAGCTCAACTGTGGAGGAACACATATTGGAGATCCGTTATGTTCTGGCACAGAGTTGAGCAAAACTCTCTTTCCAAAAGGCACAGTGGTGCAGGACCCGTGTCAATTTCTTGGGGCATGAGATAACTCCTGACGGTCTCTGTCCCTAGGAAAAGAAAGTAGAAGCACTCCAGAAACTAAAAGACCCCACAACTCTGTGGGAACTAAGGAGCCTCCTTGGACTGACTAATTACAGCAGAAAATTCATTGAGGACTATGCTGAGATCACGAGACCCCTGATCCATCTGGTGAAGGGGGGGTCAAGTGGGAGTGAGATCCATAACAAGCCGAGGCAGTAAGACAACTCAAAAGAGCCCTCTCACAAGCGCCTTGCCTAGCTTACCCTGTCGGAAACAGAGTTCTTCTTGGAGAAATGGTTCGCAAATACATGCTTGACTGCAGTACTATATCAAAAGCATGACAAGGTCAATAAAGTAATCTCCTATGCGAGTAAGACTTTATCCTCTGTGGAGGAAAATTCAACAATTGTGAGAAGGCACTCCTGGCAACGGTGTGGGCATTGAAGAATTACCACCCATTGATCCATGGGGAACACATCATAGTGGAGACTCCGCACCAGCCTCTGCAATATCTTCAAAGTGACAGATCCGGACCGGAAATGTGAGTCATTCCTGAATTACTTCCAAGATTCTGTCAATGCAAGGCATTCCTGTGGAGGTCAGATATGGCCAAAACAAGAAGAGTCCCCTCGCACAAGGTCTGGCTGAATTGCATGATTGTGCCAGAAATAACTGTCTTGAAGACAAAAGTCTTAAAATCAAGGGCAACATGGAGGCATACCTTAATTCCCCACACAAAGTCTATGAAGAAGACAAGTGTGAGGAAATGCCCACTGTTTATGTAGATGGGAACTCCTACCATGTTGACAACATCGGGGAAAAAGAACTTGTGGCTGGAGTAGGGAATGCATGGGTGAATGATGCCCAAGAACCCTCCGCTGGTACAAAATTGGTCCCCAAAGTTGTCAAGTGGCAGAGCTGATGGCTGTGCATCAAGCCATCCTCACTGCTGTCCAACACCAACTCCACAAACTGGTCATAATCACTGATTCATATTATGTACGGAATGGGTTTGTGGAGCACCTGGTTAACTGGAAAACCAGAGGCATGCTATGTGCTAATAATAAACCATTAAAACATGGTTCTTAATAGAAAATATTCATGATCTGGTCACTTCAAATGGGATGACAATCTACTGGAAAAAGATCAAGGTTCATTCTAAAGTAGAGGGACCAGACAAAACTGGAAATGACCTAGCTGATCTGCTGGCCAAAACCGGATATATCCTAGAGGAGCTACTTGAGATCGAGTCACTGTTGGGGGAAATCCAGGTCACTGCTATCACTAGGTCCCAGACAAATGCTCACAATGAACTCTCAACTGCACAATCGAGTAAGGAGACCCCCCGATGCTGATGTGATTACAGCTCAAAAAGGGGATCCAATAATTGGTAAGTTTTATCAACACATTGAGGATCCTGAGAACTTTCCCCTGACGAATACTGATTACATTGGGAAAGATGACCTGAGAGTGCTGATGAAATGTCCAAAAATGTTCCGAATCCAAGACAGTTTGTTGGTGAGGAGATCCATATCTGGCCATGACCTGTGGGTGGTCCCTACTTCATTCCGAAGCCTGATGCTAAGTCACACCCATGATGCGGCCACAGCCGGTCATCGGGGGTTTCATATGACATTAGAAATCTTGCGAGAGGTTGCATACTGGCCACACATGGGGCAGGACTTTGACCAATACTTGAAGGGGTGTCTTGTCTGTGCACAATTCCAGCCAACATCACCCACACACCCTGCTCCCCTCCAAAAGAGGGGGATGACACTGCCTTGGTCAGATTTGCAAGTCGATTTTATCAGGCCCGTGATTCGCTCCTCTAGGGGGGAACAAGTACATGTTGACCGTAACATGCTTGTTTACTAAATGGGTGGAATGTCTCCCGGCTCCAAATTGCAAGGCAGAAACAGCAGCTGCCCTGTTGATCAATCATATCTTCTTGTGTTTTGGACTACACCAAAGGATTGAGTCAGACCGAGGTAGCCACTTCACCGGCGAAGTGATGACAAAGATGTGGGAGATACTTTGGGTCAAAAGGAAACTACACATTGCCTACCAGCAGTCCTCTAGTGGTGGGGTTAAGAGGTACAATAAAACTATTGTGAGCATATTAAAAAAGTTTGTCGCAGATTCTTGGCCAAGTTGGGTCATTCGATTACCCATTGTCCTGATGGCCATCAGATCTACCACTTCTTCTGCAACAAAAATGTCTCCATTTGAGCTGATGACTGGACGAAGGATGGTGCTACAAAAGCATCTGCTCTACAGGACCCAAGAGCAGACCTTGATAAATGCCTCCACAACTCATGAGTATGTTGAGAATCTGAGAAAACATCTTCAACATGCTTTTGCCTATGTGCAGCGGAATCTAGAAAGATCTGCAGACAGTATGAAGACCCACTATGTCCTTAAGACCACTAAAAAGGAATATCAAGTAGGAGACCGGGTGTGCTTGCACAATTATCAAAGGAACCAAGCCAAAGAGCACAAATTCCTGCCAACTTGGCAGGGTCTTTTGAAATTGTGGACAGAATCTCACCAGTCGCCTACAGAATCCGCATCCCCAAGGGCAGTTTGACAGAAGGGGAAGACAAGTGGGTCCACATAAACCAGCTGAAGATTTGCCATCCCAGGCATACTCCACATAAACCAGCTGAAGAGTTGCCATCCCAGGCATACTTTGCAGTAAATAGAGGAGCCGACCGGAAACCCAGAGGGGGAAAATCCAGAGACATAAAGAATTACTAAATGTTCACCTGGTATGTGTGAGAAGAGTGTTAAGACCATTAGAGAACAAAGCTGGGCAATATTGCCAATTGTAACCAATGGAAGTGTCTTTCCCACTGCTTACATCCCCCGAAGATGTGAGGACACAGTTGTGGGAAAAATTCCATAACCATGCTATTTTCTATTTTCTAGCATTGAACTAAGAATCATCCCAGGAATAACCAAGGAGGACCACTCGGGGACCGGGAGGAAAGACCCAAGAAGCCCGGAGTCTCACTCCATACCCCCAACCAGAACCAGCGAGGAGAGCGGGCCGCCTCAATCACTGCTGGGAGAAGCAACTGAATTTCCCCATATAGACAGAAAAGAACATCTCAATCTCGCGACTTGACAGGAGGTCAAACCCAAGTCGGGAGAGGGGGATCTGTGGGATATATTGACCCACTCCTCTATCTTATGCGGCATCACTCTGATAGTATCGTGCAAGAAACAGCAACAATGGCGGCAGAACTCTTGTGTGCGCCAAAATCCTCCAAAACCCAGTGTTTAAACACACAAAAAGATGGATGCACAACCTGCCACCCATGGTGCATGCGTGGTGGGATAGAGCACACACTGCAGAAAATGTGCCAGTGGCTCCATGACCAGCAAACAGAGTTCAGAGAGAGAATCAGCGCTTTGCAAGTACAACTCCAAAATGTGCCTGTAAATGACATTTGCTGGGTTGCTAAAAACTCCAAAATGCCTATACACTTCTCAAAATTCAAAATCTTGCTTGGTGCTAAAATTCATGTAATCTAATGAAGCACACCGAATATTTTAAATGTTAAATGTTAAAGGTATTTGTACCACGCACCGTCACCAACGGAGTTGGTCCCCAGACTCTCTGGTGGATCTGCAAACGAGAAGGTGGGATGGGTTAGTAGGTGAAGCGGGAGTAGGATAGTGAGAGGAGTGGTGTTCTGTTGGCAGCTTCAACTTGGTATACACCGGGTGCTGAGCTTTTGTGCGAGTATCGGATCAATGTCAGTCCTCGTGTGCTGTTGGTGCGGCTTATGTGTTGTTGTGGTGTTGTTAAGTGCGTGTGGGTTGTTGTGCAAGAGATGGTTGTGTGAGATTTTTGAGTGAGATAAGTCTGCAGAAGTGCTGAGTTTTTTTGTTAGTGGGTTCTAGGAAGTTTATCATGCTAACATTCAGAACTCTGTCCGAGTGTGGCGCTCGCCAATCCTCCCAATCTCATCAAGGTGGGCGAAGGGGTTACATCTGCCAGGGTTTTAGGTTTGTGTGAGGCGCTCCCTGTGCTGTTCTAACACCCTCTGTAAGTGTCCTAATTGCTCCTCACCGTTCTATTCTAGTGAGCTCTGTAGGTGTTCTAATACTGATGGATTGATTAATGTAGGTTGGGTTTCTATCCTCCTCCTTGGGTGTTGGAGCTGGTGGTGTGGTCTCCTCTCACATACATTCTATCTAAATGTGTCTGCTGGAGGTTTGGATATGGTACGGTCGGGAGGCAGTGGGTGAGTCATTTAAGGGCTTTATTCTCGGTCTGAGTATTTGATCAGTCTATGGTGACCTTCTTTTTGTGGCTATTTCCCATAATATCTTATGGTCTGTTGTGGGGTCCGTTCTTTGGGTTCTGTCCATTTTGGGAGTGGCTTAGGTTGGTGATATTTTGCTCGTTGTTTAACGGGGTGGGCATTCTAGTGAGTCACTGTTGTGGTTACGCTGTGAAGAGCCATGATTTGAGGAGTTTCCTGAATGCTAGGTGGTT
Organism: Ambystoma mexicanum; assembly: GCF_040938575.1. Classification (NCBI taxonomy): domain Eukaryota; kingdom Metazoa; phylum Chordata; class Amphibia; order Caudata; family Ambystomatidae; genus Ambystoma; species Ambystoma mexicanum. The sequence continues at coordinate 896,299,267 of NC_090937.1, read as the reverse complement.
TGTTGTGTTCCGTTTATTCTTGGGTAGGTCATTTTAGGTTTTCTGTGCCTGGTGAGAGAATGAGGATCCTCTGAGTTTTCTTCTGTTATAGGGTTTTGGTTCCAGGAGGATGTTGGTGCTTGATATCAGTGTTCTTGTTGGTTGATGTAGGCGTAGTTTATCGCTTAGGAATTCTGCGCTTTGTTTGTGTATTGTTCTGTGCGTGATGCACATGGACTTGAACCTTATTTGCTGTTTTAATGGTAGCCAGTGTAGTATTTTTATTTTTAGCACGGGTGTGATGTGTTCTCTTCTGGGTACTTTGAGGAGGAGTCTGGCTGCCGCATTTTGTATGCGTTGTAGTTTTTTTAGAAGTCGGTCGGGCATGCCCAGGTATAGGCTATTGGCGTAATCTACTCCGGACATGATCAGAGTGATGATGGTAAGTGTTTTGTTGGTGAACAACAGGAACAGTAGGATCCTTTTTGCTGCTCGCAAGAGGAAGAAACATTTCTTGAGAAGAGTGTTTACTTGTGGCTCTAGGGTGATGTTGTTATCCATCAGGACCCCTAGGTTTTTTACAGTTGATGATGCTGCTGGTGTGGTGCCGAGCTCTCTTGACCAGGGGATGTAGTTGATGTCTCCTCCCTTTTTTGAAACAATCATTATCTCTGTTTTGCCTGGGTTGATTTTGAGGTGGTTGATGTTCATCCATTTGAATATATCATGAAGGCAATTCTCTAGTGTAGTGTTTTCTTCTCGGGTGTCTTGTATGTTGAAGATTATTTGAGTATCGTTGGCGTAGTTGTAGAATGTGAGGCTGTGCTTTTTATATGAGTTTGATTAATAGGTACATGTAGATGTTGAATAGAAGTGGGGAGAATGATGATCCTTGTGGTACTCTGCACCTGGAGTCTCTAGGTTTGGACTTAAAAGGTTTCATCCATACGGTTTTGGTTCTATTTGTTAGGAAGGATTTGATCCATAGTAGGGCGGTGTCTGTTATTCCTAGTCCTTCTAATATCTTTATGAGGATGTTGTGGTTGACTGTGTGGAAAGCTGTGGATAGATCAAGGAGAATCAGGGCAGTGCTGTTGTCCGAGTCTACGTTCCTTTTTAGGTCGTCCCATATTGAGAGGAGAGCTGATTCTGTTCCTCTCATTGGTCTGAAACCAACTTGTGCCTAGTCTAGCAAGCAGTGCTCTTCTATGAATTCTTGGGTTATTTTGTAGACATACGTTTCTAGCAGTTTGGCTATTTTGGAAATGGGTCTGTAGTTGGATAGGTCCTCTACGTTTCCTGTTGTGTCTTTGAGTAGCAGCTTGATGTAAGCCGATTTGAAGGCCTGTGGTACTTTACCTGTTGAGGTTGAGAGGTTGAGGAGATTCCTGTGGTATTCCATGGGGGTTCATTGTTTGAGAATTGTTTTGTATATGTCCGGGGGAAGGGGTCTTCAGGAGAGCCTGATTTGTTGCTTTGGTTAACCAGTTTGACGAAAGTCTCCACTGATATTTCTGGGAAGCTTCGTAGCTTGTTTGGATGTTCCTCGTCGGTGTCGATGGAGTCTGAGGTGTGATCGCTTGGTCTGTTTTGTATGGTGTGTTGGATGGAAGTTATTTTGTTTTTGAAGTGGTCTCCTAGGTCATCGCAAAGTTTCATCGATGGAATTGTCATGTTGTTGCAGCTCGGTGGGTATTTTATTTCGTTTGTGATTTTGAAGAGTTCTTTTTGAGCGTTTGGTGCTCTGAAGATTCGGTTGTCGTAGTGTTTCCTCTTCGCTTTTTGTATTTCCTTTTTATATGAGCAGATCTGTTGCAGGAATTTCAATTTGTTTGCAGTGGTGTTGTTGGTCCTCCATTCAGATTCTAGTTTTAGTTTTTTTCTTTTCATGGCGCTGATTAGTGGGGTGAACCATTTTGCTGTTGTTTTCTTACGTGATGGGGTGAAGGGCTTTTCTTTGGCAATGTCATCTAGAGTTGTTGCGATCCAGGTATGGAATAGGATAACTTTTTTGTCTAGGTCAGCTTCTTCCATGGTTGTTGCTTGTGGTTTGCTGAGTTCCAGGAGCTCGGTTAGTTTGGAGTTTGTTATGGTTCTCCAATTTCTTTTCATCAAGATCAGTGGTTTTTCTTGTTGCTTCTTTGTTGGAGCGGCCATTGTGATTATGAATGGAATGATGAGGTGGTCGCTCCAGAGTATTTGAATTGGGGGTGCCATGGTGATGAGATCCTTGTTGGCGAAGTTTGCATCAAGTGTGTCCCCAGCTGAGTGTGTTGATCCTTTGACTAGTTGTTGTAGGTTCATGGCTGCTAGTTGGGCGGTTAAGGTTTTTTGTGTGGTTGTGGTTTCTTTGTCGAACCAGATGTTGAAATCTCCGAGGATGATCAGATGGTTGTACTTGATGGTTAGGATGGTGATTGCTTCCGTCTGTGAAGGTGTCTATGAAAGTCGCATCGTAGGTTCGTGGTCTGTATATCAGTATGAATTTCAGGTTAGTTTTGGGGTTTACTGATAGCCGTAGTATTAAGGATTTGCATTTATCGATGTTTAGTGGAACTTCCATTTTGATGGCCAGTTGCTCCTTGTAGATGATCACTAGTCCCCCCCCCTCTTTTGGATTTCCTGTTTGCTTGGATGCATTTGAAGTTTTCAGGCAGGCAGTTGTTGAGGGGGATCCTGTAGTTGTCGTCTAGCCATGTTTCGGTTACAAATTGGATGTATATGCCTCCTTCTGATAGGAGGTTGTATATTTCGGTTGAATGTTTGGACATTGACCTTGCGTTTATTAGGTCACAGTAGATTCTCTGGGTGTGATTTTGTTTTGTGGTTATTCGTTGTTCAGTTTGTAGTTGTCCGGTCGTGGTGTTTCCACATTGATGTTGGTAGGATGAAGAACGGCGACAGCTGTTTCTTCATTGAAGCGGTCCAATAGGTTGATAACAGGGCTGATCAATTGTGGGGCTTCTGCTGTGATGATGCTCGGTTGAAGATCAGCGATGGCTTCTTCTTCATTGAGTTAGATTGTTAGGTTGGAGGTATCATTGTTGGTTGTCAGAGCTTCGTCGTAATGTGTGGGATGTTGTGGAAATCGATGGTGCCCCTCTGTTCTTGTCATGTAAGCTGTAGTGGGGTTGGAGTCATCCCACTCTCTTGTTGAGTGCTCCCGTCTTTTTTCTGGGTGTTTCGGGAAATTCTTTGCATGTCTCGAGGTTTCCGTGTTGAGGTGTCAGTGTTCCGTGGTTGTCGCGAGGTAAGGTGTGAGGTATAAGGATTTTTCTCTTACATAGTTTTTTTCCGGTTATGACCTCATTATGCGTGTTTCCTGCCGGTGAGGTTGCTTCTTCTGGGTTCTGTAGGTGTTGTGTGTTCACATCCCTTGTTGCACGATCTTGCTCTCTTTCTCGGCGTCCTTTTCTGGGTCGGGCCATTTTTCAGTTCAAGGTGAAGACATAGTAGGGTAGTTGGTCCTCTATGCTGTGTTGTGCAGGCGCAGTAATCTTGGTTTTTCCTTCTCTGGGTATGCTAGGGTGTTCTCTGGCTCAGTCTGTCATTTGTCGGTGGGTAGGGTGTGATTCCTAAGGGTGCACTGTCGGGGGGGTTATGGGCGTTAAATGGTCTGGTGGTATGGTACTCAATTAAGCTAGGTAGTGATGGGTTTCCGGGATTAATAGAGTACCAAACTAAACACAGTTCGATTAGGGGCCCTGTCTATTGGGAGAAAGGCCTATGCCTAAGAAGGCGACAGAGTACTGGACCCTACACAGCTAGATTTGAGGGTCAGCCGAAACAGTGGAGCACGATACCAAGCACAGCTAGACTTGAGGGTCCTGCACCGTGGGAGAGAGGCCCATGCCTAGGAGGGCAACATGGTATCAGACTAAGCACAACTAGATTTGAGGGTCAGTTGAAGCAGTACTGTCTGATAACAAACACAGCTAGATTTGGGGGTCAGCCGAAACAGTGGAGCACAATACCAAACACAGCTAGATCTGGGAGTCCAACACAGTGGACGTCTCGGTCACAGTGAGCTAGCCATGTCCTCATTTTCAGGCTACCCTCGGCCTCCTCCTCTCCTTCCCTCATCTCTGACTGTCTGTCTGCTATCCAGGAATGGTGTGCCGCCAATGACCTCTGCCTTAATGCCAGTAAGACTGAGATTCTACTCATCGGCACACCCACTCCCTCCCTCCCTGCAGCTCTCTGGCCGGCCTCTCTTGACCCTCTTCCTGCTCCTACCTGCAAGGCAAAAAACCTCGGGGTCATCTTCGACTCCACACTCTCCTTCTCTCCTCATATATCTGACGTCTCTAAGAAGTCACACTACCAGCTGCACCTCCTCAGAGGTATTCTTCCCTTCCTCTCCTTCCCCCAGAAGCTCAGTGTCTCCCGAGCCCTGGTTCTCTCAAAGCTGGACTACTGTAACAGCCTCTATCTTATTCTGCCTGCCTCCACTCTCCGCCCTCTGCAACTCATCCAGAACAGAACTGCGAGGCTTGTCCTTGGCCTCAAGCCCAGGGACCGTATCTCTCCAGGACTGAAATCTCTACACTGGCTCCCAGTGGCTGCGAGGATAAAGTTCAAAACCCTCTGCATTGTCCACAAGGCCTACTGGGGCCTGGGGCCTAAATACCTTCAACTCTCTCTTCCTAAATATCTTCCTTCCCGAGCCCTTCGCTCATCCGTCTCCAACTCCCTCAGGGTCAGCCGCTTCTCGAAGCAACGAGCTGGTGGTAGATCTCTCTCCGCGGCAGGGGCCTCTCTCTGTAACAGCCTTCCTGCCTCCCTGAAATTTGAGGAGAACCATCTCCGGTTCCAGAAGCACCTCAAAACCTTCCTCTTTGCTTCTGCTTTCTCTCTCCCTCTCCCCTGCTAATTCTTCACTGAAACTGCACTGAATCTGCAACTGGGCCACTCTCACTGACCTCGGTCCTGGGCCCAGCCACTCTCCACTTGCACTGCCTCCCTGGCAACCCCTGCAATGCGGGACTGTCTCTGTATCCCTACAGCCCCCCCTTCCCAGCACTTGTCTGCACTTACCCTGCACTTGCCACCAGCTGGCCCTTTTCTTGTACTGCACTTCCCCCCTCCCCTTCCCTTGCACTTCTCTCTTCCCCCTACCCCTGCACTTGCGCGATCTGAATGACACCTGGCCTAGTAGGATCGTTGTCTGTCCTCCCCTTGTTTCCCCCCTCCCTGCCTCGTCGCGCCTTGAAACACTTGTGTATAGGCGCGTTACAAATGCCATATCATATCATATAATATCGTATCATATCATGTAGGTTCAGGGGAGGCATGTACTAGTTGAGGAGTGAGTTTGAGGGGTGCAGCTAGGACTTACTCCCTTAATGCAATTCGGCAACAGAAGTCCTGCTAGATTTGAGAGACAGGCCTCTCAATGCAATCTGAGTATCATACAATGTGATCTGGAGACAAAACCCAACTGGATTTGAGAGACCTGTATAGTGGAAGAGAGGCCTATCAATGCAATCTAAATATCATACAATGCAGCTTGGATACAGGACCTCTGGTAAACTGGAGAGACCAGTATAGTGGGAGAGAGGCCTATCAATGCAATCTAAATATCATACAATGCAGTTATGAGATGAACCCCTGCTAAATTTGAGAGACCTGTATATTGGGAGAGAGGCCTATCAATGCATTCTAAATATCATAAAATGCGATTTGGAGACAGAACCCCTGCTAAATTTGAGAGACCTGTATGTTGGGAGAGAGGCCTATCAATGCAATCTAAATATCATACAATGCAGTATGGAGACAGAACCCCTGCTAAATTTGAGAGACCTGTGTAGTGGCAGAGAGGCCTATTGATGCATACTAGCTATCACTTGATGCAATGTGGACTTAGAAGCCCTGCTAGATTTGAGAGACAGGCCTATCAATGCAATCTAAATATCATACAATGTAATCTGGACACAAAAGCCCAACTAGATTTGAGAGACCTGTGTATTGGGGGAGAGGCCTATCAATGCAATCTAAATATCATACAGTGCAATCTGGACACAAAGACCCCAGTAGACTTGTGAGACCTGCACATTGGGAGAGATGCCCATCAATGCAATCTAAACATCACACAATGCAGCTTGGAGGCAGAACCCCTGCTAAACTGGAGCGACCTGCATAGTGGGAGAGAGGCCTATCAATGAAATCTAAATATCATACAATGCAATTTGGACAGAACCCCTGCTAAATTTGAGAGACCTGTATATTGGGAGAGAGGCCTATCAATGCAATCTAAATATCATACAATGCAATTTGGACAGAACCCCTGCTAAATTTGAGAGACCTATACAGTGGGAGAGAGGCCTATCAATGCAATCTAAATATCATACAGTGCAATCTGGACACAAAGACCCTACTAGATTTGAGAGACCTGTATATTGGGAGAGAGGCCCATCAATGCAATTAAAATATCATACAATGCAGTTTGGAGGCAGAACCCCTGCTAAACTGGAGAGACCTGTATAGTGGGAGAGAGAATCCTATCAATGCATTCTAAATATCATACAATGCAATTTGGACAGATACCTGCTTAATTTGAGAGAAATGTATATTGGGAGAGGGGCCTATCAATGCAATCTAAATATCATATAATGAAGTTTGGAGGGAGAACCCCTGCTAAACTGGAGAGACCTGTATATTGGGAGAGAGGCCTATCAATGCAATCTATGTATCGTACAATGCAATTTGGACAGAACCCCTGCTTAATTTGAGAGACTGGTATAGTGGGGGAGAGGCGTATCAATGAAATCTAAATATCATACAATGCAGTTTGGAGACAGAACTCCTGCTAAACTGGAGAGACCGGTATAGTGGGGGAGAGGCCTATCAACGCAATCTAAATATCATACAATGCAATTTGGACAGAACCCCTGCTAAATTTGAGAGAGCTGTATAGGTCTGTACAGAGGAAGGGGGTCTGTGCCTAGGAAGATTGGTGCTTTTTAAATAATGATTAATTTGAGGGTGAGGGAAAGAGAGAAGCAGAGGGGAGTAATCACCTTGTTTACTATGGGTTTGGTAAGTGGCTCGGAATCTAGGGTAGAGTAGTTGCTCTACTCCTGACCCAGGCCACTCTTACCTTACTAGTCCTTGTAGTTGCTGGTTGAAGGCTGGCCACTGGCTTCCCCTTCTGACGCTGGCGGACACGGTCTGTAGCCACCTCTGTTGGATCTGCCCTTTGCCTTTGGGCCCTTAGCCGCAGGAGCTGCTGGGCAGAGGACTGCCCTGGAGGGGCAGTTATGACCAGGAGTATCGGCTAATCAGGGTTGGGGACGGGTGCTTAGACCAGGAAACAGTGCAGGGATAGGGGGAAATGCTGCTCACGTGGTCTGGGGGCACTCTTAAGGTAAACTAAGGTCCAAAATGGGGTTGCAGGTCCCGGATACACTCACCTGCTGCACGGATCAGAAATGGATGCAGCTGGGGGGCAGCGAGTTGTTCGACTCCAATAGAAACAATATTAGCCAATCAGGGTTGGGGCAGGTGCTTAGATCAGGAAGTATGGCAGGGATGGGGGAAATGCTGCTCACGGGGCCTGGGGGCACTCTCAAGGCAAACTAAGGTCCAAAATGGGGTTGCAGGGCCCAGATACACTCACCTGATGCACGGATCAGAAATTGATGCAGCTGGGGGGCAGCGAGTCGTTCGACTCCAATCGAAACAATATTAGCCAATCAGGGTTGGGGGCGGACGCTTAGATCAGGAAACACTGCAGGGATGGGGGAAATGCTGTTCACGGGGCTTGGGGGCACTCTTAAGGTGAAGTAAGGTCCAAAATGGGGTAGCAGGGCCTGGATACACTCACCTGCTGCACGGATCAGAAATTGATGCAGCTGGGCGGGCAGCGAGTCGTTCGACTCCAATAGAAACAATATTAGCCAATCAGGGTTGGGGTGGGCGCTTAGATAAGGAAGCACTGCAGGGATGGGGGAAATGCTGCTCACGGGGCATGGGGGCATTCTTAAGGTGGACAAAGGTACAAAATGGGGTCGCAGGGCCAAGATACACTCACCTGCTGCAAGGATCAGAAATGGATCCAGGTGGGTGCAGCGAGTTGTGCGACTCCAATAGAAACAATATTAGCCAATCAGGGTTGGGGCGGGCGCTTCGATCAGGAAGCACTGCAGGGATGGGGGAAATGCTGCTCACAGGGCCTTCTGGCACTCTTATGGTGAACTAAGGACCAAAGTGGGGTCGCAGGGCCCGGATGCACTCACCTGCTGCACGGATTAGATATATACAATATACAAAGTCCTAAAGTGTAAAGAGCAAAACAGTTCCTCAGACAAACTGGATCATCTGTAAACTGACAGCTCTTGTCAAATTCTGTGTGCAGTACACTGGGCTACCTGTGAATGACAGCTCTCAGGTGAGCTCCTGATGAAACTTCAAAGTATCTAAACTAAAAGTCTGCTGGGTTAGCAAACATAAAAGGATTGTTGCTAAAAGGAATACAGATCGCAGTTGTGTTTTTGATCGCACAGATTTAAAGCTAAGAAAGTAATGTATTTATGTTTGATGCAACAAGTTTGGTTCCCCTGGATTGAAGAAGTTAAGAATTAATTAGCCTGGCTGAGCTGCAAAAAGTGGAAAGACGGGTTTCTCCCAAGGGGAGGGAAATCCTCTCAGCATAAACTCACTGGGAGATGATAATTTTGGGTTAGGCCAGACTCTTGTCTACAGAAAGAGAATGAACAATGGCAGATCCTTCAGCCCAGGAAACAGAGGTGTGAAATGGTCATAAACTAGTCTTGCAGAAGGAAATCCAAAAGGAGGGGGCTGTTCCTGGACTCCAGAGACAGACAAAACACTGACCATTTGCTATTAAGAATGAACAATGAACACATTTTAGAGACTCATAACTTGTGATTCAAAGTGGTGAAAAATATACAAAGAACAGATCTGTTAGTTTAATTTTTGGCTGCACGTTTTAAGAGGTGTTAAAACTGTGTAACATATTCTGCACAGGAATGGCTATATATGAGGTTTTATGTGAACTGTTAATGCCAGTATTGTGAAAATGTACACACACATCCCTATCTTAAATGTACACATTTGTGGTAATTTGCAGAACATTTGGAAAATGTGTTCATGGCGAAAAGGACAAAATGATGTAGAAAGGTGAAACAAGATCCCACAGCTGAGGGATTTTGATGAACAGATGCTACATACAATATGGAATCTCTGTGTGTGATTTGTGTAGAGGTGACCAAGGTAGAAATATGTATTTAGGATAAAATCCGATTTTGAGACTAGTGGCTGAGGGGAGGTTTCTAAGGACTGTAAAGCTAAACCATAAATGTGACATCATCCGGCCTTGATCCAATCACTCAGATGCAAGGCGGAGATGAGGTCTTGATCCAGTCCCAGCTCAAAGGGGAAAGCTTAGTTTAGCCGGCCCATGCACCCATTTTGTGATGTCATTTGAAAGGAGAAATAGAGTCAGATGACAACACATAGGGACTCACTGATTCACTCACTTTCCTGTTTCCGGCGAAGCACTCTGATCCAGCATTCTACATCCAGCCTTTAACATCCTTCCAGATCCAGATGCCAAGACTCTTGCCAAGCAGATGAGAACTATTGACTTTCATCAGGGCCTAAATCCTCAAACTTATTCTCAAAACCCAGTGTAGCGCTGTGGTGTGGGAAGGCCTTCTGAGCTAGAATCCTGAAACTATCTGGCTTGCTACCACCATGCTTGCCTGAGGAATTTGCTATCCAGCTGATTTGAAATACCCACAAACAGGAAGGGCAGATCCTGTGCAAATCTGGTGACCGGCATAGTTGATCCAGTCCCGCTCCTAATGTGCTGTCCTTCCTTGACAGACCCAATCCATGACCAGAACTGATGGTCCAATTAATTAACTTATGCTGTAAGTATTAATAGGAAGAACTGTGACCCATAATATATCTGCATTGTATGATCCCAATCTCAAACCCATCCCATCTTTAATTCAGAACTCCAGTATTGTTAGAATCTTTCTTGCGCGGATTGTCTCCCCTGTGTTAACTTCCTTGTGATTTTGAATAACTAAAGTAAATTCCAGGAACAAGTAGAGTATCCACAACAGGCGGGTTACGCTGATCATGTGACTCCAAGATCCATATGTGGCATTCTCTTATTCATAGTCATAATATGGTGTAATCAAACCCATCTGTCATTTTCAAAAGTGCATTGCTGTTTTCATTCTCATGCCTAATTTGCAAAAACGACTCTTACTAAAACCTCTATAACTCCCTCAGTTTTTGTGATGGAAGCGAAATTCCAACTCCCACGTGTACCTAACATCCTTAGCTATCCATATAACCCTAAAAAGAAACAGTGTGATTGGCGTGTTGTAGCAAGAATCGCATAAGGAAAAGTTTGCTGTGATTTGACATTGTGAAACATTTTACACGTGTGAATTAGCTTTAAATTATTTCCTACTTTGAATTTGAGATTTCAAATGTTTTCTTCTGACTAAATCATTGCTTGTGATTGTTTGCATCTGTTCAAAGTGGCTCCCATAGGAATGTATAATAACTTAAGTCTTTTTGACCACATTTGGCGTTTTTCGTTCAGCCAATTCCAAAGAAAGTTTCTAAGACAATTATACAGTTGAATAGTCAATTCCGTTTTTCTCTTGTGTTTGAAGGGGGTGTGTGGGAGTGATATTCTGTTTGATTTGTGTTATTCCTGAATACCTGTTCTCTCTCCTCATATCTATTTATTTGCCTATTGGTGGGTTGAGGGGTGTTGCATGGGGAACCCCTAACCATAGTGCCATCTGTCCAAAGCAACACAAAAGTATTCTTTTCTGTGCTGCATTTGTTTTTGTGCTCATTACTTGATTACTAGTATATTAAAGATATTACTCAGTGTTCTGTCACCCCAATGGTGACTGTTGTTTAGCTATTAAAATATATTGGGCCTCATTACATGGTAGGCGGTAACCATAGCGCTATAAGCGCCATGGTTGCCGCCAGTATTTTACCGTGTCCACCTTGGTGGATGGCGGAATTACCGCCCTACTCCAAGGTGAGCGGGGGCGGTAATTCCCCATTCACCAAGGCACTTCCCCATTCCCATTTTTGCCCCGATAGGGCATAATGGCAATGGGGAAGGAGCTAATTATGGTACCGCAAATTGCGGTACCATAATTAGCACCGAGGTCCCTTTGCAGCACCCTACTTTACCGGCTGGTAAAAACAGCCGTTAAGGTTGGGTCCCGCAAAGGGAACTCGTAGTAAGGTGGTAAGGGTTTACCGGTACCGGTGCCCTTACCGGTACCGGTAAACCCTTACCGCCTAACGTGTAATGAGGCCCATTGTATTTTAAATTCTAAATACCTAAATAAATATTTACCTTTGCAAACTAACCTGATTCCTGGTTCAGTGTGACCGGAGGGGTCTTAGGAGAAGGGTGTGATATGAGTGCTATATCGTTCAGAATATTGAACTTATAGATAAAATAAATAAGGATTTCATTTGTGCACTACATGCTGGGCGTGACTTTGTTGTGTGCCAGATTGAAATCACTTACAGCTTGGGGGCTCATCCAGGATCCTGAATTTGACATACCACTCGTGACAGTCTAACACAGCGTGCTAGCTGACGAGGTACATAGACCTTGTTGGGTTACCATACTGTGCTACACTGTACAAGCACCCCTTAAAAGAAATTTTAAAAGGAATTGGGCCTGTTTGCAAAAGTAAAGTAACCCTGAGATAAGTCAGAAAGAAATTAATATTTCTGGAATGGTGACCCCTGTGGAAATTAATATCGCTAGGGAACACCCTCTGCATAAATTGTTTGTCAGGGGTGAATAGCCAGAACAGGATGAACCGGTATACCTGCAGAAAATAAAACAGAAAATCACTGAAATCAACCTTGATACCTGGCAGGACAAGGGTCCATTACATCAAGCACTTAGCGAATTGTATATGGCCCCTAAAATACAAGAGGAGCAGTGTATAATTGCCAAAACAATGGCCTACCTGTACCTCCACATAAGGGTCATACAGGAAAAGTATGCAGACCATATAGATTTGACAGACACAAGGGGTAGCAGTGCAGAAAACCCAGACTAATCTGGACTCGGCAGAGCAAAGGCTCCAGGATAGCAAATAATCTGAAACAGAGGCTAGGCAGTATGACACCAAACTTCAAGAAGATCTGGCTCTCTTACAGCAAAAGAATGCAGAGCAAGTACAGACACTGAAAAAAGAGTGTGAGGAAAGGTTGGACTCTCTACAACAGAGTCAACAAAAGCTGGAGCAGCAATTAACTTTTAACAGACAAATTAAAAGAGGAAAATAATAAATTAATTTTTAAAGACCTAGAATCCCAAGCAGAGTTTGATGAGGAGCGCCAGAAAGCTGGTGCATTTAAAAAACAGAGGGACGACCTGGCTGAGCAGTGGGCCACTCTAAGGGCTTCATTCCGAGTTGGGCGGTAAGAGTTTACCAGCACCGGTAAGGATACTGGTGCTGGTAAACCCTTACCGCCCTATTCCGAGGTCCCTTAGCGGGAGCCGCAAACGACGTGTGGTCTGACCACACTTCCTTTGTGGGTCACGGGAAGGGACCAGGGCGCTAATAACAGGCCTGCTATTTGCGGGCGCGTAATTATCACCTTCCCCATTGCCATTGAGCCCTATGGAAGGTGAAATTGGAATGGGGAATGGTTTACTCAATGGGGATTTACCGGGTCCTCCAAGGTCGGAATGACCCGGTAAGTCTCCATTCAGCCAGAACCGGACCCGGACCCGGACCCGGACCAGGGTTTGGAGACAGCCATGGTGCTAATAGCACCATGGCTGCCTCCAAACTCGGAATGACCCCCTAAGTCATGAGAGGGACGCCTTAGGCCAGGAAGTCAGGCATTTAAAAACAAAGTTGGAGGAAAGTAAGCTGGCCCTTCAGGAATTTGGGGAAATCAAAACTGATTATGAAAAGCTGTTAGAGCACACAAGGCGGGTGGAGGATGCTTTGGCAAAGAACAATCAGACCAATAAGGACCAAACTCAGGAGGTGAGTCTCCTGAAGCAAAAATTGGCACTGTATTCCCAAACCAGGCAGGAAGCACAGAGAGACAATGAGGCTCTCTGTCAAAAGAATGACAGGCTCCACAAACAGATAGCCATGCAAGAACAAATCACAGAGACCAGTAAGGCCTTAATAGAGGAGCAAAAGGGTCAGATTTTGGCATGTCATCAGGGAATAGGGGCTGAAAGAGATGAGGTAAGATGGGAAAGAGAAACTCCTGAGCACAACCTCAGGACCCCTGGCATCAGGGACTTTAATCCCTTCAGTTCCATGGACTCAGCCATCTTCATGTCCACTGGCTCATATGAACCAAGGGCCACAGAGCTGTAGACTTCAACACAATGGGAGATATGGGACTGACAGATCAGCGCCTCCCAGAAATGGATGGGCGGGCATCTATGTACAGGTTCCCAAATATTAGGGACAGCCTCTCTGATCAGGGAGACTCCAGTCAGGGGAGAATCTGAGAATTCCATGAAAATAAGCCCAAAAAGAGCATTTTAAAAACCTCTTCCAAGCTAGGACAGTGGGGGGGGGGGTACTCAGCCAATCCTGCGAGCAAGGGAGAGTCAGAAGACTCAAGAGACTAGGGCCCCACATTCTGCCAGCCATTCCCAAACCCGCAGATTCAGGGAAAGCCTAGTGGATTAGACAGCCACCTCATGTAGCAGTGCCTCTGAGTCAGAGGATGAGCGGACAAGGGTGACCAAAACTAAAAGGGCCAACAAAATTAAGAGGGCCCTACTGAAAGATCCCCTGAATCAAATAAAGGCTATTATGAGCATCATAATGCCTTATCATAAAAATGCCAAATATTCAGTTTGGGATCACCTCAAACTGTATGAGCAAATGATGGAGACTTTCCACCTGAAGGACAGCCAAAGTTGTATTCAGTATGTCAAGTGGACATTTTCCCCTGAATACTCCAGCTTCTTTGCGGGACTGGAGGATCAGAACCACTCAAGATGGTCCACCTATAGGGTGGCCATCCTAAAACATTTCTCAATACACAGAAACCCCCAAGAGGCCCGCAAGGCAGCCTACTATCTGCATTGTGGGAAAGACCAGGCCCCACAAGAATGTGTCCAAGAGTTGAAACGTGTCCTTGCGTAGACCACCAGGAGGGAGCGCATTGACAGTAGGGAGTTCATCAATACCTTCTTTCATTCACTCCCTAAATAGATTATGACCCAGCTGGTGAGGGACTTTCATGAGAAAAGATCACTTGACTGGGTCATTGAACAAGCAACTCGCATTTACAAAGTGCAGAAACCAGTAGAAAATAAAAGTGTCAATAAAAGCCCAAAACTAACCAACACCCCTGCTGCTGCTAAGGTGGCAGAGGTGAAGTTTGCCCCCATTTTAGATCTGGAAATGGGAGGCCCGAAAACATTCCTGCGCAAAATCCTTCTAACCAAAGACCCAGAAGGCCCTCAGGCCACTCCCAAATAGGGAGTCAGGGAGGTACCTCACAAATGGGACCCCTAACTCCCCTGACTACATCAGCCCCTTTTACAAGGGCAGCAGATCCATCCTGGGCTATGTGTGGACGCCCCCAGCCCAAGGGGGGGATCGAACCAGGCGGCAGCCAACCCAGGAAACTTCCCTCCTAACTTTACCCAGGAGGGTAGTAATCCACCAAATGCCGGGTTGAGTTTCTTTCCCCTGTACCCGCCAAATATCAGCCCCCAAAACAACCCTTCTTCCTTTCCCCACTTTCCTGAGCCCAGACAGCCCAATCCGGGAGAAGGGGAGGCCAAGGGTGGAGGGGTATCAAAACGATCCCAACCCAGGGTATTATGGGGAAGGGACAGTTACCCTTCCCGTGATCAACCTAGTGTAGACAAGAGAACCCCATACCAACCAGAGCGGGTGTCCGAACTGGAGCGCTAGGTCCAGAACTTGTCCCAGTATCTGGGTCGCATGTTGAGGGCTCAGCAGAACCTTCAGATGAACATGGCGGCCCAGAACTCCTCAAATAAAGGGTCTGGTACTCCAGAGCAATGACGGGGAGAGAACTCTGACAACTCACCGGTTTCCAGGGAGGGACGAGGCACAGGGGCAAGGGGGTGTAAAGCCTTAGAGGAAGCTTCCTTCCCCACTTGTGAAAAGCCCCTGGAAACCCAGGAACCGGAACCAGAATCTCCTGCCCACGAAAGTCTGCAACCTGAGGAACAGAGGGCGGGTAGGAGAAATGAAGAGCCTAAAAAGACCCATTTTGTGGAGGAGGTTCGAATCTTCCAATTTGAAGAAGAGGGGTCCTTAGAGGATTCTGGGAAAAAGGATCTTCTCCTTCAGGGATGGGGGAACTCCTCCCATAGAAAAATGGGTCCCAAGAGATCCTGATCAAGATTAGGTAGATGTGGGGACCGAGTTAAAACCGCCCACCATTGAACCCGAGAAGGACCAGCTAGAAAATCACCTTGTTCAATCCAATTCTGGTGACTGCCTCAAAAAAGGGGGTGGGGGCAGCCCAAAATCAGAACCAGGGGAGCACAAAACTCCCTCCATATCCAACTGTCACCTTTTTCTTACAGGTTCCGAAGATCCCAAACAAAATTCTGCCAAATCACCCCTCTATCAGAATCCAGAGCAAATAAATTAACCCACCAATTGGCCAGAAATGCACATTATCTCTGCCCCCTTGAGGAAAAGGAGGGACGATTTTATGCCCCGGTCCAAATACAGGGGCAATGTACATTTCTGGCACTGGTGGACACTGGATCCCAAGCCACCCTTCTGTCAAAAAGGGCCTATGATCAGCTGAATTCGGGAAGGGGGGAGAAATACCAAATCCCTCTCACCCCTCTTCCTGGACAACTTCAGAACTTCGATGGGAATGAGATTCCTGTCGAGGGGACTGCAGATTTAGACATTAAAATTGGGTGACACAAGGTGAAGCACCCGGTCATAGTTGTGACTCGAGAGGGCACATCATGTTTCCTAGGGAATGACATACTGCGTAGATTGTATCCCCTAATAGATTGTGTAAACAAGATCCTCTGGACCCAGACTAACCGACAAATAAAACTAAAACATAGTGTCAAACATGTTAGTTTAAATGGCACATGCCACATGGTTGAACAAAAACCTGACCAAATTGAATTCCATTTCCAAAATAACCAAATCCCTGATGTGACAGTAATTGCAGTAGGACAACAAACTTGTGATGGGAAGTCCTTTCTATTTCTGAAAATCAACCTTCCTTCTAGTCTTAAGTGGCATGCCACACTGGAAGGGAACACTCTGAAATTCTATTCCAATTCACAATCAGAAAATCCCACTTCTATAGTCCAAAATGATGAGAAACCGCTCAAGGCTTGGCTGACATTCAGAAAATTGGAGAGCAGTTGTTCATCCCTATTCAGTTAAATAGGGGAAGGACTCTGTTCTTGCCCGAGTGTGTGTGTGAACAACGGTAAGTGATTCATCAGCGAGGCCATGAGCCAAAAACCCCCAAAAGATCCATCAATTCCCACATTTAAATTGATAGACAAATGGGAAATGGACCTGGAAACACCCAATTCCAAACATCTCCTGCCTAGCAGGTGCATGCTCAAAATTTACATAGGTAACAAGAGCATAGTCCATCATTTTTGGGTTGTGTGAGATGTCCCTGCTAAATTTTATTTAGACAGTGACATTCTCAATCGCTTTGCCATTAGTTTGGACCTAATAAACTTCAAAGCCTGGTCCCGATTAGCAGGTAATCCCATTAACTTTGATGGCCCAGAGGAAGCATGTGGATCAGAACAACTGCAGCCAAATGCAGTTGAAATTCAGATTGGACAGGAAGTCACCATCCCAGAACAGACCCGACAATTCTCACTTGAAGTAAAAATTAAAAGAGGACAGAAACTAAAATATCCTGACACATATGTTCACCTCAACGCCCATTTCCAACAGCAGTAGTTGGGGTTAAACCCAACACCACTAGTCAATACAGAAAACACCATTCCAATAGAGGTGGATAACAGCGACCTTAGGAGTATCACTCTGGGCGTAGGCACCATTATTGGAATGCCGGTTGATGGCCAACATTTTTACATAGATTTAGGTAAAAAAATGGTAGGACCAATCCCCAATGACTGTTTTGACAGTGATAGCGACAATGACTAAACACCAGACAGGATCTTCACTGGGCATAGGGGGAATTTCCTGGTGTAATCTTCCCGCAATTATAGTAAGGAGGAGGTGACCTGTGACTTCACGAGGGATGAGGTGATCTTTCAAGTACACCAGGACTGCGCTCCCCACCTGAAGCCATCAGTCCAAGTCTGCATTTGACCAGGGACTTCTCCACCCAGCTGGAGGAGGATGCCGAGATAGCCAAACCAGAGGTCTTTCCAGCGTCCGGCAGATGGTTGAAGAGAGAGTCAACCTAGCTGATGTCTGTGAGACTCTGGAGCAAAAGCAACAATTGAAACAAGTTTTCTTAGATTTTCAAGATCTCTTTGCGGTGGACTCATATGACTGTGGTCGCACCGACATTCACACAACAACAATTCCCACGCACCCTGGCATGACTCCAGTGTTTGTGAAGCAATATCGCTTGCCTCTCGCATCAATGGAGTCCCTTACTGAAATAATTAAGAACCTTGAGTCCTGTGGGATAATTCGTCCAGTCCACAGCAGCTTCAATAATCCGGTGCTGGGGATTTTGAAACCAAACAGCCAGTTGGGACTCTCTGCTGACCTAAGGGAGCTCAACAAACAGGTCCATATTTCCCGATGGCCTCTTCCCTACATTGACCAAGGGCTGGTCCAGATCCAGGGGTCAAAGGTATACACTGCCATTGACCTGACCAATGGGTACTAGACTGTACCTGTCAGTAGGGAGGACCAATACAAGCTGGGCTTTACCTTCGGGGGGCAGCAGTACACTTGGACCCGGACTCCCTTTCGATACATCAACTCCGGCAATTAATTTAATATCTTTCTGCATAAGTCCATGCCCGACTTGGGTGAAAGGGGTAACCTGGCCTATGTAGATGATGTTCTCTTCAAAATCTCAACTGTGAAGGAACACATAGCAGAGATCCATTATGTTATGGCACAGTTGAGGGCTGCCGGAGCAAAACTCACTTTCCAAAAGGCACAGTGGTGCAGGACCCGAGTCAATTTCTTGGGACATGAGATAATTCCTGAGGGTCTCTGTCCCCAGAAAAAGAAAGTAGAAGCAATCCAGAAACTAAAAGACCCCACAACTGTGCGGGAACTAAGGAGCCTCCTTGGACTGACTAATTACAGCAGAAAGTTCATTGAGGACAACGCAGAGATCACAAGACCCCTGATCCATCTGTTGAAGGGGGGGTCAAGTGGGAGTGGTGTCCAGAACAAGCCGAGGCAGTAAGACAACTCAAAAGAAGCCTCTCACAAGCACCTTGTCTAGCTTACCCTGTCTAAAACAAGGAGTTCTTCTTGGAGACAGGGTTCTGAAATACATGCTTGACTGCAGTATTATATCAAAAGCCTGGCAAGGTCAAAAAAGTAATCTCCTATGCGAGTAAGACTTTATCCTCTGTGGAGGAAAAATTCACTGATTGTGAGAAGGCACGCCTGGCAATGGGGTGGGCATTGAAGAATTACCGCCCTTTTATCCAGGGGGAACACATCATAGAGGAGACTCCACACCAGCCTCTGCAATATCTTCAAAGTGACAGAATCCGGTTCAGAAATATGAGTAATTCCCTAATTACTTCCAGGATTCTGTCAATGCAAGGCTTTCCTGTAGAGGCCAAAACAAGAAGAGTCCCCTCACGCAAGTTCTGGCTGACTTGCATGATTGTGCCAGAGAAAACTGTCTCGAGGATGAAAGTCTTAAAATCAAGGACAAAATGAAGGCATACCTTAATTCTGCACACAAAGTCTATGAAGAAGACAAATGTGAGGGAAGGCCCACTGTTTATGTGGATGGGGACTCCTACCATGTTGACAACAACAGGTAAAAGGAGCTTTTGGCCGGCGTAGGGAATGCATGGGTGAATGATGCCCCAGAACCCTCCGCTGGGTACAAAACTTGTCCCCGAAGTAGTCAAGTGGCAGAGCTGATGGCATCAAGCCATCCTCACTGGTGTCTAACACCAACTTAACCTGGTTAACTGGAAACCCAGAGGCATGCTATGTGCTAATAATAAACCATAAAAACACAGAAAATTAATACAAAATATTAATGATCTGGTCATCTCGAATGGGATGACCATCTACTGGAAAAAGATCAAGGGTCATTCTAAAGTAGAGGGTCATTCCGAAGCCTGATGCTAAGTCATGGCCATGATGCAGCCACAGCCGGTCATCGGGGGTTTCATACGACATTAGAAATCTTGCGAGAGGTTGCATACTGGCCACACATGGGGCAGAACCTCGACCAATACTTGAAGGGGTGTCTTGTGTATGCACAATTTCAGCCAACATCACTCACACACCCTGATCCCCTCTAAAAGAGGGGGATGACACTGCCTTGGTCAGATTTGCAAGTCGATTTTATCGGTCCCGTGATTCGCTCCTCTAGGGGGAACAAGTACATGTTGACCATAACATGCATGTTTACTAAATGGGTGGAATGTCTCCCTGCCCCAAATTGCAAGGCAGAAACAGCAGCTGCTCTGATGATCAATCACATTTTCTCGCATTTTGGACTACCCTAAAGGATTGAGTCAGACTGAGGTAGCCACTTCACCAGCGAAGTGATGACAAAGATGTGGGAGATACTTGGGGTCAAAAGGAAACTACACATTCCCTACTGGCAGTCCTCTAGTGGTGGGTTTAAGAGGCGCAATAAAACTATTGTGAGCCTATTAAACAAGTTTGTGGCAGATTCTGGGCAAAGTTGGGACATTTGATTACTCCTTGTCCTGATGGCCATAAGATCTACCCCTTCTTCTGCAACAAAAATGTCTCCATTTGAGCTGATGACTGGATGAAGGATGGTGCTACCCCAGCATCTGCTCTACAGAATTTAAGAGCAGACCTTGATAAAAGCCTCCACAACTCATGTGTATGTTGAGAATCTGAGAAAACACCTTCAACATGCTTTTGCCTATGCTCTGCGGAATCTAGAAAGATCTGCAGACAGTATGAAGACCCACTATGACCTTCAGACCACTAAAAAGGAATATCAAGTAGGAGTTGTACAATTTCCAAAGGAACCAAGCCAAAGAGCACAAATTCCTCCCAACTTGGCAGGGTCCTTTTGAAATTGTGGACAGAATCTCACCAGTCGCCTACAGAATCCACATCCTCAAGGGCAGTTTGACAGAAGGGGAAGACAAGTGGGTCCACATAAACCAGCTGAAGAATTGCCATCCCAGGCATACTTTGCAGCAAATAGAGGAGCCAACCGGAAACCCAGAGGGGGAAAATCCAGAGACATAAAAGAATGTTCACCGGGTATGTGTGACCATTAGTGAACATAAATGGCGAATATTGCCAATTGTAACCAATGGAAGTGTCTTTCCCACTACTGATATCCCCCGAAGATGTGTGGACACAGTAGTGGGAACATTTCCATAACCATGCTATGTTCTATTTTCTAGCATTGGACTAAGAATCATCCCAAGAATAACCAAGGAGGATCACTCGAGGACCAGGAAGAAAGACCCAAGGAGCCCGGAGTGTCGCTCCATACCCCCAACCAGAACCAGCAAGGAGAGCGGGTTGCCTCAATCACTGACGGGAGAAGCAGCTGAATTTCACCATATAGACAGAAAAGAACATCTCAATCTCCGGACTTCCCCTTGACGTGAGGTCAAAACAATTCGGGAGGAGGGATCTGTGGGATGTATTGACCCACTCCGCTATCTTATGTGGGATCACTCTTATAGTATTGTGCAAGAAACAGCAACAATGGCGGAAAAACTCTTGTGTGCACCAAAAACCTCCAAAACCACGTGTTTAAACACACAAAAAGATGGATGCACAACCTGCCACGTGTGGTAGGACAGAGCACACCCTGTACAAAATGTGCCTGCCAGTGGGCTCCATGACCAGCAAACAGAGTTCAGAGAGAGAAGCAGCGCTTTGCAAGTAAAACTCCAAAATGTACCTATCGATGACATTTGCTGGGTTGCTAAAAACTCCAAAAAGCCTATACACAACACTTCTCAAAATTATCTTCCTTGGCGCTAAAATTCATGTAATCTAATGAAGCACGCTGAATATACAAAGTCCTAAAGTGTAAAGAGCAAAACATTTCCTCAGACAAACTGGATTGTCTGTAACTGACAGCTCTTGTCAAAATCTGTGTGCAGTACACTGGGCTACGTGTGGATGACAGCTGTCAGATGAGCTGCTGATGAAACTTCAAAGTATCTAAACTAAAAGTCTGCTGGGTTAGCAAACATAAAAGGATTGTTGCTAAAAGGAATACAGATCTCAGTTGTGTTTTTGATCGCACAGATTTAAAGCTAAGAAAGTAATGTATTTATGGTTGATGCAACAAGTTTAGTTTCTCCTGTATTGAAGAAGTTAAGAATGAATTAGCCTGGCTGAGCTGCAAAAAGTGGAAAAACAGATTTCTCCCAAGGGGAGGGAAATCCTCTCAGCAGAATCTCACTGGGAGATGATAATTGTGGGTTAGGCCAGACTCTTGTCTACAGAAAGAGAAAGAAAAATGGCAGATCCAGGAAACGGTGGTGTGAAAGGGTCATAAACTAGGCTTGCTGAAGGAAATCCCAAAGGAGGGGGCTGTTCCTGGACACCAGAGACAGACAAAATGCTGACCATTTGCTGTTAAGAATGAACAATGAACAATTTTTAGAGACTGATAACTTATGATTCAAAGTGGTGAAAAATATACAAAGAACAGATCTGTTAGTTTAATGTGTGGCTGCACGTTTTAAGAGGTGGTAGAACTGTGTAACATATTCTGGACAGGAATGGCAATATATGTGTTTTTATGTGAAC
Organism: Ambystoma mexicanum; assembly: GCF_040938575.1. Taxonomy (NCBI): domain Eukaryota; kingdom Metazoa; phylum Chordata; class Amphibia; order Caudata; family Ambystomatidae; genus Ambystoma; species Ambystoma mexicanum. The sequence goes on along the minus strand of NC_090937.1, from coordinate 896,277,335 downwards.
TGTGTTCACGCCAGTATCGTGAAAATGTACACTCACATCCCTATGTTAAACGTACACATTTGTTGTAATTTACAGAACATTTGGAAAATGTGTTCATGGCAAAAAGGACACAATTCTGTAGAAAGGTGAAACAAGATCCCACAGCTGAGGGATTTTGATGAACAGATGCTACATAAAATATGGAATCTTTGTGCGTGATTTGTGTAGAGGTGACCAAGGTAGAAATATGTATTTAGGATAAAATCTGATTTTGAGACTACTGGCTGAGGGGAGGTTTCTAAGGACTGTAAAGCTAAACCATAAATGTGACATCATCCGGCCTTGATCCAATCACTCAGATGCAAGGCGGAGATGAGTTCTTGATACAATCCCAGCTCAAAGGGCAAGCTTAGTTAAGCCGACCCATATATCCATTTTGTGATGTAATTTGAAAGGATAAACAGAGACAGCTCACAACACAAAGGGACTCACTGATTCAGCCACTTTCCAGATTCCGGCGAAGCACTCTGATCCGTAATTCTACATCCAGCCTTTAACATCCTTCCAGATCCAGATGCCAAGACTCTTGCCAAGCAGGAGAGAACTATTGACCTTCATCGGGGCCTAAATCCTCAAACGTATTCTCAAAACCCAGTGTAGCGCTGTGGTGTGGGAAGGCCTTCTGAGCTAGTATCCTGAAACTATCTGGCTTGCTACCACCATGCTTGCCTGAGGAACTTGCTATCCAGCTGATTTGCAATACCCATAAACAAGAAGGGCAGATCCTGTGCAAATCTGGTGACCGGCCTAGCTGATCCAGTCCCGCTGCTGATGTGCTGTCCTTCCTTGACAGACCCAATCCATGACCAGAACTGACGGTCCAATTTAATAACTTATGCTGTAAGTATTAATAGGAAGAACTGTGACCCATAATATATCTGCATTGTATGATCCCAATCTCAAACCCATCCCATCTTTAATTCAGAACTCCAGTATTGTTAGAATCTTTCTTGCGCTGATTGTCTCCCCTGTGTTAACTTCCTAGTGATTTTGAATACCTAAAGTAAATCCCAGGAAGAAGTAGAGGATCCACAACAGGCGTGTTACGCTGATCACGTGACTGTAAGATCCATATGTGGCATTCTCTTTTTCATAGTCATAATATAGTGTAATCAAACCCATCTGTCATTTTCAAAAGCTCATTGCTGTTTTCATTCTCGCACCTAATTTGCAAAAGCGCCTCTTACTAAAACCTAAATAACTCCCTCAGTTTTTGTGATAGAAGCCACATTTGAACTCCCACTTGTACCTAACATCTTAAGCTATCCATAGCACCCTAAACAGAAATAGTGTGATTGGCGCGTTATTGCAATAATCGCATAAGGAAAAGTTTGCCGCAATTTGACATTCGGAAATATTTTACACGTGTGAATTAGCTTTCAATTATTTCCTACTTTGAATTTGAGATTTCAAATGTTTTCTTCTGACTTAATCATTGCTTACGTTTGTTTACATCTGTTCAAAACGGCTCCCATAAGAATTTTGGTGTTTTTCACTAGGCCAATTCCAAAGACAATTTCAAAGCCAATTCTGACAGTTGAAAAGTCAATTTCTTTTTTCTCTTGTGTTTAAAGGGGGAAGGTGGGCGTGATATTCTGTTTGATTTGTGTTATTCCTGAATACCTGCTCTCTCCTCATATCTATTTAATTGCCTATTCTTTTCTGTGCTGCATTTGTTTTGTGCTCATTACTTGATTCCTAGTGTATTAAAGATATTACTCAGTGTTGTGTCACCCCAATGATGATTGTTGTTTACCTATTAAAAGGTATTGTGATTCATATTCGAAATACCTAAATAAATATTTACCTTTGAAAACTAGCCTGATTCCTGGGTCAGCAGAAGGGTGTGATATGAGTGGTATATCGTTCAGAATATTGAATTTATAGATAAAATAAATAAGGGTTTCAGTTGTGCAGTACATGCTGGGCGTGACTTGGGTGTGAGCTAGATTGAAATCACTTACACTATTATATGAATTACAGTATCCTTGAAACAGTCCCCTGAATGTGCAGATTACATTTATGTTCCTCCAGCCTCAAATGGTTCTTTTAAGTTGAACTGTTCATTCTGTATGCAGATTGTTACCACTAAGCTACAGTCACAACACATGTTTTTTGTATGTTATTTATAGTTGTTGCCACAAGTTTCAGATCTTCTTCAGGTTTGGGCTCATCACCAACTTGGGAGGATAGCTCAGGGCCAATGCACTCGCCTTGGAAGCAAGACGATATGGAGCAACAAAGGATCGATATCCAGGTCTGTGCTTAGAAACATTTGGGCATTAAGCGTGTTATAATCATAACTCGTAGGATATCTGCACACTTAGCCCTACACCTGTGATAACTACACACATCCTCTTCCAAGTTAGCATTCATTTTCTGTGCATCAGGCACCTCCATGGAGGCCCTGGAATCTACACACTCTCTCTACTCTCTAGTGTCTTTGCTTGATTTGCTGTACTGAAAGCAACAACCACTGCTCACCTTAGATGTTTTGCCTGCCATTTGGGTCTCCTGAATCATCGTGGCTTTGTGTCTAGCTTCCTTCATGCTCATTTCTGTTTCTCCTGACGATTATTACAATTTTTACAGCATGACGAGAGCTTGACACTGTACAGTTGTCTGAGAAGTTATCAATTCTTTTCAGACTCTTTTACAATAAAATGTGGACTTCAATTATTTCTTTTCTGAAAAATGTCACTACCCAGATTAGTTCATTAAGTGCACATTTTATCCGGCGAAGCTGCAAGTGCATTTAACTACTAACACTGACATGTTTTGAGGCAGATGTAGGGGCATGAGTGCCTTGTTCCTACTTTATCAAGGTGGCCCTTTGACATACCTCCTCAAGTTGGTACTCATTATTCATCTTCACAGCATAAGAACCTTTACGTATGGAATGATCAATTTGGAAGTCCACCACAATTATTGTGATATCAATTAATGTGTGCCCCCACCCAATTGCAGTGAGACCTTGCTTTCAGTCAACGTTCTTGACTTTTATCAAGTTTAACCACTGGTGGACTCTACATACTTTAGGAATTGTTGGGTTCCTTCAGGGGGTCGCTGATTCTTGGCTATGAATGCCTCCTCTCACTCTTTGGAGTTGCATAACAACAGAAAGAAAATAGAGTAGACACCATTTAGTAAATAAAGATAAAGGGGGTCATCACGAGATGGGCGGTAACCCTTAAATCCGGTGGAAATGGTATTAGTGCTACCAATACTGCTCTGTCGGATCATGACTGTAAATCCCGCCGACACTATTACAGCCAGCGCTAGTACAGCTGGCTGTAATAGCGCTGGCTGTAATTGCGCTGGCACCTAAACGCGCTATTACAGAGCCATCACAAGTCCGGCGTTGGCGCTATTAATGCCAGGAAACCGTCCAGAAAACTGCCAAAAATACCCCTGGCCAAATGCTGGAGGTAAAATAACACATGATACAGCAATAAAGGCCCAAGTGAAAACAATGCACACCAGAGGCCTACAGAAGACCCAGCCATGCACAACACACCCTTCTCAACACCATTTCACCACCAGGAGCAGGGAGGAGACAGCAATAATGACCCAGGTGAAAACAATACATCCAGAGGCCTACAGAAGACCCACCCACACACAACACACCCTTCCCAACAAATGTCACCATCAGGAGAAGGGAGGAGACAGCAATAAGGGCCCAGGGGAAAACAATGCACACCAAAGGCCTACAGAAGCCCCCCCCCCATGCACAGCACACCCTCCCCAACACCATTTCACAATCAGGAGCAGGGAGGAGACTGCAATAAGGGCCAAAGTGAAAACAATGCATACCAGAGGCCTACAAAAGACCCACCCATGCAAGACACACCCTTCCCAATACCATGTTGCCATTTGGAGCCAGGAGCCTTGATGTGGACATGTACTTGCTGCACCAGGAGCTACAGAGGCCTACCAACCAGCCCAGAGCACTGGGAGCACAGGGGGGTGGTGGGGATGAGGAGAAGGAGGAGGAGGAGGAGCAGGAGGAGGAGGAGGAGGAGGAGGAGACCAGCACCAGCAAGGCAGCCAGCCATCCCCAGGGTCAGGCCAACACCCTGGGCCGCGACTGATGGGCCGCTGGTGAGTGAGTGCAGGCTTGACAGGGCAACTATCACCCAGTTGCTGGACACAATCCAGGCTGACATAGGCAGTCATATAGCCATCAGCACAGTTGTGCCGCCACTTGTGAAGCTTGTGTCCATTCTACAGTACCTCGGGACTGGCAGCTACCAACACACCGTTGCCATGATGCCTATTATGGCCCAGTCCACCTTCAGTGCTGTGCTGGGTCAGGTGCTGGATGCAATGCTGCTCCATGTAAATGAGCACATTGCACTGCCAGCCACACAGGCACAGGTCAACCAGCTCAAGATACAGTTCCATGCCATTGCCCAAGTCCCCAACGTCATAGCAGCCCTAGACTGCACACATATAGCACTAGTAGCAAACCGGGAACATGAGACAGCCTACGGGAACCATAAGAATTACCATTCCATGAATGTGCAGATGAGGTGTAGCCCCGACCTAAACTTCACCCACGGCTGCACCCGCTACCCAGGATCCAGCCACAACTCCATGGTCCTGCTCAACAGTACCCTGCCAGCCTACATGGAGAGGGACTGAGGCCAAAACACTTTGATGTTGGGTGAGTAGAAATCTCATCAGAAATGAATGCATTCCAAATGAGGGGGGCGGTATACACACAGGAATCCCTGCATGCCAGCAGGAGAAACCGGCAGCACTAGCACAGCCCCATTTCCATGCATGTGCCTCACATAAGAACCTTTGCACACGTTCCACACAGAAGAACACAACCTGAATGGCACACATATTTGAAAGAACTTTCACATATTGAAGGCCAACTACCACAAGGCATCTTGTGTGTGTCGCAGTGCTGCTCCTCACCCTGTCACAGAAGAGAAATCTCAACCTGGCCAGTCATGCCAATATAGACCTAATGTAGGCACTTCCACAAAACCACCATACACGAGTAGTTGTAGTCACAACAATGACCATCCCTGAGATAGTGAGCCCTGATTGTCCAATCTCATGCCTGGCCAAATGTACATGAATGTGCCAAGTAGCAAATGCAACACCAGCCATAGTGAATGCCACAACAAAAGGCCTAACAACATGTCACCTGAACATGCACACATAAGGGTACCCTCATCCAGACTCAAGGAACAAGAGTACAGTGGCATTCAGACACAGGGGTGGCACTTGCAATAAGTAGTCCATCGATTGAATACAGCACCTTGCACAGCACACACCACAATGAAAGTAGCCATATGAAGAATAGCATAAGTGTACTACATGAGTGTGACACACATAAACATTTATATATTAATGGATACACTGCTGCATGTAAACCTCACCCCATGCATGTCCCGGAAGTTGAAGGATATATGAGAACAATGCACGAGATGGCAGAATTCCCAATCACACACTCCCTCCACCCCCCTGTGCACTCCCCATCACACAATCTCCCCACCCCCCTCAGAACATCCCACAACAGTGCTACTGGGTCCATGTGCCCAGGGCTCCACACAACTGTGCCATGTCTATCTAGGATGTTCGTGGTAGATTCCTACGGCCGGGTCCCTCTAGTGAGCAGCGGGAGAGATTGCGCAGAGAACAGCGCCTGGCCGAAGCCTCCAGGGATCCCTCTGTGGGGGTTGTAGAGGCAGATGGTATTGCTCCTGAGACCTGCAGCTGCTAGCAGAGCAGATTGTTTGCCTCCCGCATCTGCTCAGCATGTGCAGATTGGACCTAGCACAGCTACTATATCCTGTTTCCAAAACCTGTCAGTCCACTGTATAGCCTTCCACCACTCCACGTGCCATGGTCTTGGCTGCATTCCCGTATGGCACGGCTGATAGCCTTGATGTGGAGGTTGTGCTCTGTCGACATGGCCTTAATTTGCAGCTGTTGGGCCTCAATCACATCCAGCCGCCCCATCACAGCAGCTCCCATGATGATAGGTCTTTGAGGTGTGCTGGGTATCAGACTGACAGCTCTGCCTGGGATCGAAGGGGGGCTTTTGGGGGACATGGTGCCACCTCTGATGGGGCTGCTGCAGTTGGAGTGTCTATCCTCAGGACAACCATAAGATGGTATGTCCACATCAGGCTCTGGTGTGCGGGCATGACTTGTCTGCGCTTCCCTGGGTCCACCCCATGTGTAACACTGAGGCTGGGTGAGGACACCAGCCAGTGCAGTGTGTAGTGCTGCTGTGGATGTGTGGGCCTCATCAGAGTTAGACCCACTGGTGGCTCCCTCCAAATCCTGAGTGTCAGTGGTGGATCCCAGTGTTGGAGGCGCTGTCACCCTGCAGCCTTGTGGACGCTGCACCTGTCTGAGTGGGCTACGGCGGGGTGAACTCAGATTTGTCCTGTGTCTCAGTTTTTCTTGCCGGTCCCTTTGTGGGGTGGTGGTGCTGGTAGAAGCGCGTCAGGACATGCGGGTGGATGGTGTTGCTTCCTCCCCATCATCATTGGCCTGTGATGAGTGCTGCATGTCAGAGGGTTACATAGGGTGTTGTATGAGTTGAGTGAGGGCAGCTTACATTTGATCATGCATTTCATGACTTACAGTGGGTTTGGACACCATTTCTATCATGCTTGGCAATTGCATTTTAGTGAGTCCCCATGTTGTGATTGGTGGAACATGCTACAGGGGATGGACACTGCTTGGTGTGGCATCTTCAGATGTATGAGGAGGATGCATAGCTCCCATATTGCTGTGCGGGGGCGGGGCTTTCAAACGCACTCACACATCATGTTGCTTTGCCATGGCCATGGATGTCTTTCCCCTTGGCCTTAGATTAATACATTGTACGTACTTATGGTAAAAGGGAGCGCTAGGGTACGGTGGTATGAGGGGGCAGTAATGGGTGGCTGCAGTGCCTCACACACATTGCAGGCATATACATTCACTCAGAGTCCGGAGGCATGGGCCTAACAGTATCATGCATTTTCAGGGGGGAGGATTCTCATCTGCAGCCTCCAGTGTACCGGTGCCAGCCTCCGCTCCTCCAACTCCCTCAATAGTGCCCATGTCGATTAGGGTTATCATCTGCTCCTCCCAGGGGGTGAGCTCCTGTGGTGGTGGTGTTGGCCCTCCACCAGTCCCCATGCTCTCACTCCTGTGCTGGGCCAGGAGACCACGGACCCGCAAGTCATTCAGGCACTTGCGGCAGTCCTCTCCATCCCTGGGCACATGGCCCCCGCTGACACCTTCTGGCTCACTTGCTTCCAGATCTGTGCTCGCCGCGGAGCACTTGTCTTGCACTGCTGGGGGCCATACAGCTCTTCCTGATGGCCCAGAATCTCCTCTACAAGTATGGCATGCTCCTGGTCTGCAAGCATCAATTTTTTCACCCACTTCAGGGTGATTTTCCCCTGGTGCGTTCCTGAGCCGTTTTCCTATCTTAACAGGAGTGGATGGCTTGCAGGGGCTACGATTTTCAGCGGATTGTCATTTTCAGATGAGTGCCGCTTTATTTCCCATACTGCTATTAGCACCGCAACTCAGCGGTAACGCAATGTGTGCTGGATTTACAGGTTCCTGGCCACTTTTTCCACCAGGTGCTATTTGCGTTAATGCCATGTCCCTGTGCACGTTCAAGCGGACTCATGATCGGGCATTGTTTCCATTAAACATTGCAGCGTTAGCGCAAATAGCGCTCAACAAAAAATAAGCCGGAATAACTCTCAACTCGTGTTGAGGCCCAAAGACTGAATTGATATCTACAAAGTAAGGCAAAAATTAGCAAATAAATTGGCAATAATATTTTAGGTGATAATGCCAGTGGAACACTGTTATGGCACCACTATAAAACCACTATTACGCTACTGCAGCATAGAATTAAAACCCTCTTGGCTCTTTCAACACTGCATGCAGAACACCCACACTGAACTGCACTACAATGTACTGATTAAGGTATTTTATTATTAACAAAAGCAATGTCACAAATACTTGCAGATGATTAATTTAAAACAAAATGGTTTCTCACAAAAATTAAAAGTGGCATGAAAAACAATTGCTAACACGAAGGGCCTGATTCTTGGAAAAGTATTCAGAGATCCTGCAAAGCTTGCGTGCCGAGAGTGACACTGCACGAGCCTGCATGCAGAGGTTTTTCTGCGCGATATGCATATTCATGGAATTGTTAGTGCAAATTAACCGTATATGCAAGTCACAGCAGAAATGCCCCCGACAAGCCCCCACGCAAAGCAAAAACAGCCAAAAACAGTTACCTTTGCATGCTCCCCAGGGGCAAATACATGCACCCTTTAAACAGTGTGTGTGGCCTACTGCAACAGGCCCGCATCTTCGGGGACCTGCACGGTGTCCCTGGTAACTGTTACCGGCACCAAAACAACATGCCTATATTTATCGTAACTCAGGTAAAACTTGGAAAATCTGCATGCAAATCCCCGTAAACCATCCCTGCATCCCGCTATACTGAGCGAGGGCACCCGTACATTATAATATGGAAACCCCGGCTGTGTACATGCACCCCCTAAATCCGACACCCGGTCTTACCTCTGTTGGGTGAATCATATGCACATGTGCCTGTACACGTGCCTTCGGGTAGCAGACAGTATGAGGGCTTTGCGTGTCCATTTCCCAACTGAGCGGTTTCGCTGTCGGATCCATGAATATGTTTAGTTCCACAAAATAGTGGGTGTGCAATGGACTGCCTGTGGGCCTGCCCTTGTAATGTGCACATTTTCTTTGTTTTTCTTCATTTTTTGCGTTCCGCCCCCTACCCTGCCCTCTGTGCAATCCATGCCCATGCTCTGTGTAGTGTCTCGCGTAAGTCACTTGGCCTCTCACAGTGATGTGCTGAGACTGCGCGAAGTCCGCGAAAAGTACAAAAAAGTCCCACGCAGTAGATTCCATGAATCAAGAAACAGGATTTTGTATAGGAGGAAAGGTCTATGAGGCCCCTTCCCCTCCATTCTAACCCGTTTGCAGATTATGTTCGTCCAACAGTCACCCATGCGCCTGTGGCCAGGAATGCGGATGGCTGCGGGACGACCCATATGAATGCCAAACTCAGCCAGAAGGCTGATCCCAGACTCCATTTTGTGCCACACTCTGACTCCATTTTGAACATAGTAAAACAGGCCTCATGAGCAACAGCTGCCTGCAGGGCTGCAACTCTCCCCTCAAGATTGCGCACAGTGGGCCAGTTACTTCCCACTCCCTCCTCCCCTCTGAGTCCCTCCAGCAGGCATGTTTTCACAGGTGAATAGGCACAAAAAAGCTACAAGAAAAACACAGTATCTGTCGCTTTCCTCCATCCATCACTGACCTGTGAACGACCGGGCAAGAGCTTGGGTCTGATAGAAACACTTCATCTCCACAAACATGCCCCGTCCCTTGCAGACCCTACATTTATGACATGGATTGTGGATAACCCCCCGAACCTCGCCCCTTTTTTGAAGTAACAGATACATACCACACACCTGTGTGCCCCCCTGACTCACCCACACGGCTAATCACCTCTGTAAAGACTATAAATCCCCCTCTGTGATTGTGTGTTAAGGGGCTGACACTATGGAACACACCAAAACGATCTTTACCCTATTATATGAAACACAAAGTTATGCTCCACATGTTTGGGATTTATATTGTTGGTTACACTACGTTCCCTACCAAGGACCCACCTTAATGTATGATGTGCCAAGTAGCTTGCTTGATCTGATGTGCAGCATATGACCCAAGTGCTCAATGGTGTTTTATATGTATATTTTTAAGTGTGTTCAAGAAAGCATAAGTTTCTCACATATACATTATAAATGACAAAGCCATGAGGCTAATTTGAATAGAGTGATTTTGCAGCATGATACCTACAAAGACATAACCTGTAATAATAACCGGAGCTCACCTATCATTTTTTGTGTGTGCAGTGACAATAACTCGAGTTTACCTCATTCTAATAACTGACATATAATGCCACAAATCAAACTGTACCAAATCTAACAGGCCTCAGGGTCTACTATCCCAGCCTTGCAGCACGCGCACTCAGTCCCCACCATCCTCCCCCTCTCGCCGGGCTGATGGCTGAAGGCAGTTTTATCACTGATGCTCTGATGCTACAAATGTAACCTCTCACCCTTCTGCTGAGCCTGCACCAAGTATCCATCCTTCCCTAACCCCCCTGACACATGATGTCACCATGAACCTGCCTGACACCCACGGACTCTGTTTTAAGAAATATAGACTACAAGCCCCTTCACTCCAAAAGCATTTAGATGTAACAGACGTATGGCCCCGCATCTGCATGACACCCAAGCTCACCCTAAAATATCAATCCCTTGTGTGGTAATATATTCTTTTTACACTAACAAACAATAACCCCCCCTCTCATGAGATCTAAGAGGATGCTTGATAAATGTGTCAATGATTTATTGTGGACAGTTTAGGCACCTGGACACATGTGACCTTACTTTTATTGTCCAGGTCAAACAACCAGTAATATACTTCTTATATGTCAATGTGAATAGATGAATATCAGAGTATGTGTGGCCAAAAGGGAATCGCTATGTAGCATAAATTGTAACAGCTCGGACATCATCTGACCCTGCGTTCCACCCAGAAGAGCCCAGCTGACCCGTGCACCCCCCACTGGGACCACGTGGACATCCACCAATCCTGGAGCACGGGGCCCAAAGAATACATAGTGTCTAGTCTTCACCATCCAATCCCCACAACTTATGTGCCCCCCATAGTTTACATCATATATGATGGAATTTTGTAATAAATATGAATGTTTTTCAATTGTCTGGCAGAGCGCTCTCAGAGTTTGAAGAGTTCTCTGCTTGCCCTATTTGGTTTTGGATAAACTTTACCGTTTATCTTCACCCGCACTTGGTCCTGGTCTCATTCCCTCCTGGGGTGTGTCCATTATTGACTCTCATTGGGGAGTTATCACTGTATTTTTGGGGGAAGCTCACTTTCAATTTTGCGAGCGGTATGCCGCCCAAAGTCCCAATTTTCTGCACAGATAATTCCATGAATCGGGCCCTAAGTGCATTATGGCACCTTGACACCAGCTAATCACATTCAGACAATTTTCCATTTCGATTTAAGTTTTGCTGATGGCAGTTGTTACTACCAGCAGATGGGGCTTCCCCACTCAAGAGAAAAAACAATCATGAGCAACAGGAGGCACAACAAAAAAGAGAGCTCGTTCCCATCATCCTATGAGCAAGCATTAAGCAAGAAGGCTTTCAACTTTTTCCTAAACTGCAAAAGGGTGGACGTTTTTCCTAATATCCAATGGGAGGCTCATCTAGAGCCTGCTACCATTGGCTGTGCAAGATTTAACAAAGGTTCTTGATCTGGGACTCTTTGGGACAAAAACAGGCAGAGACAGGACAGAGTTCAAGGATTCTGCTGGGATGGTACAAGGCAAACCGTAAACTCATGTATATTTTTTATTTTTTTTTTACATTTTTTTTAAAGCGCTCACACAGCCCACAGGCATCGAGGCACTGTTACAGGAATTGTTTTGTGGTTGCGGAATTGTTTTTTTTGGTCTTAGTTACATATTTATAATGCGCTTAAACTCCCAGAGGTTTCTAAGCGTGGACACGGGGATCGCACCTGTGTTTCTTCGTGTCGTCTTGCTTCCAAGGATTCCAAGGCGCGCACTTTGCCTCTGAGCTATCCTCCCTATGTATGCAGAGGCGGGGGCAAACAAACCTGTAAAGTTGCTCAAATTGCTGAATATGTTGGTAAATAGAGTCTGTTTCATAAACAAATACATAGCACATGCACGTACACAAGGATTGTGAGAATACAATCAGGGCAAACTGAAACAAAACAGACTCTGTAAAAACAGGGGCTGCGCAATATGAGAGCTGAGAATCACAAAAAAGATATCTGGGAGTCACCAGGCACCGGTAAGCAACACTCTTTGCTGAGGGCTCACAAGGTCATTTGCAGGGCCAACCTGACTCATCTTCTACCCATGTATTCCACCTCGGGCTCCAGATCCAGCGCTCCATCTGCCCTGCCCTACTGCATAGCTGCGGATCTGACGTTAGAAACGTCAGACGTCAGCAGCGTGTGTTGTGATGGCTCACATTTGCATTTTCAGGCTCTTTAGCTAATCTGCCACTATCAGCTGCTTCCGAAACTATGGCTGTATGTCACTTCAGCCTTAACTTGACCGAATTGTAGATACTATTCTCAAACGTGTCCACCTGATATTATTCTTGTTGCATGTTTCTTGAAGTGTATTTGTGTCATTAACTGCTGACGAGTTGGCAAACTGCAGTGAGTTGCGTAAAAGCCTCTAAGTCATAGGCACCATGTGTACTCAAAATAAAGGAATATCTGTGCATTATCAGACAGAACAGCTTATGTTCTCTCATTAATGCATCCGTCTCTGTATTCTATTTCCCACATGTAACCTACCTGCAGTGTAGAATTGTCCAAACGCGTTGTCACCCCCCTCCCCCAATGCTTCCTGTTCTCTGCCAAATGGTCTAGACAATGCGTGTGTCCTGCAATATTTCCCTCTGTCGTATTTATCTTATGCTATTGTATGTAGTCCATGTGTAGAGATGTTGTATTTTACTGTTTTGCACAATTCACTCAGCGAGTCTGAGAAGAATGTGCATGGCTCTGAAAACCTCTTTGGCTTTGTTCAAAATGTCTGAACCTCAAAATATTAAATTAAATAAGTATTCTATAATAATTCCAATATTTCAGAAAGGAGATCATGGGAACCCCTCAAACTATCGCCCAATCGCCCTGATGGACATTGAAAGGAAAATCTTTGCACATATTGTCCTGAAGGAATTAGAAAACTGGGCAGATCAAACAAAAATTATCAAATTTCCAGAGAGGGTTCCGTAAGGGATTGTCGACATCACTGAATGGCTTGGTACTAAACATGTTAAACACCACACAAATTAAAAAAACAACAATTGTATGTAGTTTGGATAGACCTATCCAGGGCGTTCAACACCATCAATAGAGGCACATTATGATGTAAATTAAGAGACTGGGGGATCCCGCAACGATTATTAGCAATTCTAATTCACCTATATGAAAACACCATAGTACAAGTCCGACTGAACCTGAAGGGTCATTTATCATCTAAAATACCAACAAATAAAGGCTTAAGACAGGGGTGCATAGTTGTTCCATACCTTTTCAATCTCTTTATGGCAGACCCCTGGAAAAAAACTTTGTCACCACTCATTAGTTGCTCCAGTAATGGGAGACCTTAAGATCACAGATTTAGCATATGCAGCCAATGTGGTCCTAATGGATCGCACCCCGGTAGGTCTACAGCATTTAATTGCAGCCTTTAGTAATTATGCAAGTCTAAATGACCTTATCAATCCTAGTAAAACTTTCATCATGGCATACAAACCCATACATAAGAAAGGAATCAATAGTTTGAAATAGAGATTGTCAGGTCAGAAACTAACAGTCGTCAAATAAGTAAAATCCGTAGGGTTAATGATTAGATTAAATCCTTCCTTGTTAGCACTAGAAATTGATCTAGGGAAGAAGGTTACTCAATTAACTTGCCAAATGAAAACACTTTTGTCAACATATTGCAGGTTTTCACTGTTGCCTTTAATTAAATGTTATAATGGCAAGGTAATTCCGGTACTAATGTATGACATAGAAATTGAGTCGATTGCCCTAAGAATCGATTGGGTTGGCATAGAGGGAAACATCTGGAAAAAAGTGTTTCATTTACCACCTTCATTTCCAATGGTAATATTACGATACGAGTTGGGTCTCCAGCCCTTGAAATATCATGCGGCATGGAAATGGCCTTCATTATTTAGATCAAACTTGTGTCCACAAAAGAATTCCCTGACTGGGTATGAGTGGGATGAGGGAGCCCTGTGACTGTGATGGGAGCAGGTTGGGGAGCACAGGGACTATACTAGGAGTAGGGTGTGGTGACGCCACAAAATACATACTGTCCATTTGGCATCTTTGGCGGGCCCGGCCTGCCCAAATTTTGCTCAGGGGGCCCAGGCTAAAAAAGTTTGAAGACCACTTCTTTATGTACACATTAGTAGTCTGATGGATACACATATCAACATATGTATGAAAGATCTAAAACCGGAGGTGATACTCCTCTTGAAACAATGTTACCTTGCTGAAAAGGATCTGGTGGACAATGCACTAAAGGTAAAGGAACAGTTAGCCCTAAACGACTGGTTAGACACAAGGACCTGATTTGCGGACATGAGGTTCTTTAGGGCCTTTGGGTTATTTACTTCCATATCTTAGAAAGTTTCCAGATCAAAATTGGAGGTCAAACTTTCTAAGATTATGTATGAATGTATACGTCACTCGTGATCTAATAAGAAGGGGTTACCATCTGATGGTTTATGTAATCTCTGTACGTAGAATCTGGAACAAAATGTGAAACATCTTTTACTAGTAAGCACGGGCAGTCATCAATTAAGAATGGAGCATGTGTCTCGCTTTGTGCATAAAATGGACTGGTTAGCCACTGAGAATTTCTAGTCCCGTCTAGGTCAATTCAAGGGAAAGAGGTATTTTTGTCATTGGAAGTTTTGAGATGTCTGAAGAAACTTTAACCCCTTATAACTATTTGAGAATGATATAGATTACCTGCAATGTTAAAGTGTGTACTGATGAACAGAGGATTGCTAAGAAATGTAAATATGTAGATTGTGTTCTTTTTTCTTTCTTCCTTTTGTGTTTTGTTGCATAATTTATCTTCTTGTAATCTTTTTTTTCTTCAAAGTGTCTTAAATGAATTTTGCATTTTTAACATACATTTTGTATTTTATGAAAAGTCATTTATTGACTTAATCGCAATCAAACATATAAATAAATAAACACATAAATATGTATTGAGCACATTTAAGCTTCTGAAAGAAGAGCCATTGATGCCTCTGAGGGACTTTGCTGAAAGTCTGTGCTTTCGTTTATAGCATTAGTTGTGGTGGTGTTGAATTCAGATTTAAGTTGTACATTCTTATCCTCCCCCTTTATCTGGCCAGTGATTTAGACACACACCGATATGTCCACTCTTGCTCCCTGACTACTCTACCTCTACTTCCACTGCATACAGGACCATCTGTCCTGTACATCTCTAGTGTCGCTGGTCTACGGTATGTCATGTGTCTTGCCCCATCCATGGTCTCTGTACATCAACACATTTACAAGTCCTGTTGTGCATTGCATTGCCCTCTATCATAAGGCACCATACTCAGGATTTCCCCAAATACTTGTACTCTTTTGCAAGTATTTCTGGCCGAAACACTGTGTTCTCTCAATAAATGAAAACACTAAAAAACATTACAAAGGTAAACAGTAAATACACATTTTCTGCACTTTGATGGAATCATCATCACGTGGCACATCCATTGTGCCACAATTTTGCCATGAGGTAGTGATTATGGGTTGTTTTGAATCCAAATATATATACTGAAGCATTTCACGAGGCATTAGAACGTCATCACAGAACAGGGGATTACAAAACAATTTTTATGAAAGTGGTAGTTACCACATGGGTTAGAATTAAAGTATGTGACATTTGGGAAATAAAAGATACCCTACCAGGCGAAATTGTTCACTGCCATGACTCCCTGGGATTTAATGCTATATTACGTTTATATGCTTTGTGTATAATTTAGAAAACATGGCCAACGTTACAAGTCCGCGTGTTTAGCTTTTATAATTCTATCAAGGCATAATGATAGCAACAGCAATAATAGTTTCTGTTTATGTCTGCTGTGATGTTATGAAATTAGCATTTTAATGGAAATATAGAAAATGAAGAAATACCATGTTTGCTCTCCTACCACATCACTTCTGCTGTGTGGCCCAAAATATAATATTCTCTACGCCTGCTGTGTTAAATGGAGGCCTGCTTCGTGGAATGCTCCATCTGCTGCGAAATAAACAATATATAACATATGTTTTAAATCGAGCATTTCTGAGGTAATATTAGGGATACATGATTGCATGGTGAGCAGCAGTATTATACGTTTACGTTAGGTTATACTTTTGATTTTCAAAACAATATATGCTTAGTTAAAGAACACTGGAACCCAGAGAAATAGGCAACACCAGGAAAAAACAGTAAAATGAAAGGGTAATCACAAGAATTACTACTGCATCACGGCCTTAAGCTTATGGTTAACCAGTGTAACACCAATTTTAAAATGTGCCAGAGAAGATGCCTCACAATTATTTGCAAGATGTCACTCATCACAAAACCAGAAAATAAAGGAATGTGGTCATTGTTTCCTGGCAAACCTATGTCATTTTCATTGTACAAATCTGACAAATGAGATATGTGCCAGAAACATAATTAGGCTTTCAGCAATAATTGATTTTCCTTTCAGGATGCGGACATATGTTGCCGTCACATTTATGCATTTGTGTGTGGGGTATAATTTCCACTCGTACAGATTATTATATGAACTGATATAAATACATATCACTGCTTCCAGAAACCTTTGCACCGAGAAGATTATTACGCAAATAAGGAAACAACAGATACACACAAATTTAAGTATTATTCTGCAAACTTCAAAGGAATGCTATGGATCATAACTTTCAAACTGGCTACCAGCGCACACAATTTTCAATGTGCACACTATCACATGATATTTCATTCATTGATCTCTGATTATGTTACAGGCCTTTGATGGATAGTGTCTCAGCCAAATGTGTCTACATGTCTCATAGGGATATCTATTCCAGAGGCCTGATTCACAAATGTCCTTGACCGCAGAGTGAGAGTCCTGATTTGTGCCTGGCATTCTGTGGCTCCATTTCCTGCACACAACTTGGCAATTCAGGGCACAGATTTGTGTGCAGGTGGAGCTGGTGGTTTTAGACAAAGGGACAGATCATCTATGCTTTGTAACTGTTGGTCACATTCACAACTAGTAAGCAGGCATTGGTGAAATAAATGTGTGTGTGTGTGTGTGTGTGGGGGGGGGTGAAGTCTGCCACCTGCACACCTAGGACTAGTGAGCAACTTTGCAGTTATATCTCTGTTTGTGTGGTCGAAATGTGTAAGCATTTCTATTTTGTTCATTGAAATGCTGCCAGACGCCTGAAGAACTTCTAATCAGCAACCCTGATTTCTGGAATCTCAACTGGGGGACACATGAGAGGTGAAGGAGCGCAGGGACTGTCACAGTAAAAGTACATTTCTTTTACCCATGTGCCTCTTCTCGATTGCGTTCCTTTCAACTTCTTGCACCCCTACATTGGAACTCTCTACCTCTCTCTATTCGGTCCATTCCCACCTACTCCTCCTTTCGTGCCTCCTTGAAATCTCTTCTTCTCTATCCCCCACCCTGACAGTCCTTCGTATCTCCCTTACTTCTCTCTCTCCTCCCTCATCTTTTCCCTGCATACCTTTTCCCTCCCCCTCCTCATTTTTATCTCCCTGTCCTGCCTTCCTCATCTCTTCCCTTTCCTCCTCCCTCCTTCCACGATTATGAACCAGGTAAATTGGCCTACATACTGTTTTTTTAGCTTGTTTCATGTTTGTAAATTGCTTCAACTCATTCTCATTATGTTCTATGTATCATTGTTGTTATAATGTAACGCGCTTTGGCATAAAGCGCTATATAAACAAAATAAATACAAATACAAATAATGATTTAGCAGGACTTGCAGCACATGACATGCTTCAATGTACTTTCAAGGGTTAAGTGGAGTTAATCAAAACATTAATTAGGCAGCTTTTAGTGTTAGTAAGTGGCCCCTTTTATTGTTGCTATTATAATATGTCTTGATCAGGCATTGTTAAAGAAATATTATATTTAAAACTCATGCTCTACTAGAGTTTAAAATGAGGAAAACAACTGGAACCAAGCTGGTGATTGTGGGACTTTATTAGACTGCCCTTAAACCAGTAACTGTTTTGAGACTCTCCAGGACCACAATGAAACATAACGAATACAAACAGCTCTGTTTAATGGGTCTCAACACCCAGTTTAAAACTTCAGTAGCATCTGTCCCTGCTAAGAGCATTTTCTTATTTTCAAACACACTTACGACAGCCAACCGACAAGCTGATTTGAAGTTGTTGGGGTCATTGAGCATAACTTGCAACTCACTCACTGTTAAAAGATGTGCACTCAACACAGTCATCACCAAACTAGCCACCTGTCTCAGGCGGATTGCTCACGGGCAACATGCTCGCCTTGGAAGGAAGATGATACAGAGCAACACAGGTTCGATCCCTGGGTCCTCTCTTAGAAGCCTCTGGGTATTAAGCATGTTATAAATAACCAATCATATCATATCGCCTGTAGTACCTGCTATGTTGAACTGGTACCTTGCATTCCCCTTCATCTTCAGGTAGAGCATGCTTTAATGACTTCTTTCTACGGATAACATATATCTACATTTCTTAAGTTTCATTCTGTTTATGAAGAAATATCCATTTCCTCCCAGCATAACAATCCTACAAACAAATCTGGGACAAAAAAACGGACTGATTTTCATGTGAATATTCCGTTTTCTTTAAAACTAGCTGACACAACCAACGTTGCCCAGGAATTTTTTTTCTTATAGGTGCTATTTGTTAGAAATACCTTCAGGTAGCTTTACGCTTTTTGGAATGGATCCATAAGAAAGGTGAAAAGAAAAATTCACTACATTTTTTGAATATTTCTCATTTCATTTTAAAAATGTTTTCTCATAAAGACTACACAACACAATTAATTGTTCTTCCTAAACAGTCATTCTGAAACATATAACTGTATGTGAGAACAACATGGAGATTTCTGAGCAGCATGATGGGTGACATGATGCCCACGGTGCCAACAACTATGGACCTAAAGTTCAATATTACTAGATTACATGTACATTGTAAGGCTTGTTTATAAACAACATTTTCTGTTTCCCTTCCTGGTGAACACTGTTGCTTCAATTACGTTGGCCAGCAATTAATTAACGCATAGTCCTGTGCCATTACACAGCCTAGGTGGGTCAAGATTGCAAAGCAGCATGATGGGTGACCCAACTTTCAGTTGAAGGTGATGTGGTAGCATTCCCCGAGGGTCGAGTGAGATGAGGAATTCTGTTGGGCAGTTTACAGCTTCATTGGCATCCACCACCATATTGATTCAGTTGTACTCAGTAACTATGCGCCGACGCATATCCTGAATCTGATCCTAGGGCCTGGACCTTGAATTCTTTTCCTCGTGTCGGAACCAGTCCTTTTACGACCACATTGATGTTTCACCAATTTCTGGCAACCGTCTCATGTGTGAAGGTGCTGAAATCCGGGGAAAGGGGTGAGGTGTACAAATGTCGTGTAGCTAGTAATGTCCGGAGGGTCCTAACAGGTAACTATGCAAACATTGGTGCAGTTTGCTGAAACAGTGTGGAATGTATAAAGAACAATGCTTCACAAAGCCACAAACCAACAACCACATTTTGACTTGTGCTGAAATCCAGGGAACGTCGTGGGTTATCCATATGTCATGTAGCCAGTAAGGTCTGGAGGGTGCTAAAAGGTAACTATGAAACATGTGGTGCAGATTGATTAAACGGTGTGGAATTGTATAAGGAACACGTCTTTGCCACAAACCCACAAACCCACAGACACATTTTTACTTTTGCTGACATTTTGGGAAAGGGGTGGGGTGTCAAAATGACATATAGCGAGTAATGTTTGTTGTGTCCTTACATGAAACTATGCAAAATCTGGTGAAGATTGAAATGGAATGAAATCTTCACCACAAAAACCACCACAAACACATTTTCACTTTTATATCTATAGATAACAAATCTAGAAAATTAACTGTGGTCCCCAAATGTTCATTGCTGCAGAAGACACCCAGAATATTCAACACAAGTACTAGCAGCTTGTCAAAGGAAAATAAATGCAACCTGCCTTCAATTATCTCGCTAATGTTTACATTCACAATACACTTGTGTATCTGTATGTATACAAGCAAATCCGAATAACCATTGTATACAAAAGAATAAAATCTTCTTCAATATAAACATACAAAATATTATCAGTTGTTGGATTCAAAAAGACAATAGCATTCTTACAATACCTTTACATTAATACAATTCACTTCTCTGAAAGCATTGACAAGTGTTGGCATCAGACAACAATGTGGGAATAACATAGGGAAGATTACATTAAAAAAAAATTGACAATTGGTTTGCAGCTTCAGCATAAACAAATGTATAGAACTATGTATTCCTAAACAAATGTCTTTGTTTGGAAATTGAGGAAAATGTAACTACATTTTATCTACATGTGATCTACATTTAGGATTCAGCACAATTTGGTGTACTTTTATTTGTAACAGGCAAACAGATCAATACATTCAAGTGAGCCAGTAATGGCAACTTTAGAGGGACCGATGTTGACGAAAACCCTGACTTCCAACATTGCAGTGCAATAATGCCTCCTGTAAAATGTACTGCTGTCCATTAAGAAGTCTATTAAGCAGGTCTTTGGTTCTGAAGAATGCAGTTTACTTTCTTTATACTAGGACCTAGCAACACACCAAATTCAATAATAAACTATTAATACATTTTCATATTTTAATAACCCTTTCATCGCTGCAGCTATAGAAACATGAACAATGTCTCTAAATTCAACATTAAGAGGAGGGCATCCCCTTATGACATGGTAAGATACATTTCAAGAAATGAAAAAAAACAGGACAATTGTTGTGGGTGTGAGTATGTGAACCTAAACTATCTTCAACTCTGTCCAGTCCAACATTTTTTCATGAAATGATGCTGCATGAGTAGAATTTGCTGGGTATTTAAAGTTGTTCACACAGAAAGGGGGGTGGGGGGAAGCAAGTAAGGAAGAGAGCTTCTCCGACAGGAGAACAGCTCATTGGGTCTCCACCTGAATGTACATAATAGAAACCAACATAAAATGCCTTTTCCAGAGGAAGCTTAATGCAGAATGACTCCCTTCTCTTGACGAATGCTTCTCACACTCCTCTTCTTTAATCTTTCAAGTTTCTTGTTAATATAACATGTTCAAATGTTCTCTTGTTGCTTTCAGTATCAGTTCCTGTAGTTCTTTTGGCTTCCCTCTCCACTTCAAGGATAACTTTATGTGGCCTTTGACTAATATGTCCTTGTTATTCATGGAAAGTGTCTTTTCCTATGTCTTGTTTGCAATTAGGCTTCAACCTGTCTTTGCATAGTCTGTCTTGAATATCAAGTATTACTGAGGGTACTCTTCCCTTCATTTTATAATGTTCTTTCTCTGTTACATTCCCCTTAATGTTCCTTGAGCAACTGGGTGTTTTCCCCTCTTCAAAGGATAGTTTGGCCCATGTTCCATTGATCCCTTTCTCAGGATTATTTATGGTCTTTCTTCTTACATTAACACTGTTCAAGTTCATCAGATTTAGTTTTGAGATTTTGTCATTTGTACTTAGACGAGTCTCTGAGCTTGTATAATAAGTCAAGTTTGTGCTCCTGGTCCTCCCATTCTCTCCAATACCTTTGCTCTGCCAGGCAATGTCTTAGAGGACTGTGCTGGTGTGGCATCTTCTCATTTGCTTGGTCTCTCTCTAAGCTATCTTTTGCTGGCATATTCTCCTTGCAGTTCTCTTGTCCCCTCTTGGCATCTCAGTCTCTCAATGGGGGTCAGCCATGTTTGCCAATTCCTGATTGGTACGGTATCAGCATTGATAGACAGTCAGCCTTCTCACCACAATGTCCTTACTTTGAGCTCCACTTGCCTCAGCCTCTCGCTTTCTGCACATGCTAACCTTCCAGCATTTATTTCCCATGTTCAGTGACCTTTTTAACATTGCAGGCTTGGTGGATTTCTCCGTTGTGCCTCCTTCAGATCTTACGCTCGAAAGGGGCCGCCCCTGAAAATGTATGCAGTTTGGCCTGCACTCTCTCTTCAACATCCTCGTCCTAGTTGATTGGAGATTTGTATATAAAGAGACATTTTTGTTTTCTTCCTGGTGATTGCATAAAATAACTTTTTCTTGAGCCAAGTCTTGGGACTTGACACTACTTTGTATATTAAATAGTCCCATGTATGCCGTGCCATCATGTGAATGGATGAGGTAGTTCCTCACAGGAACAGGAGTCCTTGTCCCCTAAGTGTGAGTCTTTCCCGTTGAGGTCCCACTTGCCTCTTCACCTAGGGAGGGTATTGCAGAGCGGACTAGCTTCCCTAGGCTCACGGCGGTCTCACCCTTGGGGGGAAGGGACACAGTCCCTCGATTTGTCACAAGGCCTATCAAAACATGCATCTCAATCTACTAAAAAAGTGTAAAATACATACTCTCTATTAACTCCTTGGAGAATACTAAAATATGCATTGTATAACTCAAAGTGCTCTTCATGCAACGTGGCTGCACAGAAAATATTTCGAATTAAGTAATTTCATTTTGGAAATCTTATTCTCATTGTGTTTAACATTAGTTTACATGATGTTTAAATGAAAAGCCCTTCAAAACATAAATTGCTTAATTAAAACTGTTACCTCGAGTCAAATAATGTCTACAATGCCTCCCCCAGAGTGTATCCTTCACCTCAGCACTTAATTGACACAAATAGCTATTAAGAAGAACCAGGGTTATGATTTCTACATGTGACAACACTACTAACAGGCTAATGCTCGAATATTTCTAGATGTGAAAGTAGCTTTACAGCCTTCTGATGCATGGCAGGTTGGGTCCTCTTTGCTTAGCCTACCTTCTGAACATTGTCCCACTAAATAGATGCACAAAGCCAATTAACTATTTTTCTTGCACATATTTCTGTTGATATTATGTTGATATAATGGCTGATTCACAAATGGGTTGCTTTGCCTGTCTCTAAATTACTCCCGACTGATCCCCTCTCATGTGTAACTGTTCACTGCCATGTATCACCTGGAGTTAATTCAATAATACTTTAATTGGCAACTGTGAGGAACTTGAGGGCATCCCCACTTCTTTCCCAAATATATCCGTCCCCCAGGAGGCCAGGGAAGGGCCATCACTTTCGGATCCTGACCCTGGGGGTGGGTATGCAAGGGAGGATCACCTGGGTGGAGGAGACTTGGGGAGTAGGGATGAGGCACCCTTGGCTGATACATCGTACACCCTCCCTTTTCCAGTGAGTCTAATATTCCCCAGGTCATTGTAGGGTAATATCAATCTCTTCACTATTTTGCTAGACATCCTACTCCAAACACACACCACTTATCTACCAAGATGAGGAGGCCCCCATTGAAACAGAGGAAAGGCTGGGCCAAGACACATGTCTATTTGTTACGCTCATTACCACGGAGCTGGGAACATTAAAACAGGCTCAGCTGAGAAGTATCGGGCAAGCACAGCAAGCGTGAGAGAGGGAGCAGAATCTGAGACGGTAACCAGGCACCTTCCCAATACGCTCAGAGATTTATAGAGCGAACTCCGGTGCAACGAACGAGAGGAGCTAATTGGCAGTCTGATATAGAGCGAAGAAATCGGTGTGGTGCTGAGCGAAGGGACTGAGAGTGTTGGAGAGGCTCCCAAATGCACACCATTAAAGGACCGGTGACTTCCGTTCACCAGCGTTCCGCAGTAAGCAACTGGGAAGAGAGGAAGCAGTGGAGGACGCTGAACGCCAGAGGGAACCAGCGCAAACAGACCGTGATTGGAGACAAGTCTCTAGAAAGTCCCTGAAAGGGGAAATTCGACCGTAAGAAAGCTTGTGAGTCCACTTGGGTGAAAAGGGGGCCCTGATATGGTGGATGAGCAGTTTTGAAGCCAGAGACATTTGGTTTTTGTGGGATGTTTTTACCCATGCATCCAACCCCTACCTCAGAACTGTGCATTACTGGCATTGAAAACATCATGATGGCCAGAACTCCCCAGAAAGTGCACAGGGAAAACATGAAAAATAGGTTGCCATCCATTTTCGCCTCTGTTAATGTTAATACAAGAGACCATTGCCAGGGCCTAAACTTTGGCTACAAACAGAGCAAAAACCAGAGCAAAGAAATATGGTGCTGTTCAAAATCTGAAATGTATTAAATCAAGACAGCTCCCAAAAAGGGGTGCAGTACCGGCGCTCGACACTAACCGGCGCTAGCGGTCTAAACTCTGACAGGAGGCCTATCTTTCAGGAGCTGACAAGGAACCTGAGTTAGCTGTAAACTTCAAAGCCTTGCTGGTTAATGAGAATTTTTAACACCTACTGTTCCCAGGCCCCACATCAGAAGGCAGTCTGATATAATTAAAGTTCAAGAGGCCTCTGTCCATGGGAAGCATTCCCACCTGCCCTTACCAGCAACAGCACAAGGAGATCACAGGTTTCTGTTAACCATATGCAGAGTGGCACCCTGCTCTGCTAACCTCAGTCAACACAATAGACTCTTCAGCTGAATAGGATATGCTGATTTGAGGTGTATTTGTCAACAGTTGCTCTGGGGGAAGGAAGACATTTGATCTCTGAGTCAAGCCAAGCTCCTGGGGGCGGACCCAGACTCAGATGTGAATTCCATTAAGGGCAAATGTATGTTTATTAAATTGCTTATAAAATATTGTATGAAGCTTACAAAAATGTACAATTTGGAGATTCTTAATACGAAAAATGTACCTACAGTTTGAGACTAAACTCAACTCCGTATGATGTTCTGAGACCGAACCCTGCGATTTATTATTCTTGCAGACACTGGGTTTATGCTAGAGACATGATAACTTATATTAATATGCTCAGGGAGAGGGTGCACGGCTGGGTAAATTTTGAGGAAAAACTAATATGGCGGAAGTCACTAAAAAGCGAAAAATGTTGTTGTTTCTAAACCCAAGCTCGTAGAAGCATGTGCCTTGAACCAAACTGTACCTTAAGCAATCTGTGATGTGTACATGTAATTTCAACGACGTATGTATATGGGAAACCTGTTAGTTATGAAAAATTCATTTTCTAAGTAAAAGCAAAGGGGCGTTTCTTCAATAGATTGTAAATTGGTAGCATTGAATGACTCACAACTCTGTTCCCCAGTCAGGCGACAGAGAATCCTATAGCCTATCAGGATCCTCAGAGGGTTGGGCATAGAAAGTCAGCCTTCCAACCCACTTTCAAAAGACATAAAAAGACCCACTGAAACCCAGGTAGACAGTCACTTTGCACTTTCTTGCGAAGCACTTTGCCGGACCAGACAATATCCAGAAGGACCATAGACTCCAGATAGACTCCAGAACTTGAAGCAGAGAGGCCTGAACCAAAAGCTGAATCCTTCTCAGCAGGCCTCAGAATCCAGCCACCTATCCAAACTATTCAACAGCCGGGCTGTGCTGTTCGCTTCTGGTTAGAACTTTTGCCGGAACCAGAGACCCAGACCAGACCGCAGTGCCAGTGCCAGAACCCAGAAAGCAGAGCTGTATCCAGACCACTGTGCAGTGCCGATAGAAGACCAGACCCAGACCAGACCGCTGTGCAGTGCCAGAACTTTTGCCAGAACCAGAGATCCAGACCAGCAGAGCAGAGAGAACCGCAGCTAAACCTGTTGACCAGATATGATATGATATGGCATTTGTAACATGCCTATACACAAGTGTTTCAATGCGCGATGAGGCAGGGAAGGGGGAACAAGGGGAGACAGACAACGATCCTACTAGGCCAGGTGTCATTCAGATCGCGCAAGTGTATGGGTAGGGGGGGATGGGAAAAGTGCAAGGGGAGAGGGGAAAGTGCAGTACAGGGTTAGTAATGAACAGGATAAATAATAAGGGCCAGCTGGTGGCAAGTGCAAGATAAGTGCAGACAAGTGCTGGGAAGGGGGTCTGTAGGGATACAGAGACAGTCCCGCAGTGCAGGGGTTGCCAGGAAGGCAGTGCAGGGGAGAGTGGCTGGGCCAAGGACCGAGATTGGTGAGTGGCCCAGTTGCTGATTCAGTACAGTTTCAGTGATTTAGCAGAGTAGAGGAGAGGGAGAGAGAAAGC
The DNA here is from genome assembly GCF_040938575.1 of Ambystoma mexicanum. Classification (NCBI taxonomy): domain Eukaryota; kingdom Metazoa; phylum Chordata; class Amphibia; order Caudata; family Ambystomatidae; genus Ambystoma; species Ambystoma mexicanum. The sequence goes on along the minus strand of NC_090937.1, from coordinate 896,251,350 downwards.
AGAAGCAAAGAGGAAGGTTTTGAGGTGCTTCCGGAACCGGAGATGGTCCTCCTCAAGTTTCAGGGAGGCAGGAAGGCTGTTCCAGAGGGAGGCCCCTGCTGCGGAGAGAGATCTCCCCCCTCTCCCAGAGAGATCTGTGACGAGTCCCATTCCTTCCAAAATTAGGAGTGAGTTTCCAGCCAGAGCTGAGCAAAACCAATCTCTTAGTTTAAAATAATCTAATTCAAACCATTTCCACCTATTTAGATTTAGAACAGCATAGAAATCGTGTGTCCATTCTTTGATTTCGAACCTGTGAAAGTGTCATTTGTCATTCTGAGCTTTACTTTAATTTTGAGAATCTACCTCCACTAAATTGTCCGTATTTTTTTAACCGCATGTGCTAGGAACGAGATTTATTTCATTCTATAGCTAAGATCCTCAGCTTTCCAACAAGCCCTAAACCTACTCCTTATAGTTTTTCCGTAATCGTGCTTTACGCACTCGGAAAAAGTGCCGCAAATTGAAAACTAGCTCAATCTCACCACACGTTAAAAAATAGCTGTCTCTTGCTTGCATTGCTGAAATTCGTTTTCAACCTGATAATCCCTCCTGAATCATTGCTAGTGTTGACCTGGACTAATTCAAAGTAGCTGTCACTTGCCCTGAATCTCCTAAAGGGAATTAAAATCATTTTTAGCATATTTTCACTTCATTGTAAATCACATTAAAAGTATTTCTGCATGTTTTAAAAGCATACCAGTTGCTCTAAGCTTGCTAGGGGGGAACTGAATTGGTATTGCATTTGATTGTATTCCTGAACATTGTGTGCTCTCCTTCCATCTCCTTATATTGCATAGGGGGGAGTGAATTATCAAAAGAAAGTGATCACATTATCTCTTGTGGAAAACCATCTCTTATTTCTGTGCTACATTCTTTTCCATCACTGCATTTCCTTGAAACCATAAAAGCATCTCAGCTATTTTATCCTCTCTATACCAACTTAAAAAAGTGTGCTAGTGTAATATTATCCATTGTTGATCACTGTCATATTCATAAGTTTGATATCAAATATTCATTTATTTATAAAAGTGTGATATATATCTTGTTTAATTTTTCAAATAAATCTTTTAATTTGCAAAACAAACCTACTTCTTGGCTCAGTGAGGTCAGGGGGATTCAAAGAGAGGGGTGTTATACAAGGGTTTATCATCCAGATCTATGAACTTGTCATAAAAATATATAATTAAGGGCTTCCCTTGGGCATCCCAGCCTCGGCGTTGACTTAGTTGGAGTGCTGAATTGAGGTCACTTAACATTTTTTAATATCTGAATTGAATATATGGAAAAGTGAATGGAAATAGTGAATGGGAAGAAAACATTGCCAAGAGTCAAATAAATCAGCATTACTAAGAGTCAAGTAAATGAACATTGTTAAATGTTCAATGATCAAGCATTGCCAAGATACAAGACTAATTAAGCAAGAGAAATGAAATAATAGTAAAGCCAGTATGCAAGAGAATATGTTTCCTAGGGCTATAACAGCAACCATGTTTCATAGCAGTAGAGTTTACTGGGAAGCATATGTTGGTTTTGCAAGTGAAAGCTACTGAGCAAGTGAATGTTAACAACATCTGTGACAATAAAGCTTCAAAGGCAGCTGAAAGGACACTGAGTCAAGCCTCATTGTGAAGCTTAAACTGTGGCAAGCAACCAACGAACCAATTAAAATGTGTCGGTTGCTTGACCTGTAATGGGTGGTCTGTGTAGTCCGACAACTGCGTCTAGACCGAATACACCCACGTAAGGAAAAGCCACACTGTGATTAAATAAAGCAAGCCTATGTGAATTGAGATCGATGAGCAGAATTTTAAATTGGTGAAAATTAAACAAATTCAAAGAGCTGGGGAAAGTATCCCAAAGAACTGTGTTACTTTGAAACTTTAAGTATCCTAAGGAACTATGTTTTGGTGGAACCTTAATTATCCCAAGGAACTTTGTTGTTTTGAAACATCGCAAGACTTGAAAGCCAGGGGAAAGGAAGCCCTTTGGTGTAAAGTGAACTATTTTGAATCATGGGGAAGTGAAAACCCTTTTCCACTTAAGAGCAGGAAGAAGCTCTGAACGATTATTTGAAATACTTATCATTTGATGCTGACATTCTTATACATTCTATTCAGTTAGATGTGAGGGCAGGTATAGGGTTTGGACACAGAAATTTGTATTGTATTGTATTTGGTTATTTATATATCATTCTTTCCCCATTTGTATGGCCTCAATGCGCTTTGTGGTTAGAAGCCTTCTGTGACCAAGGTCAATGTAGTGGAGGTTCTAAGAGTTTAGATTATGAGATGTATGGGTGAATTATTGGCGGCTTAGGACTTAGGTGGCTAGCTAGGCTCCACTAAGCAGCCGAAAGGTCAGGCACATGGGTGGGTGCTGTTGGTGGTTTTGGATAGAATGCTATTGTTGAAGATTCAATGTGTGCCCAGCTATACCACATTTTATTTTCATTGGTAGTCGCTGTATGCTAGTGGCAGAGGTGGTGAGGTACGTCAGGTGCTTCAGTGTGGATGGCTATGTGCACTGCTACACCGGAATGCCATAGCCATAGCTGCATTCTACGGTGCATGGATGTTTGGCCGTGTCTGTGGCCTGCGTCCACAGTGTGGTATAAGGTATGCCTACCTTATGCTTCAATGTATTTCAGCTGCAGCGTCCTTTGTCCAGTGTGGATGACATGATCTCATTATTCGTGGTCTCTTTGGAGTGAAAGTCTGAGCGGCGTGAGCGAGTGAGGTTTGTTGCGATGAGCCTCAGCGAATGCTGCTAGTTTCCCTGGAGTATTTGTCTGGTAGGAGTGTTGTTGTGCATGGGGCGGTGGCCTGTCAAGGTGAGCTGATGAGAATGCTGCTGTTTTGTGTGCTGTAGTTGGAGGAGGAGTACGGTTTATTGCTTTGTGCCTCAGCAAATGCTGCTGGCTTCCATGCAATATTTATCGGGCAGTAGTGTTGTTGTGCATGGGGCGACAGTTTGTAAAGGTGAGCTGCTGCAAATACTGCTGGGATCTGTGCTGTATATTGGTGTATAGGAATTTTGGGTTCAGCAGTGTAGTTTAGAGAGGAATTCAACAGTATGTTGGTAAGAGCCAGGTTTTTAGGGCCTTTCTGAATTTCTGGTTGTTTTCAGTATTGCAGGTGTGTAAGGGTATGGAGTTCCAGATGATTTGTCCTTGGAGGAGAACAGAGATTCGCCCAGCCTGGAGGAGTTGTGAGGTGGAACCACTAAGTGATATGCTGTGCAAGATCTGAGGTTCCTTGAGGGCTGGTAAGGCAAGTTTTTTTGGCTTGAAGGATTGCTGTGGATGGCACATTGGGGGTTGCACATGGCTTTAAAGGTAGTGCATCGTCCCATCAGGCGACAATGGAGGACTTTTAGTGTAGGGCTGATGTGTTCTCTGGGGGTAGTTTAAAGAGCAGGTGTGTTGCCTCATTTTGGATTCTTTGGAGTTTCCTCAGTTCAAATGCTGGATAGCCTAGGTAGAGGCAGTTTATATAATCCAGGCAGGACCGGATGATGGAGTTGATGGCTGAAAAACTGTGGGAATAGGTGAGGTAAAGGAAAATATGCCTGCGGATCCGTAGATGGAAGAAACAGGTTCTTGGTACAGTGGTGGTGTGTTTAGTGAGGGATAAGTCTGAGTCCAATGTGCATCCAATGTTTGTTACCATGTATGAAGTTGCTGGTGCTTGTCCTAGTGATTGAGGCAATGGAATTTGGTTGGGGAAGGAGGGCTGTTTTCCCACAAACTAGGATTTCAGTTTTCTCAGTGTTGAGGATGAGGTGGTTGGTCATCATCCAGTGGTCATTATCCGTGAAGCATGAAGACAGGTTCAGAGTGCCGGAGCCTCGAGATTTTGGTATTTTAAGGATGATCTCGGTCTTGTCTGCATAGTTGTAGCAAGTAAGATTGTATGAGCGGATGGTTGTGGGCAGGGGTGTTACTAGGTCTGGAAAACGCTAAAAATGTGGCTATGCTAATGTTGGGACTGTCTGGACTCGGGTCTAGCTAGCCTTTTGGTTGTAGTCCCTGAGCTTCTATCTTGGGTTACAACCAAAAGACCTGGGAGTTACAGCCCCCACAGCCCCCCCTAGCAATGCCTCTGAGAGTAGGCAGGGGTTTTAGATACAAGTTTAAGATTAGCGGAGATAGGGATGCTCCTTGTCGGACACCTTTTCTTACAGGTCGTGAGGTGGATGTGAACAGGTGGAGGTGCATTCTTTGTGAACAATTTGGGATGAAAGAGGAGATCCAAGAGAGGCTGTGTTTCTGATTCCTAGTGTTTTTAGCCTGTCTAGTAGGATAGTGTGATTGATGGTATTGAAGGCTGCGGAGAGGTCCAGTAGGATGAGCACAGCACAGCCTTCTGCATCAGCTGTTCTTTTCAGTTCCCCTGAGTGGCCTGAAGCCGATTGTGCAGGATCTATACGGTTGTTGGCTTCGGCGAAAAGGCCAAGCTGCTTCTCTGCTACACGATCCATGAGTTTGGTGATGAAGCGTGTGTTGGAGATTGATCAGTAGTTCTGGGGGAGTAGTCGGTCGAGTATCAGTATTTTGAGGATGGGTTTGATGTAGGTGGTTTTTAGGGCTTCCGAGAAGGATCCTGATGTGAGTGAGTGATTGAGAATTGATCCTGCAACACTACCTGCACAGGTAGAGCCTACAAATTTTTGGAGGAGTGTGGGTAGGTAGGGGTCCTCAGGGGAGCCTAATGGGTGGCTATCTGTTACGAGTGTGTGTGACTCCTGGTGTGAGATGGGAGAATAGGACTCAAAGATTTGTATCGAGGAAGGTTTTGGACAAGGTCAGTCTGCGGGCGGGAGAGCAGCGGGGGCATGTGTTCCAATTTAGCGATGATGGCGGAGTGTCTGTCATTAGCAACATTGTGGAAGTGAAGTGATAGGGTATTCCATAGGTCTTGGGAGAGTGATGGGGCGGCTTGAGCATGCAAGGAATTTGAATTCAGATATGATTCTATGTAGTTCCTTGCTCGGGTTTCGTTCGAGCATTTAGGATTCTGTTCCCATAGAATGTGTTCTTGTTTTTTCTGATTTCTAGTCTGTATGCTCTGGTTGTTCTTGATAGGGCCGTTTTGTTCTCGGCTGTAGGGTCTGTTCTACAGGTCGGTTCCAGATGGTGCTTGAGTGTTTTTAGTGATTTGGGTTCGGTGGTGAACCACCTGGATGTTGGTTCTTATCTCTGAGATGTCTGTTAGAGGCGGTGTGAGGGTGTTTGTAAGCCAGAGGTTGAAGGTTTTGATTGCTAGACGTCCTTCCTGGAGGGAAAATGCGTGTAGAGAGTTAAGGAGTGAGAGTGCTAGGTCTGGTGTGATTACGACTTTATTCCATTGTGGAACGATGGGGGAGGTGGTTGATGGTGGTCTTATGTGGCCTTGAACGCCAGCTGCTGTGCTCAGTGGTATGGAGTATTAAATTACTGAGTGATCAATCCATGATAGCGGGTGGGGCGGGGGGCAGGGTAGATATGTTTGTAGTGCTGAAAATTGCATCAAGGGTGTGACCTCCCGTGTGGGTGGGTGTGGAGGTGTATTGCCAGGTTGAGTGATTCTAGATTATCTGTGAGTGATTGGGTCTGTGAGTGATTGGGTCATAGTTTTTGAGGGTGAGACAAACCATATGTTGAAATAAGATGGCAAGTGTTGAATGTAGGATGAGATTTGCTTTGCAATTCCTGACACAGACTATCATTAATTTCATTTAGTTTCATTTAGGTAGGGATATCCCACCTTTGCTTAGCTTAGGGCAAGTTAGGTATTTTCTCAACCTTCATTTTAGTTAATAAAGGTTTATACGTTAAACTTCTATATCATTGTCTGTGTCTCATTCATGATGCCTTCACACACGGTGGGAGGTTCCCCCCTTCATGGGCTGATATTGCTTTCAGGGCATCTCTATTGTTCCCAGATCTGGGAAACTCCAGATTCTTGCCCTAATATTTTGGCCAATATAATGCATTTAAAAAAAAAAAAACATTTAGAGGTAATTAATCTCCATTACAGTGTGAATTCTAATTGAGTTTTTTTTAAATCTGTAATGTGGAGCCTGGATGTTTAAAGCTTTGCGCATGAGGTCTTGTCATGCTTTTCGTTATAGGCTTTGTTAGAATTATTTACACTGGTGTTTCCAGTGTCTCCATCTTTTGGGTCGTGTTTAGAGTCAGGGCCCCTTGGCACCCACTAATGGTGACCACACTTTTGTTAGTTTCACGCAGTGTATGTAAGGAAATCGATTCTGGGTATTCCCACGCTTGCTCAGTATTTAGTTTTTGGCATGACAACTTAGCCCGTATGAATTTGATCATACGCACTTTTCACTCTTGGTTCCGAACCTGGTTTCCAACTATTCTCTTAGTGGTGGTAACATGTTTTTCACTCTATGGGCTTGGTGTCTTACGTTTGTCTCATTATACATCTCACAGCTCGCACAATTAGCTGTCGATAGGAAATACAAACAGTGACAACTATAGTGATAACATTCATTGTGTATTGTGTTTCCCTGATGAAGGCATGGGTGGGCTCAATCTGTGGTGGCTGTTCATCTTGTCTTCGATCAGGGGTCAATGGAAGCCCTAGTATAATCTTTTAGGAAGCAAGTTTGCAACATTGTTAGGGGTTTGGTATTCATATTTCTGCTCCGTAAAGTGCTGCATGCCTGGCTTGAAGCTTGTACTTTCTAGGGTCACCCTTATGGCCCCATTCCCCTTACGTCTTGCAAATCTTGATATAGCACCACCATATTTGGTCAGTACCATTGCTACTCTTTCCACTTGTTTTGTCCCGATATCCCACATGGGTGCTCCTAGACCCAGATAGTCATAGGCATCCACTTGTTCTATGTGCTCACCGTCTATATTTTACAGTTTAGCAGATGTGCCCCTCTTCTTGCTAAAAGCCACCATTTTTGATTTGGGATAATTTATATTGAGACAATTTTCATCTACGAAATGTTCAAAGAGAACACATTGTTTGTGGAGACCCGCAGGTGTAAAGTGTAAGGGAGATCAATATTATGTCATCCGCAAACTTTAAGATAGGACATTTTGCATCGCCTAGAGAGGGTGCATCTGTGTCTTTGGCCACTAAGTTTCCTATCACCTGATTTTCAAGCATACAGAAATGTTTGGGGGCGACTTGGCTCACATGACGCAAACCCTGCTGGATTGGAAGGATTGTGTTATTTTGCCCAACACCACCGATTTTACAGTGTCTGTATTACCACTGTGTAGGATCAGTAATGCTGATAGAAGAGCAGAGGACATAATTAGTGTTCTTAAATAAGACCAGAGTTTAGGTCGCGGGTACAGTCGAAAGCTGTCATAAAAATCAATAGACATTAGACACAGGTTCATTTTTTTGTGAACAATATTTTTCAATTAATAAATTCAACCTTAAGCATTTATCAATTGTACTGATGCCTGCCTGGAAGGGAAGCATGCCTGGAGGTGATGAATTATGTAATTTTACCCAATCCATGCCACAAAATGCATTAAAATCCCTCTTACAAAGAATCTAGCAATGAGATCTTCCCGGCCTCTTTTTTTGTTGGCACAATTTCTACTTTATACATGCGCTTTTTTTTGTAAAATATTTGTGAATACTCTATACATGTTATAAAAAATTCTATAACTACATAAATAAATGTCAAATTGTTTTTGTTTATGAAATCTATTTTAATGTTTGAACATTGTTTTTGTGTTATGAAGAATATATTTAAATGGGTGCAGAGGGAATTGTGGAGAAGTGTAGTTGCTGCTGTGACAAAGTGTTGTTTGGTAGACCACCTTTGAGGGTGCACCCTTCCTTGTACATAATCTGCAGTGCCGTGCAGAGCGCATGCATGGAGGGAAGTGCAAAGAAGAGCAGTTGCTGCAATGAGATGGGAGTCAGTATTGTTGAGTACACTGCTTTGGAGGCTGAACCCTTCCATAGAGATGATCTGCCATGCAGAGTGAATGCACGAAGTGAAGTGCGGAAAACAAGTGCAGTTGCTGCAGGTGGTGAAGGGCGCGAGGGTGAGAGTGGCCTCCTCGACCCGAAACTATTGATGAATCAGAGTGGTAAATCAGCAAATCAATAAATCAACAAATATATTATAACCTGATGACTACAGTGGATTGTCCATGGTATAACTTAAGGAGTGCCCTCAGATTGTACATTCTGTGATGTCTCCCTCTGACTCATTAGTGACTATTGCAGATAGAGACTCCAGGGAAACCAATTCTGCAGAGATTAGGCCCATGTCAGCATCCGTTAAAAAAGAAAGGGAGTAGGATAAAACCGCTTTAGGGAATGGAAAAATCACCAAGTCCTTTCCTTTAAACTGTACCTGTGTTTTTACATGTTCCCATAGAGTTACCTCCTTCTCTTGTTTCCATTGAAGATAACATAGCCCATTCAACTGAACCTAATAACGAAAGGACTTTATCCTGCATAGAAGACTCCTTTTGACTCTTTTCAGTCTGGAGAGGGAGGCACAGCTTTGGAAGACACTATCCTTCTCTAACACTCCGCATTTATTCGGCACTGCCACGCAGCACATGCATCCGGCTACCCAAGAAGCGGAAGGGGGCAACAAGGATAGGAATTCCTTTCAGCAGCTTTTGACGCCATCAGTCACAAGTTCCTGCTAAAAAGACTGGAAGAAATTCCAATTAAAGAATCAGCTGTACACTGGATCACCTCTTTCCTCATGGGTAGAACTGAAACCACAATCTTTGGCACCTACAATTCCTGGCCTCGCCCACTCACCTGCCGAGTACCACAATGATCTACAATCTCAGCTCTACTTTTCAACATCTACATGAGACCACTACTTGACATCATCAATAAATCTTATATTTCTACTGTTACTACTGGTCTACTGTTACATCTACCCGGATGACACACAAATAATCTACACATTTGTGAACCACCCATCACCAAACGCACCAGACATTAAAAACAGCCTGCAAGGAGGACACATAATTCATAGAAAACAGACTTAAACTAACCTGTAGCAAAACAGAGCTTATGTTCTCTAATCCTACAGGCTGTAACTCAACTACAATCACATGGCTTGACGAGATGGTACTCTGCCCAAACCTGACAACCATGTTAACCAATTTTGGATTGAAAATGGACAAGACCCTCACTCTTATACTACATGTCAAATCCATCATCAGAAGCTGCTTCGCCAAGCTGGGCATGCTATGCTGCATTTTACCTTACTTTAGATTCACCCACAGGGCCATGGCCATCATTTCTGTAATAATTTCCCAACTATGCTAACAACGTCTTTCTTAGACTTCTGTATTACCTAATGAGGACACTTAAAAAGAGTCTAAAATGCACCAGCAAGAATACCTCTCAGAATTAAATGATATGAACATAATTTGAACATATCATGGCAACATTACATACTCTTCATTGGCAACCCATCAAAAAAAGCATGCATTTTTTAAAAATTAATTTTGTGCATTTAGGAATCATTGAGTCCTTTTGCACATACAACTATACATTAAAATGGCATTGTAGAGACACAAAGCAATACATCAAAAACCAGTAAAATATACATTTCATATTAAGCATTACACATTTATATAATTCATCCATTCTCTCCAGAAAAGCAGTCACTTATAAAATTGGTGCATTGCCTTGATTTTACGCTGTGTGTGGACGGCAGAAGCTAAAATAACATACGATTCCCCACAGTAAAGCATGCTCCAGAACTTATCAGAGCCGTAGTTTACAAATTTGGCATATCCTCGTATGTAGAGAGGCCTAAAAGCCTGACAATCCGTGAGGACCTGTCGTGCCGTTTCCACCTGAGAAAAGCAAAATCTGCAAATGTGCTCCTCTCTTTTCATCCCCCTCCATGCCACAGTGTATGCCAAGACAGGAAGTATATCAAATCAGAGATGGAGTATAAATCTGATAAGGCCTAGGAGATAAAGCGTGATGAGATATCTGCTTAGAAAATCTCGAAATAGGCCCTGCTGAGAGTAGACTGCGTACTAGCTCATGGTCGCCAGTCTGCTGAGGGATACAATGCGGTCATGAGTACGTGAATTACCACTCAGCCCACTCAGGAATAAGGGGACATCACACATATTGGAACAGGCTAGATTGATATCTCGACAGTGTGATGCCACCATGGTCTCCAAATCCCTGAACCAGATGCTTTTGGAGCAGAGACTACAATGGTCCAAAGTTAAGTAGAGCAGCGAAGGAGTAGATCTCCAGTCAAATTTGATTTCAACCCAAATCTTGCATGCTGCCTCATTCCAGCGAGACATTGCATGCCACCACTTTCCAACGAGACAGGAGTGATTGTAAGCCCAGTTCTAAATGTAGGACCTCAACTGGGATGGAAGTAGGTAAATTAATGATAGAGTACAAGATCTAAGGGATGACTTCAAGGGCATATAGGATAGTTGGTATGATCAACACCATATATGCTATTACCAGGGCTTCAATAGATCTGCCACCATTATCAAGGATAACCCTCCTAACAGCCAGCCACTTGGCCCAGGTTTTTGTATTCATGCCCTCCTCCAGATGAACCAGAAACTAAGAAGCCGAAACCTGCACACTGAGGTATTTGTTGACAAGAACAGGATCAAGGCAAACACCATCGAGGACCCACGAAAAACTCCCCTTACATTTTGGCCTCTTACTGCAGATCATCACCTTGTTCTTAGATAGGTTGATTTTCATACCATTGATTTTTGAGTAAGAATGCAGCGCATTTAATGATCACTGTAGCCCCAAGGCAGTCCTGTCCATGACCACAGCGTTGTCAGGGTACATAAAACAGACTGTCTCCTCTCTGCCAAATCATTGAGGAAAGTTGTGGAGGAAAGTTGTTGGACACTTTTAAAAACTGCTGCATATCTGATATGTAAAGACATATGTATAATAGGGGTGCCAAAGCACACCCCTGATTAAGGCCCCTACTAGTGTGGTAAAACCCTGACAGAGCGCCCTCTTGTGAGAGTCTAACTCTGACCGCGCATGCATTTCAAAACCTTGTTCATAGCCCATCTTTCATACCGCAGACTGGTTTCTTCCTCCTTCAGAAGTAAGGTACAACACTACACTCCTTCCAGAGCACTTATGTTCAGCATTACTGTGCTAGTTCTAGTACCTAACATCAACAGGAAATGGCAAGGATGATTCCCTTTTTCAGTTCTAGTCACAAAACTGTGGAGCACACTAACCAAACCTTTCCAGCTAGAGGAGAAATACTTCACATTCAGGAAACAGCTCAAGACGTGGCTTTTTAACCAATAATTTTGAAAGAAATTAAAATCAATGTGAACCCAACCAAAACATGTGCACCAGAAACATAGGTGCTAATTTATGACAAGCATTTTTTGAAATTCTTGGCGCTACCATCTGAAGCAAACCAAGATGACTCATAGAACCTCTCTCTATTTGGCATGATTCTACATCTTTAATCTCAGTGAAATCTACCACCAAGAGCATGAAGTGACAACACTCTTGCTCCCACTCTCCACCTTGCTCATCCCTCAACTAACTCCTCACTACTAAAATATGGAATCTTTACATCTCCCACACTCCTACAGATGACCTTCTATGTCTACTGTACTTAACCGATTCAGACTGTATCCATCATCCATCACCAACACATCTTCCATCAACAACCATGCTGCCAATTTGTGCATTCCACAATCAAGGGGCTGCCCATATGGCTAACCTGCCCAGTCGGTACTAACCACAAACAACTTAGAGATGTTCTACCGGCACAGAATTAGTGGATACTTCCGACCTGCATCCATCAACACCAAAGGTTTCACACCATGCTCTCCTTTCTCACAGAGTCACACACAGTGAGACCAACATTATTGGCATAAGAGCACCATATAACATCACATTACAATACAATTGAAGATTTGTTATGAGAATGGTTTGATGTGAAATGCTGAGATTGGATAGTTATTTCCACCCTTGCCTGCTGGAGGTCGCTTCCACCAGATGACCTGGCCCCCTGGGAGCCTGCCAGAATCAATTGCTAGGTGAGGAGGAGCTGTGCTTGCCCATGTGCACGCTCTGCACACTCATTTTTCACTGCATCCGCAGTATGCTGCATTAGGGCAGCTACCTCCTCTCACCCTGATCTTCGCCCCTGTGAGGCAAGCGACGTGCAAGGGCTCAGTCTCAGCATAGCCCTGTGGGGCTGGTAACAATGCTGGCACAAAACATCTTTTAAAAATGGCTGCCGCCATGAGCACCTTTTGCCTGTCTGCCTTACGATTCCTAATTGGTGCCACACATTATTCTTTTGGCCAATACGTGAGCTGGTAGGTGCTGAGCCAGCCCCCAGCCAAGGTCTACACAAAGACCCGGTGTCTGGATCTGTCCAGTGCTGGAAGGTGCCCCCCTCCATGCCGTAGTTCCTGCATCTTGCCCCAGCCCACGCTGCACAATGAACAAACTAACTGTACACCTGCAGTACAGGACCATAAAAAATTAGCAAGTACGCTGCAATGGTAAGCAGCCCAGATCATCTGCTTATGGATTATGACTCTTTACCTGGTTTGCCTGATGAATCCAGCCTCCCTTGCCCGACAGCATGACAGCAAATGGTATCTCTTTCCCACATGATATGTGTTTATGCCCTACACTTTACATATCTCTTGCTTTCTGCTACCTTTTTAAATCAGTGCTTCCTCCATGTTGTGCTGTTTCAGTGTTTTTTGGCAATTTCGTATCTAGGTGTTCTTTTTAAATCACTGCATCCTCCATGTTGTGCTGTTTTAGTGCATTTTGGCAATTTTGTATCTCAGTGTGCATTTTTTTATCCTGTGCACGGTTTGCCTTTCTTGCACACCTCCTCCTCTCTGCCTGCTTGGCTGCTAGGCCACTTGGTGAATTCCTGTGCACTATGCAGCTCCCCTGCTCATCTCTCTCGCCCCTCTGAACCCCCATGGCTCTCTCCATCTATCCTATCTATTCTAACTGCTATTCTATCACTTATCCTACCGCTCTCATGAAGTCTGGAAGAAAAAAGCTGAACAAATCTCTCTTGGACTCTAATCCAGGCCTACCTATCTCTGACACCTATGTCAATGCCTCTTTCAGACAGACTATTACAGACATCCTCTTCACTGTCCTCTATCCTGACCCATGGACCCCCATGTGGTCTCCACTTGTTCTGTTCTCCCTTTTCATCCTCACCCATCAATAGTGGCATTGGTGGAAAGTGCTCATTGCATACTTCGTTCATGAACATCCATCTGATGAAACAAGTGTCAGCTGCCACCTTCTCTTCCACCTTCATTACCTCTTGCCCAACCAACACAGACGTTACTGCTGATTCTGCCCTCAGCAACCTCTATCTGTCCATCACTAACACTCTTGACATCCTTTCCCCAGTCATGAGGATCCTCCTGAAACCTGCCGCCAAGCGTAACACTTGGTACAACACAGGTCTTGCAGATCAAAAATGTAATTGCAGGGCTACTGAATGGAAGTGGCACACTTCAGGCTCACCCTCTGTCAAACTGGGCTGGCGTCTGATGCAGAGACACTACAGACTCTCCACCGATGCCAAAAAAAGAACCCACATTCACACACAAGGATTAATGCATCCAAAAACACAGCTAAACTCTTCAAAATGTGCAGGGAACTTGCCACCCCATCCGCAGCATCTTCTGCCCCAACTCCCTCCCAGGCCCTCTGCAATGCACTCACCTCTCACTTCATTTCCAAAACCATGGACATACTGAACAGCCTTGCCATGCATTCTCCGAAACCAACCCTCCCCCCTTGTTTCCCCTACCATTCACCCTCCTCCTTTCTCCTTCCCCTCCTTCACCCCTGTCTCCCCTGAAGAAGTCACCAGAGTTGTCAACTCCATGAAGGTCTTGCCCAAACAGGTTGATCCTTGCTCCTCCAGAACCATCAAGGAACATATCACCTCTCACCCCTGCTCTGGCTGATCTTTTCAACCAGCCCTTATCTACTGTTTCTTTTCCATCTTCGCTCAAGCACCCCCTTGTGCGCCCCCTCCTTCAAAAACCCTCTGCAGACCTTTGCTGACCAGCCAACTACCACCCCATCTCCATCATCCCCTTCCTGGAAAAACTGCTTTAGAAGATGGCCCTCCCCCAACTGAACTCGCATATCGAAATTGTTGGCGGCCTACATGACCACCAGTCTGGATTCCAAGCATCCAGAGGCATGGTAACTGCTCTTCTGAACACCCATGGAGAACTGCTTGCATCTCTTGACTCCAGCCCCCCTGCTGTCCTCATTCTTCTTAATCTCTCTTCTGCATTTAACACAGTGAATCATTCCATCCCCATAAAAGGCTCCATGACACACCTGGCATCTCGGAGTGCACACTGCACTGGCTCAACTCCTTCCTAACTGACCATTCCTCCAAAACCATTCTGGGCCCTTTCTCCTCCCCTTCCGCCTCTGCTACCTGTGGCATCCCCCAGGACTCCATTCTTTCACCCTGGCTCTTTAACATATACCTTTCTCTGTTGGCATGACTCATTTCCTCCTTCTCCCCCAACATCCAGTGCTACGCTGATGATACACAACTTTTCATTAAACTTCCCACTGACGCTCCTGCCCCCACCTTCATCCCAGACTGCCTCTCTGCAATCCAGGCCTGGTGCACTGCCAATGACCTCTGTCTCAATGCCAGCAAAACAGAGATTCTCCCTATTGGGTCAGCTGCACCATACTTCGTCCCTGCACTCTGGCTTTTTCTCCATGGGCCAGCACCCTGCCCCCTCCACAGTAGCTGTGAATCTTGGAGTCATCTTCGACTTCTCCCTTTCCTTCATCCCTCAAATTCATGACATTGTCAACAAGTCTGATTTTCTGCTCTTCCTTCTCAAAGGGACTCTACCCTTCCTCACCTTCTCCCAGAAACTCAATGTTACCTGTGCTCTGGTTCTCTCCAGGCAAGATTACTGCAATAGCCTCCTTCTTAATCTTCCTTTCTCCACCCTTCAACCCCTCCAGCTAACCCAGAATATGGCAGCAAGGCTTATCCTTGGCCTCAAGCCCAGGAACACATCTCTACTGCCCTACACTCCCGGTCTCAGCACGATTGAATTCAAATCCCTCTATATCAAACACAAGGCTATCTGGGGCCAAGGACTACTCTATTTTCAATACTTCCTGACCAAATACTCTCCTTCTAGACTCCTCCGTTCCTCTGGCACAAACTCCCTGCATGTTAAGCACTTTGCTAAACAGAGAGCTGGTGGGCAATCACTTTAATCGGATGGCTCCCTCCTGTGGAACAGCCTCCCTCTCCCTCTGCTTCTTGAGCAAAACCTCCTAAATTCCAGAAAAGAAGCCTCAAGACCTTTTGTTTTGCCTGTGCCTTCTCCTCTTCTCTTCCCTGCTAATCTTACAACAGCAATTTGACTGATGTGCAGCACCCTTATGTGTCCTCGTGGCCTTGACCCCCTACATCTCTCATCCCAGCCACTGTCTTTCTGCTGCACTTATTTGGCCTCAGCCTACCCATGGGTGGTTGCACTTACTTTCTTCTACTCTCAGCATTTACCCTTAGCACTTCTCCATGAGCATCAAAGCACCTTATCCCTCCCCCAATCCCCTCTGCACTTGCACGTTCCGAACACTCACAAGGCATAGTAGGTTTGTCTCCCCCTCCCTTTATTCTCATTACTTGTTGTACTATTAATGCAATTATTTATCCTTGCCGTAATTCATTGTCTACCCTGTTTGCCCTGTGGGCACTATGAAACTGTTTTTTGCATACTGTATTAGTGCTGAATAATAGTGCTGAATAAGTAGCCAATGCATACATAAATAAATAAATGCTTCTTACCCTCTAGCTGTATCAGTAATGTTTCACAATGGCACTATCATGGCCCAAGTATCTCAACCTACCCTTCTCCTTCTTGACCACTGCCTTCTCTTATAAACATCCTCCCTTCTCATGCAACTCCTGCTTACTCTCCCCTCACTTCTCTATCACCACTGATGGGAGAGCCATGACCCTGTACATCCCCTTGCAGAACCTTCAAAGGTGGTTACCAGCTTCACTTAGCTACTCAGAATGCTCGCTCTGCTGTCAAACACTCCTCTGACATCTGCCTGCTTCTTGAAGACTTTGACCTGGATAACCTCCCTCTTACCAAGACGTGCTCCAATGGTAGCTCTGTCACTGCTCTTGACACACTCCTTCCTGAGGGCTACAAAATCCTCTCCAAACCCAGAACCAACAAGCCTGGCAGTGGAGTGGGCCACATTTTCCCTGAGTGGATCCCTGCATCCATCATTTCTACTCAATCCTTCTCCTCTTTTGAATGCTTCATCTGTAGGCTTGGGCTCTTGCCTACTCTCTTTCCCTCACCCTCCCCAACATCTACAGACCCCCATGGCCCTATCTCCATCTTCCTTGCTGAAACAGCTGACCTTGACTCATCCCGTTACACCTCTTCTTCCAAACACCTTCTCCTTGGTGACTTGAAAATCCACTTCTACTCTCCTGAATCATCCACCTCTCAGTTCCAGGTTCTCTGTGACTCCCTCACTCTCACTATTCTTAATTCCGGCTCGACTCACTCTGCCGGCCACACTCTCGATGCCCTCATCTCTGATGACATTCCTATTTCTAATCCTGTCACCACCTACCTCTCCTGGTCTGACCACTTTCTCCTTTCCTCCCATCTGGGGCCCCTTCGCCCTCTATCCTAGCCACCCTCTGCCATCCTCCTTCACCATCATGCAACTGATGAAGCAAGTGTCAGTTGCTGCTTTTGCCTCCACCTTCATCCCCCCTCCCACCCACACTTCTGACTCTCCCTCTGACACTGTCCTTGCTAACCGCGGCTTGCCACCTCTATCACCCTTGACATCCTTGCCCCTACCATGAGGATGCGCCTAAAACCTGCCACCAAGAACAACAGCTGGTATGACTCCGATCTAGCAACTCTGAAAGGCAAGTGCAGAGTTGGGCTTATCCTCTGACAAACTAGCCTGCTTCTAAGGCAATACTGCTTCTCTATCCGCTCCAAGAAGCAGGCCCACATCCAAGCCCACATCTCTGGAGCCACTAACAGCACAGCTGAACTTTTCAAAATCTGTGAGGAACTCGCCAATCCACTTGCAGTCTCTACCTGTCTCCTTCCTTCCCAGGCTCTCTGCATTACCTTGGCTGCCAACTTCACATGCAAAACTCAGGACATCCTGTCCTCACTGTCCTCCACCCCCATATCTTTTCCCACTCCTGCTCCCCTACCTCTCTTGGCCCTCCTTTCCCCCTCTTCAGTCTCCTCCCTCCTTCCCATAGAACCAGATGAGGTCTCTAAAGTGGTCACCTCTTTAAAGGCCTCCTCCAAACAGGTGCTCTACTGCTCCCCCAGAACCATAAAGGAAAACATTTCCTCGCTTGCCCCTGCTCTTGCTGACTTCTGTAACCACTCCTTCACCACTGGCTTTTTCCCTTTATCCCTCAAGCATTCCCTTTTGCACCTGACCCCTCCTGCCTGGCTAACTATCACCCTCTCTCTACTACACCCTTGCTGGGTAAGCTCTTGGAAATGTTGGTCCTCCCACAACTGACCCTCCACACTGATCTTGTTGTCTGCCTGCATGACCATCAAGCTGGATTCCGGGCCTCGAGAGGCACTGAAGCTGCTCCTCTGAACACCCATGAAACCATGCTTGCACATCTTGATGCCATCTCTCCTGCTGTTCTCATTCTCTTCTATCTCTTCTCTGCCTTTAGCACGGTCAACCACTCCATCCTCATAAAACGACTCTGTGACACGCTCATCACCACTGATTGGGTACTGGATTGGCTGACCTCCTTTCTCACTAACCACCCTTCCCACCTGCAAGTGGGCCCTTTCTCCTCCGCCACCACCCTCGCTACCTATGGCGTCCCCCAGGGCCTTATCCTATCGTCATCGCTCTTCAATAGTTATCTCACCCCTCCTGCTCACCTGATCTCCTCCTTCTCCCCTCATTTCCAGTCCTGTGCATTTATGCCAATGACACAGAGCTTTCCTTCAAACTTCCTCCACCTGCCTCTATTCCTCCTCTCTAATCCTGACTTTCTGCACACCATTCAGGCATGGTGTGCAGCGAATGAACTGTGTCTCAATGCCAGTAAAACAGAGATCCTCCTCATCAGGAAACCTTTGCCCTCTTTTCCTCCTACCCTGTGGCTGCCCTCTTTGAGCCCTCTACCTGCACCATCTTGTGAGGCCAAAACCCTTGGGGTCATCTTCGACTCCGCTCTCCCCTTCACCCCTCACATCATGGACCTTACCGTGAACTCCCACTTACAGCTTCACCTTTTCAGAGGCATTTTTCATTTTCTCAACTTCCCCCAGAAGCTCAATGTCACCGGACCTCTGGTGGTTTCCAGGCTGGATTACTGCAACAGCCTCTTTCTCAATCTCCCTCCTTCCTCCTTTCGCCCACTTCAGATAATCCAGAACAGGGCTGTAAGATGTATCCATGGCCTCAAACCCAGGCACTGTATCTGTGCAGCCATAAAATCGCTCCACTGGCTCCCCGTGGCTGCAAGGATCAAATTCATGACCCTCTGCATCATTCACTTCTGGGGCTTGGGACCATGCCATCTACAACTTTTCCTCTCTAGCAGAGGGTGTGGGCAGGCCTCTCTTCTCGGCTCGTGCCTCCCTTTGGAAAGCCTCCCTGTCCCTCTCGAACTTGAACCAAATCTCATTAAGTTCTGGAGACTGCTAAAAACTCTGCTCTTTTCTACCTCTTTCCATTATTACCTTCCCTGCTAATCACCCCACTGCCAATGTGACTGGTGACCTGATCCTCATGAATCTTACCGGCTCCCAGGCCCTTCCTCCCAGTGCACTGCTTTGCAGGCCCCTATTGGTGGCACCCAGGTTCTCACCCAGCACTTGTCTACTTCTCTGCTCACCATTCCATCCTCTTCCCCTGTACTTCTGCACAATTCACTTGCATGGCCGAATGCCACAAGGCCTAGTAGGATCACGACTGTACATCACTGTTTGCATTGTTTTTACTTTCCCTGTTCCCTTCCGATTTAGCCTTGTGGCGCTTTGAAACACAATTCTGTTGTATAAAGCGCCTCACAAATGCTCAATACAATAAATATAAATAAATAGTTGAGGCTGAGGATCTAAATTGTAGCTGCCCTGGTCCCCTTCACTTGATACATTGGTATTGGTCCCCTCTAGTTAGAATTGGACCATAGTAGGGTTTTTTCGTGGGCATGTTTAATGGGAATTTGGAACTTACACAAGGTAATTGCTAATGTTAATGGAGATATACAATCTAACCCCACCTGGAGGAGACGCCAGCACCTGCAACATTGTTTACCTTTTTGTAAAATAGATAATTACTGATAAAGGGATCATACTTTAAGTATGAAATACTCCCAAAAGTGACCATTTGTGTTTGATTTTCAAGCTCAGGCTGACATTAACACATTTACCAATGGCTCACAATCTATTACATTTACAAATCAATAGTCGAGGCAATAGAGGCCCTATTTCTCAAGAGAGAGCAAAATGCAGGGATTCTCTAATTTACTAGGTCGAGCGAAATGGAAGGAGACACAGTAGAAATGTAGTATAGTTAGTTAGAGCGTAATGGTAGAGCGCTTGCTCTGCCTATCTGTGGAAAGAGCTTTCAAAAGAAAGTATAACTTTTTTTAAGAACCACACATTTGACTTGAACGTAATGATGAGTGAAAGAACACTAAGGAGTGATAGTAGAAAAGTAAAGAAAGGCATCTCTTTAAAATAAAGATACCATTGGTTAAAATAATATAAGGTGAACAGGAATCTGATGGATTGGGTACAAATGCGATAAGCCTTTGGCTCAAACAATTTGAAAACATTTGGGAACATGTCAATAGATGATGTCCCACTCAGAGAAACGTCCACAGAACCCCAACTGCAGAACCAACTTGGGTGGATCAATTTTAGGGTACTTTTGGGACTTCGCTACAAACAAAACCCGACTTCATGCACAATAATCTGCCCAATTGGGAGGGGAGCCTTGATTCTGAGGACATAGAAAATATGAATATTGAAATGTAAGATCTGAAGAGTGATGGAAGCCGATTGATTATCTGATTTCATGTTTCAAGGCGATCCCTCGCTATGGGCAGAATTACTATTCCATCTGTCTTACAAATAAGTGCTGCATTTAGACTCCCGGAAATGTGGTACAAAAGTTACCTTGTACCCCTCTCAAAAAAGGGCGATTGCTCAAACACGGAGACATATGGGCTGTTGCTCTCTATGATTTGTCAAACACAATCTTTGCTTCCTTAATATTGGAAGAAATGGAAGAATATATGTAAGATTCGAAAAGACTGTCGATTTGTCAAACTGGATTTAGAAAAGAATTAGGCATATCCATAAATGCTTTCCTATTAAAAATGGTTAGGAATTATAAGCACTACTACAATAGCCCACTCTATAGACAGCCTATTTAGATGTATTATTGGGTTTGTGTAAATCATCAGAGGCTCTGGAACAAACTTTGTAAGTGAAGAGTTCACCAGGGCTTATGACAAATAAATATAAAACTACATTCAAACACCTCTATTCAGGTCACAGTAAATTTGTGTAGTGGTTAATCTAAATAAATCGCTACCTTAGTAAGACTTTGACTGGGTTGCGTGTTTGCACCCTGCCTCTTCAATTTGTATATTACTAATTTGGTGGAGGAATTAGGGTAAACTAGAATATTCCCATCAAAAATCGGAAATTTACATGTACATTTTATTTTGTGTTTGCAGATAACATTGTTTTATTCGATAACACAGAAATTGGTTTACAGTGTGCCTTATCCGAAATGGAAGTTTATCTAATTGACAATATTCCAAGGTTGAATACCTCAAAGACCGATATCATAATATTTTAAAACAACAGAAACGAAGCACACTTCAATTGGTTGATTTAAAATAAGAAAGTGAAGATTTGGAACCTCTGGTCATATCTAGGTTAACCAATAAATAGTTATCCAAAACATACAGAATTAATAGCAAGAAGAAGAATTCAACTTACAACTCTCACACAGGGACATCATTTCACCAAAATGACGGGTAACGGAAGTGACATCACACAACCCTTCACCTCTGATGACATTGCAGGGTGTGATGTCATTTGACCCCACCCAGAAGTGACATCACAGGAAGTGATGGAACATGATCTTTCACTGCATGACAAAACAGGAAGTGTCATCACATTGCATTGTTCCTAAGTACACTACGAAAAAAAAACTATGGATACGATATCCCTATAATGTGATATACATTTCATACAGGAATGGATCACCATATGTATCGTTAATATCGGTGTGTTTAGGCCCATATTACCAAATGACTGTGATTGATATGATATGATATGATATGGCATTTGTAACGCGCCTATACACAAGTGTTTCAAGGCGCGACGAGGCAGGGAGGGGGGAACAAAGGGAAGACAGACAACGATCCTACTAGGCCAGGTGTCATTCAGACCGCGCAAGTGCAGGGGTAGGGGGAAGGGAAAAATGCAAGGGGAAGGGGGAGGGAGGGTGCAATACAAATAGTAGAATAGAAATAAAATAATAAATAAATAGGGCCAGCTGGTGGCAAGTGCAAGGTAAGTGCTGGGGAGGGGGTGGCGGGGCTGTAGTGATACAGAGACAGTACCGCAGTGCAGGGGTTGCCAGGGAGGCAGTGCAAGTGAAGAGTGACTGGGTCCAGGACCGAGGTCGGTGAGAGTGGCCCAGTTGCAGGATCAGTGCAGTTTTGGTGAAGAATTTAGCAGGGGAGAGGGAGAGAGAAAGCAGAAGTGAAGAGGAAGGTTTTGAGGTGCTTCCGGAACCGGAGATGGTTCTCCTCAAGTTTCAGGGAGGCAGGAAGGCTGTTCCAGAGGGAGGCACCTGCCGCGGAGAGAGATCTGCCCCCAGCTCGTTGCTTCGAGAAGCGGCTGACCCTGAGGGAGTTGGAGACGGATGAGCGTAGGGCTCGGGAAGGAAGATATTTAGGAAGAGAGAGTTGAAGGTATTTAGGCCCCAGGCCCCAGAAGGCCTTGTGGACAATGCAGAGGGTTTTGAACTTAATCCTCGCAGCCACTGGGAGCCAGTGTAGAGATTTCAGTCCTGGAGAGATACGGTCCCTGGGCTTGAGGCCAAGGACAAGTCTCGCAGTTCTGTTCTGGATGAGTTGCAGAGGGCGGAGAGTGGAGGCAGGCAGATTAAGATAGAGGCTGTTACAGTAGTCCAGCTTCGAGAGAACCAGGGCTCGGGAGACAGTGAGATTCTGGGGGAAGGAGAGGAAGGGAAGAATACCTCTGAGGAGGTGCAGCTGGTAATGTGACTTCTTAGAGACGTCAGATATATGAGGAGAGAAGGAGAGTGTGGAGTCGAAGATGACCCCGAGGTTTTTTGCCTTGCAGGTAGGAGCAGGAAGAGGGCCAAGAGAGGCCGGCCAGAGAGATTGCAAGCAGATGTCCTAGGCCAAATGAGAATGATGTGTTTTTATATAACAGTTATGATCAAGCACTTTAAATATAATTAATATACATGCAATATCACCCAACGTGTGTTGGTAATCATTTATCGACCTCAGAAGGATGAAAGACTGAGTTGAGGTGTTTAAGAACAGACTGAATCAGTGTATCACCCCTGGAAGTGTGCCTGAAATAAACCTTTAATGAGTCTAACAATCATAGCATAGAATTCCATAAAGACAAATTATTTGTTACTCCTATTCTTTCTTATTTAGGGGCATTGCCCAAAGTCTTACACTTATGGAACTCCATGCTCTTTTAAGAGGCCTACACAAGAACACCAGCCACTCCAGAAACAAAGAGCCACGTGGCGCTGGTCACAGTCCAGAAGCTTATAATTTTTTTTTTGAAACTTAGATTTTTTTAGGGGTTGCAAGGGAGACTACAGCGGTAGCAAGGGAGACCGCATGGGTCGCAGCTGCGACCCCTTGTTACCCTCAAATGGTGTCCCTGCTGCCTGAGGAGACGCCTAAGCTAGCCGGTATGTGCTCAGCTAGCTGTGTTTTATTAGGATGATGAGGTGTTTGTGGGGTCATGTTAGTATGAGAAAAGCTAGGCCGAATGTGTCATAGCATAGCTGTGTTCTAGTTGAATGATGGTGTATAGGAGAGAGTAAGCGTAGTAGTGTGATATGGTGGTTATCAGTAAAGCGCATGCGACCAAGCACAAGAGCAGGACGGGGGGCGTGCATAGTGGCATACGCATATAAAGCGACGGGATGGATAGGGTAAACATGTGATACAGATAACATGGAGATACAGGTACATTGCATATACACAGCATATATAGGAGACACAGAGATATACAGAGATATATCGACTCCATCCACTCAGCTTTAGCACAGTGATGATATTGGGGAAACTTTCTACATTCAACTATACTACAGTGATGCTCTTAGGCACACTTTGCAGATTCAACTATGCCACAGTTACGCTATTAGTCACACTTTCTGGATTCAACTTTAACGCAGTGACGCTATTAGGCACTCCTCTAGATTTAACTTTAACACAGTGATGATATTAGGCACACTTTCTAAATTCAACTTTAACGCAGTGACGCTATTAGGTACACTTTCTAAATTCAACTCTAACACTGTGATGCTATTAGGCACACTTTCTAAATTCAACTTTAACACTGTGATGATATTAGGGCACACTCAATGATGTTGGGAATACCTTCTAAGTTCAAACCTTAACACAGTGTCGATATTAGGCACACTTTCTAAATTCAACTTTAACACAGTGACGCTGTTAGGCACACTTTCTAAATTCAACTCTAACACAGTGACGCTGTTAGGCACACTTTCTAAATTCAACTCTACCACTGTGACGCTATTATGCCATACTCAATGATGTTGGGAATACCTTCTAAGTTCAAACCTTAACACAGTGACGCTATTAGGCACACTTTCTAAATTCAACTCTAACACAGTGACACTAACATTCATAGACCTATCTGGATGTGACGCAGACTTATGTGTACAATTCTATAAGTGTGGCTCATGCTAACATTCACAATCCTATCTAGATGTAGCGCAGGGTAATGTTCAAAAGATTAACTGTGGCACTTGCTAACCTTCATAATTCCTAATTCATGAACCTACCTAGATGCAACGCAGGCCAACGTTCACAGTTCTCTCTGGGTGTGGCACTTTTTGACATTTACAAGTATGTTGGTATGCAATGCAAGGCAACATTTACAAATCTGGCCTGAATAGATTCAGGCTGGTGTTCATGAATCTTTCTAAGTATGCACGGTGTAGGTCTATGGCAGTATATGTTATGGAAAGGTAAGGTAGAGTGGCAGGGGCTTTCTGGAGTAGAGTAATTGCTCTACACCCCACCGCTGCCACACTTACAGTTTTTGTTGGTGTCTGTTGATGGCTGGCTTCACTGGCTTCCCCTGCGGACACCTGCTTACAGTCTCTGGAGCTGCCTCAGTAGAAGCCACCCTTTGCCTTGGGGCTCTTAGCCGAAGTGGCTGCCTGGCAGAGGGCTGCCCTGGGAGGGTCAGTTAAGACCAGTGGGATGAATCAATCATAGCCCGTGGGCAGGATAGGAGGTGGGAAGAGGCTGGAGAAACCAGGAAGGAGACACTGAGGGAGAGGCAAGTAGCTGCAGGCACACAGGCCCTAGAAACACTAGAAAAGCACGATTTGGGTTGTTTTGAGGTCACGCAAAGAGCAGCACTCACCTGCTTTCTAGTAGTGGTAAAGAAGGCAGCCGGGAGCGACGTGGTTGCTAGATTCTAAAAGCTATGAGGGCTTGGCCAATCATAGCCCGTGGGTGGGATGGGAGGCAGGTAGAGGCCGGAGAAACCAGGAAGGAGACACCGATGGAGAGGCTGGGATCTGCAGGGACACGGGCCCAAGAAACACTAGAAAAGCACAATGTGGGTTGTTTTGAGGTCACGCAAAGAGCAGCACTCACCTGCTTCCTCGTAGTGGTAAAGGAGGCAGCAGGGAGTGACGTGGTTGATAGATTCTAAAAGCCACAAGGGCTTGGCCAATCATAGCCCCTGGGTGGGATGGGAGGCAGATAGAGGCCGGAGAAACCAGGAAGGAGACACTGAGGGAGAGGCTTGGAGCTCAAAGGACACAGGCCCAAGACACTACATAAGCACAATTTGGGTTGTTTTGAGGTCGCGCAAAGAGCTGCACTCACCTGCTTCCTATTAGTGGTAAAGGAGGCATTCGGAAGCGACGCGGTTGCAAGATTCTAAAAGCCACGAGGGCTTGGCCAATGATAGCCCGTGGCGGGATGGGAGGCGGGAAAAGGCCGGAGAAACCAGGAAGGAGACACTGAGGGAGAGGCTGGGAGCTGCAGGCACACGGGCCCAAGAAACACTAGAAAAACACAATTTTGGTTGTTTTGGGATCGTGCAAAGAGCAGCACTCACCTTCTTTCTAGTAGTGGGAGTTGTTGTGCTGCAGAATACTTGGACCTTCTGTGTTCTCTCTCCATCTGTCATTGTGCACTCTACCCACCTGTTGCCTCACTCTGGCGGGCTGTTGTCTGTTGTGGTGCACATATCTCAGAAACAAAAATGCATCCTATGGCTTTATAACATGATTTTTGAACTCCCTACCCTTCGAGTTTTGTTTCTCACTTTGAGACGCTTCCCCACCTGTCCCCTCACCACGTCACTGTGCTGTGCGTTGCAGTGTGTTGCGGTACGAATATCTCAGAAACGCTGTATCCTAGGGCCTTGAAACATGGTTTCCTTGGTCTCAAAGGGACTTGTGAGTTTTGTTTCTAGCATCAAGATGCTGAAAATGAGCTTTGTCCAGTCCTTCTATGACCACATTGATGTTTCACCAATTTACAGGCACAATGTGATGTGATGTGTTGAGTTGATGAAATCTGGGGATAGAGGCGGGTGTGTAATGTCTTGTAGCAAGTAGACTGACATGATAACGCTGTAATTAATTGTTGAAAATAAATGATCCTGTACGTCCCTGTTCTGAGTCCATTATCATTAGATGTGCTTTGCACTCTGAAGTGAACTGCAGTGAAAAATGGCACGTGTGGCTGGGTTGCATACCCTGCAGAAGACGTGGAGGGGAGGCAAGAGTTGGTGTGCTGCAGCACACTTGGACTATTTGTGTGATCTCTCCACCTTGGTGCGATGAAGGGCATTGCAGTGCACATATCCTGGAAAGAGTGCATCCTACAGCTTTGAAACGTGGCTACCTTGGTTTTGTTTCTCGAATCGAGACGCTTAAAAGAACACCCACCTTGATGTTTTGCTGCTTCCGGGCAACTGTCTCATGTGCGCAAGGGCTAAATCCAGGGTCTGGGGTGGGGTGACAACATGTCATGTAGCCAGTGATGTCTGGAGGGTCCTCACAGGTAACTATGCAAAATATGATGCAGATTGGTGAAATGGTGTGGAATTGTAAAACGAACAAACTAACTAAAAGAAATAATGAACCAATAAAATCGTACATTGCACAAACAATACTATAGACAATCAAATTTCTGGAAACAGAGCAGCTTGCTAAATCACATGTCCTGGCATGTACATGGTCAGACGTTACACAAACCGAAGTATGCCCTAACTCACACTTACAGAAGGGCTATAAACTTCCATTGCACTTACATTGCTGTACATGTTCAAGCTTTAGACAGCAGAGCTCACCCCCTAAATCAGATATAGTGGAGCATACATTTCTCTGATGTAGACATCAGATCTACACTCCTAAATTGCATGTCCTACACTGTATCTGGTCTGACCTTAGACAGAAGAACTTTCCCCCTAAATAAAATAACACAAACAATACTCCACATGCTCACGCTTTAGACAGTAGACCTATCCCCCTAAATTACATGTCATGCAACATTTATGGACAGTCTGTGTACAGCAGGGCTATCCCCTACATTAAAGAGCGTTCCCCCAAAATCACATGTCCTGCACCATATAGATATATAAGATACAGACAGCAGGGATCTCCTCCTCCATCACACATACCATGAAATACCAAGTTTTAGATAGCAGAGCTATTCTCCCAAATAAAAAGGCTAAGCTTCACAAAAAAATCAAAATGGCCAGGCCACAAACGGAATCCAACATGACCACAACATAGGCCTTTTCCCAGCTATTGGAAACAGTTCAAAACGATGCAAAAACAGTTCTCTCACATTCTTCCCAGACATCTTACCAACTGTAAGAAAATGGAAGATCACTTGAATCACAGCACACGTATGCTCTTTGAGTACATATAGGCAGTCACATTGACTCTAAATAGATAAACCAGTCACTTTCCAAAAATTATTAGCTTTATTGAACTGCCAACACGTGTTTTGACTCGATACACAAGGTCTTCCACAGGGATGTAGCAGCAAACAAACACTGTTTTTACAAATTTGACAATGCATACGATATGTTGATAGATTAACACATGTTTCAAACACATAACAACAATGAGGATATATTGTGTAAAAAATCAACAAACAGAAAACTACCAACAAAGCCTCAGAAGGGTGATCGGGTGAGAAAGAAGGACAGAAATATCACCATCTTAACTCGTACAAGTAGCACTTATACATATACATTGTTTATAAATGAGCATTCCACATAAATCACCTGGAACGTTTTGCCTCGTGACCACCACCAAAACACAAACCGATATCCCTCAGCCAGTGTCATAACTTGTTGTGCTTTCAACTATCTCAATTAACTAGACATATATAGAAGGTATCATCAAAAAGTATTATTGCTGCTTATTGTATATATCTAATAGTCATCAAATACCACACTATTCTGTGTTTCCTGGTCCAACACCTCACTTTCTGTCTAAAAACAATAATGCAAATAATGTCATGTTAAAGGAGCCATCTGTTCCATTCCAAGCCATTCCCGTAATCTAACTGGTTGGTACAACTTGGTTCTAACCACTATTCACCAATTTTCAGGTCATATTAAAACACATACCTATTTTAAAGTGTAAAAATATTCACATTGTCTTAAATTGCACCTCTTAGCAAGATTTCCACGGTGGTATTTTCATGGTTCAATTCAACTCAAAATTGTCCCTAAAGAATAACAGTTAAACAAAGAACATATTCATAATCATGGTTTTCCATGTTTAAATTAACACCCTGAATTCTAAAAGTGCACCATGACTCTTGGTATATAGGGCTGGTTAGGCCCATAGGCCTTCTAGGCAAGAACGCAGCATTAGATTTTGGAAATAGTCATGTGCCTTGTGAAACTGTCCACTGCCATGACTTGCTGGGATTCAAAGTGTAATATTTGGATATGCTTTATGGGTAATTTCGAAACGATAGGAACAACTATATGCTTGGGTTTTGTTTTTAATAATTCTTTAGAGGGATATTGAACAAAAGTACAAATATTAGATTCATTTGTGTTGTACATTTTAACAGTTGAGCATTGCTTTGATGTTTTGAAATGCACTATAAAGTGCATATTTCAGGTTGCTAGGTTCCCCGCCTGAATCACAACATCCAAGCTTGCATTCTGAGCATGCTGGCAGCTGCTTTCTCACATCCAGCCATCTTCCAGCCACCTTCCCTTCCCTATGGTCACAACCTTGACGACCTTCCCTCCTGCTTGATCCCCAACTCACACAAAACCTGCCACTCGATCCCTTCCCAGCAATCAAACCCTCACCTACAGCCAACTCTGCTGCACACTGTGCCTGACCCTCTCACTTCTTAATGAAAATAGAAGAGGTGCTCTGCACATAACCTGGCTTCCATTTCCTTGACCCACTGCAAACCAGAAGCATGCAATTGGCTGTGGCAGGCTGGGCCAGCCAGTTACAACACTGGGACTGGTGTTAAGGCCCTCACTTTGCTTGGGCCTGTAGCTTGGGCACCGGGTAAATCGCGGTCAGTACAGCCCACCACCGCGTGATTGTACTGCTTAATTATTCACCCATGCCTACTTCCTTGCCTAAAATAGCTTCATTTATCTTTAGGCCTGCAATTTATAATGGAAGCCAATTAAATCATACTTTTTATGTACTAGAACATTTCAGTGAACTACAACATTTTAATGGATAATATTTGAAATAATATGAGCAATCACATATTTTATTTTCAGAATTTGCTGCATTGTATGTACTTTGACGTGTATGCATACTTCTGATTTTCAAAACAATACATGCTTGGTTAGCGATCAGTAACAACGAGTCATACAAATGGAACCAGATCAAAACATTACTACCAAAGGGGAAATCAAAACAATTACTGCAACAATCCTGTCTTTACTGAAGGTTATGGCAAACAATACCCATGCCAAGTTGTCCATGCACACCAAGGTCTGAGATCATTTCAAATTTCATACACTGGATGACTTACAGTTGTTTTCCCAATAACAGACCCAGACAATCCCATTGCTTCATTATTTTTTGACAGAAATCGATCACTATGTGTTGAATATAATTCTCAAACATATGTGGTTCTGTGAAGAAAATGTAATTATTTCATTGAATGGTTTTGAAGTTTTGCAATACACAAGGTGAAAAGACTCAAAAACCCGAAAGACCTCAAAATACAGGTGCAAAATTTAGCAACGCACACCTTGCACGAGGCTATTTTCTGAAGAGAACATGTTGGAGTCCCATTTAATAGCTGGTTAGCCAGCAAGCCTCACCCATCCAAAATGAGAGAGTTCCTTATCATCTGTGCCTGGGCTGTTGACCCTCTGGTCAGGACATCTAAATGGTGCGGGCCGCAAAGGAAGACACAGAGACAAGTCTTTATGTAGCAAGCTTTATTCCAACACTGTCTTCGTCCTTCTTGGCTCCCCTCATCGTGTTACATGGTATCCTTTCTTAAAGGGATCATGTCAGCATTTGAGCCGCACATGACACCGCCCCCTGACATATAGTCCACCTCGCAATTCCTCAATGAGTCTAATTGGCTTCTTAACACTTCTCAATAGTCATCCGTTTTCTCTTCTTCCGATCTGTACTTGCTTGTGGTTCTCCGGCTCATCTCTTATACCTTCTTCACTGACAATCTCTCCGCCGGGCTGCTCCAAGCATCTCTTTTCCTTTTCATGTTCCTCTGTATCATTAACAAGGTGTTTGAAAAAGGAACCATTCCTGGTTACTTCTTTTTTTCTGATTCTAGACAGTTATCATCGTCCCTTTATCCTGGTTGCATCCCTGCTGGCACTCCAGCAACCAATGGAATGGATCTTCCTTCTGCAGGATTTGCTGTGGGGTTTCTGTGGTGATGACATATTTTGGCAAATAACGAGCACAATATCACGCCTTCCCATAAACAAACTCACCTCCCCCACTTGTATGGGAGCCGAGAGTCCTTCGATGGTGCAGACCTTTTCAGGTTAAGGTTGTATCCCTTGGCTCGAGAGGATTTGACCATAAAACCTGAGCTTGCTTTTGCTTATGTTGCATTTCTCATAATTGAGTGTGAGGCCAGTCTTGCTCAGTGTCTCATTTACGGCCATCAAGGTAAGGTCGTGTTCTTCCTGCGAGGGTTCCGTAGAACAGTATGTTGTCACTATAGGTGAATGCCGACTTAATGGGGATCAACAGTTGCCTGATAGTCTCATGGAAAATATCTGTGCAGAATAAATGCCAAAGTTAAGGCATTTGTACCTGAGCAAAACCTTGTGTGTTGCACATGGTTTTATTGTATTTAAAATGGGGTGCAGTTGATGATACCCCATGATAAATCTAGCTTTGAGAATGTTGTGGGCTTGTTTAGCTGAAAAAACATGTCCTCTATTTCCAGACCTGGCGTATTTCCCTTTGTATTGCTGTGTTTGCCACGCTCATGTTCATACATAATATAATTATTCCTTCAGAACAGCAACTAGCTGTGACTTCCATGGTGTTGGACCTACAGCTTTTTCTATAATTCCATTGTCTAGCAGCTGCTGTAGCTCCTGGGACACCGCCTGCTACAGGTGGTACCGACTCTTCTGGGGTGTTGTGGTACTGGGCACACCCTCTCATCAATATGTAATTACACCACTGTCCCTTCCAGCTTCCCTAACCCCTAAAAGGGCTCAGGGAATGCATCCCGTATGGCTTCTTTTGACATTGACGGTCCAACTCCAATGTTGCCAGCTCACTCCAATGTTGTTGTGGCTTTCACTGCATTTCACCACCTCATTGTCCTGATAGTGAACATCAATCAACCACAGAGCGTTTGCAATCCTGTAACTGCGTAAACATCTTCTACTTCCAGAGATGCGGCTTGTGAAGATGTGTATTGCGGTGGTTCTTGACCTTCATCTGTGGGACAGCATGCACTGGAACTGCCCAATGGACGGAAACGGTGTGCTGGTACCACATTGGAATATGTGCACATTGACTGTGACAAAGTTCTTCGCTGCAATTTGTAGGAATTCCTGTTCCCCATTGTGTTAACAGAGGCACCTGTTTCAATCAA
The DNA here is from genome assembly GCF_040938575.1 of Ambystoma mexicanum. NCBI lineage: Eukaryota > Metazoa > Chordata > Amphibia > Caudata > Ambystomatidae > Ambystoma > Ambystoma mexicanum. Next base: position 896,219,880 of record NC_090937.1, on the reverse strand, counting down.
GAAACAGTTTATTGCTCCTCCCATCTTGACCTTGACATTTGGTGCTTCTGCCACTTCCAGGTCCCCATGCATTAGGTTCAAAAACTCATTGGTGTATTCCAGGTATATTTCATGCCCAAAGTCTTCGTATCCATGGTAGGGATGCAAAGGGTGTTCATGTTGCTCTGGAAGGTAAATATGTGGCAGCATTCGTCCTCATACTGCATTTCTCCATATTCTGGGCCTTGTTCTATTGCCCTCACCCTCCTATATCTACGTATATGTCTGCAGGGATCTCTGTGTCGCTTGCAGTGACTGTCCAAGTAGTGTTCTCCACTTTCATGGCCGGGAACAGTCTTTCTTCTCTGTATACACTGTGGTAGTGTCCTTCCCTTCCACTCTTTCTTTGGCATTTCCATTGATGTCACCTGAATCACCACTCTCCTGTGAACTCTTGCAAGCCCACTCACTTTGTCAATTGGTAGTGTTCTGTTTAACTGCTGCTTATGAAAAGCAGTGGGCATGCACCCTTCGAACACACATAGCCAGAAGGCAGTCATCCGAAAAGCATGCACATTGGCAATATTTTAGTTTCTGTCTGAGCCTGGTGATACATTCATCAATGGTCCTGTGTGGCAGTTGTGAGCACTGGTTTAATACATATCAAGGCATAAAATAAGCGGTGTCGCATAGCAATTTGCTATGCAATTCTGTAGGTTTGCTAATCAAATGGACACTTGTGCAGCAAAGTTAGCTATTTAAGTTGCCCTCTTCAATGAAAGCACAGCTCACCCTGCATTCCTCTCTTACCCTCGGTGCTGTCTTCAACCTCTTTTCTCAGTTCACTTCAAGTGCTAATGGAGAGAAAGTGCAGCAGTAATCATCTGGTCCACTCTTAAGTGCCAAAGGCATGTGTGGGATTGCTAGGCAGGAATTTCCTTTTCTTTTTCAAATATTTGCTGTCCCGAAGTATTCAGGATCATACTTTTATTAAGCTTTCTATATCCTATCTGGAAAATCTGCCAACGTTATATTTTATTAAAGATAGTGATGCAATTCCATTCATAAAATGTAAGTTGTTACATAATGCATAACTGAGTATTAATACTGAAAAACACTGCATCATCTCAATGCTTTACAGTAATGTTTAGGTTAGTGTATCTAAATGTCATAGTGTCAACTATATTTCATTTTGTTGGCGAAGATACATTATATTGACGAGTGACCACTTGAAAATGTACATGATCACATGATCAAATGCTTTTGATGACAAACCTTGTTCTGTAACCTGCAGGTTGCATACATTTTGCCAACTGGTGCTCAACCCATGAGCATACCCATATACCTTGACATTCTATAGTATCACCCTGTTGCTTTATATAACCACAAACTACAATATTCCAAGTAGTTCCCCCAGCCCTCTGCCTGCTACACAGTCCACTCTGCTTAGTCTCTTTCTTGCCTCTTACATAATGAATACAAAAAAGCCAACTAGATGCTTATGCAAAGTAGTGATCAGTAGTTCCATCCAGTCTGTACAGTCTGTACATCTACAGATCTACTGCAATACCAAACACTGAAGTTAGCTTTGAGATCTTGCTTTGCTTTATGCTTATGTTTGTATTATATATTACCACCAACTGGCCAAACTCTTTTCCGTCCCTTTTCTATCATATCTCTTCACTTGTGTCCATTCATGCAGCTAAACTTTTACAGACTCAGCTATGGCTCTCAAAGTCTTTTCGCCCACTCGCATAGTCTAGTAGATTTGATAAAGGGCGAGTAGCATTTACAAGAGAAGTGTGAAACTTTTATTTAACATTTACTTTGTTTGCAGTAAATATCAAATAAAAGTTTCATGTTGCATGGCTGGCTTCTGGGGGGCAGCAGTATGCCTAACATAAAGTGGGTTTGTAGTAACATGTACCATCTTACAGAAATCACATTTTAAATTTGTTGTTCTCCGTTCCTATGGGTTGAGTGCATTTCTGATAGGTTGAATAGGTAAACTAAGTTACCCAACCAGCAGGTATAGCTGAAATGTAAAGGATTGGCAAGGCCTAACTTCTCTCACTAATGTCTATTTCAGCTGTACGCATAACTGATGTATTGTTGCTAATTTCATGTCTTGGGTACAAATAACGTCTGGTGACATTAACAATATTAGTACAACATTGCTAATCAAATGGGTCTGTTTGCTAATCAAAACACATTTAATTAGCAAACTTTTGAGAAATAATGTATGCCTCGCATATCTTTCGTAGTCTCTGTTGGGCTGTATCACCAGTTTCTTATTCGGAGCTTCAACAAGGGCCTTGAGCGATGTCTTGTCTTCGTCTGGGATTGTTTGATTGATTCCGTTTACTTCTTTAACTGCAGGATAAGTAAAAATGTTGCTGATGGCAGGCGATTTAACTTCTTCAACGGCGCTGATAATATTGTTGAATTCTTCCACCCACTCGGCCCACAGGAGCCCTTGTCATGTTGGGGCTGTAGTGCAAATGGTGTGGGGTTTCTGATGAATGGGACCTTGAATTCATGTACCCCAGCATCTGCGGGCTGCTGCTTGGTCCACCATGATCTGTAACACTTGGTCAAGCTCTCCAGGCGTGACTGGTATTGGGTCTCTCCAGGAGTGTAGCCATAGCCTGCAGGTCAGCAAGGTATGGTGGGTATGTACCACAGATTTCAGGCCTCTGTCAGCATAGGAATTGCAGATATGAGCATGCAGATTGCGGGTCTATTCCTGTCAGGTTGCAGTAAATCTGCAGTATTGCTAGTTGTAGAAGCAAATGTGTAAAATACTGCACCTTGTGACAGGTGATGACTGTTGTGGATTGTGGCAGGAATAATGTGCTGCTGCCCGTTGAAATTTGAGATGCAGGGACTGTGGGACACTTTTACTCATGGTGGAATGGACGCATGCACAGAAACATGGTTGCTATTAGGGATCCTTGAATACTGTGACTGGTTGCAGGATCAAATGGTCACCATACACCTGGTATGAGGAGGTTGTTTTGGAATGTAGCCTCAGGAAGTGAAGGAAGATGCGCAGTGTAGTACAGCATTCTTAATGCTACAGATTGTAGAGGGTCTGTGGATGCTACACAACACGGCAGGAGAAACATACTGTGGAGTGCAGCTGCCGGCAGCAACCTCACTCTTTGGAGTGCATATGTGGTCAGGCTCTCTAAACTGTATGGGCTGCAAAGGAGGACGCAGAGAGAGGTCTTCATATAACAAACTTTATTCCAACACTGCCTTCCTCCTCCTTGGCTCCTCCTCAATCTGTTGCACGAGATCCTTTCTTTAAGGGACCTTGGGCCTCATTATGACCCTGGCAGTAGCTGTGCGAGTAAAAATGACATGGCTGCTGCCAGGGTCATTTTTTTCCAGCGCATGGCAATGGGGAATTACTGGGGCATTACAGCCCCAGCATTCCCAATAATTCCCCATAGCCAGGCACAAGAAAAAAATGACTCCCAATTTCCATTGGAGTCCCATAGTACTCAATGGGAATGGGGAGGACGGATGCATCGACACTGTGTGCAATAGTACCGGTGCATCCGTCAAGGTCTGCGAGCGGGTGCCGTTCAAACCTCCAGGTCAGACCTGGTGGGCGGAAAGGCACCTGCTTGCAGAACTCGGAGTATGCCGGTCCAGTAACAATGGTGCTGGTTGTTTACCAGCACCATTGTTACCGGACCGGCATACTTATAATGAGGCCCCATGTCTACATTTGACTCGCACATAACATGAACCAAAACGTTCGGCCACCTTTAGCCTTGCAATCAGAATGTGGAAAGGTTAGGAGATGAACATTTGTAGATTGAAGGACTCTCACAGAAGATAGTGATGCAGTTAAGTGCCAAATAGGAAGGCACAAAATTGCTAAGACTTATAAACACTAGTCAACAGATATTGAAAATGATAAAAATATGCACTGGGTACAGAGTAGTTGACTGTGTGTCAGGCAGATTGAATTTCTACTTTAGACATTGGAAAACAGATATATGGCAGCATTCTGGAAGGATTTACATCTCTGGAACAGACAGGAGTGAAGATTTATTTAAAGGATGTTGACATAATCCATTCTCTAATCTACGAGAGAGCCAACCACAAATACAACTACAATCATTCCTCTGTTATGATGTTATAAGTAATTGACAGATGTTGGTCAAGACATACCGTAGGACCTGATTTACAAAGGCTCCTAAACTGAAAACATCTGGAGCACCTTGGGCCTCATTACCGGTTTGCCAGTAATTCCACTGTACTTGTCAATTGCATCTATGGCCCTTTTGGTATGCAGCAACCTGATGTGCGGCTAGTTCTTTTGTAAATGGGTGTGCCCTTTGATTCCTGTTTTGAGGAAAGCTTCATGTGGAGTGGCTGTCTCACTGGAGAGGGCGTTACCTACCCTCACAAAAGATCAAAGAGAGGCAAGCCCCTTGGGGTAGTCTTGTTGAGGACAGCGGAGAGTGCCTGGCTGGGGGGAATTCACATAGCCCTTCCACAGCTGGGCTGGGCTCACACAGCTGACATATGTGTGATATCAAATTGATGTGGCTTGGATAATTATGACAGATGCTAACCTCCATACCTCAAATTATGGTATGGCTTATATTTAAAGTTCTAGTCAGGGTCGGACTGGGACAGGAAATAGGCCCGGACACCCAGAATAAAGTGGCCCACTCCTCGCCTCAAAAAAGTGGTCCACCCCTCAAAAAAAGTGGCCCTCAAACCATCATCCGGGAATCGCATCAATTCACGACTTTACAGAAAATGCTACTTATGGAGGGTTCATGGTTCTGTTACATTACAACACAACTCATAAAATAACATAAATTTGCATACAGTTCAGTGACATAGACCACAGCTCCGAGGTGCAGAAGTGGCATGAATCAACCACCCCTAGTGCCGTTTTGGGATCTGCTGCAAGTCGATGCTTATACAGGGCTCTGCAACCAAAGCAGGGAATGAGGGTTAGGGTGACGATGGTTGGATAGGAAAGGGGAAGTAGGGAAACATGAATGAGAACATTGTCCTCTATTCCTGAATATTGCTGCCTCCAGGGATGCCTTGCCTAGACAAATCCAAGCAGCTAAATGTGTGTATCTGTTGTTATAAACCAACTAAATGTGTTTGCTGTGAAAGCATCCACCTTAACACTAACTGCAGTGATTCGCATCTTAACCCAGATCTTATGGTTTGGGTGTGTTTTAACAATTCACCCACAGCAAATTATAATAAATAAAAAAGAGATCAAGGGCAAAATAATCCAGCAAAATTCAAACCAACACTTGATTATCACTCAAGTAGGAATCTGTGAATGTAGCCACCAATGCTGCATCGATAAGGTATTTTTCCAGAACAAGACATCACGTTAATTTTTAGAATAACCCTCAAACATGTTCCCGACTGCTACAAATAATCAAAGCCTCACTCCACAAACAATTCCCCTACCAAACACATTCAGTCCAATGCAATGATTCAACCTGCATTGGGAAAGCCAGCAGTTTGGGGTTTTGTGTTGGTATGCGATAGCTATTTGCCAGTCATTGCCATAACAGTATTACCGGCATATAAGATATTAGCAGCTGGGAAATTGTGTAATTAGCAGTACGTGGCAAATACCTATTGAACACCTACACGCAAGCCACAACTGTTGGCTTTGTCATGCTTGTTTTTATCAGGACTTCAGTGCAAGGGCAGATAGAAACTATGTGGCTGAAGGCACACCTGGTTAAAACATTGTTTTTATACCATGAGCTCATTTACATCTGCAATTATGCCATTATCTCTCAGCAGACTGCTTAGAAATAACACTGGCAGGTCAAAGTTAGATGTTGCTATCTAACCAGAGCTAGTTTGAAGAGATCCCAGTAGGATGTGTTTTGTGCAGAGAGGGGCTGGTAATGGGTGGGTGACCATAGGGATTAGCATGGCCATGGGCAGCGAATAGGTAGGCAAATAACCAAACACACACAAGGTGTGTATTACTTCTAGATGTCTATGTTTTGCCATATATCACATTTATGTGCACAGTCATACATTCCATAAAAAAATGTTGAATAGAGTACACCATGTGTATCCATTGCCATGCGTAGATGCCTAGGCACAGCATGCAGTAGTGGGGTTTGGACATTTTAACGAGAATATTGTGCATAACATCCCCAGCAAAAACACGGTTTAATGTAAAATTACACAATTCTAACACAAGATTATGTTACACCTCCCAGTTCTCCACATGTTCATTCGCAGCTGAAAGCTGCTACTGCTGATGAAAAAAACGACCATATATTCCCCAGTGTTGTGACTCCGACCCACACGGGATCCCTGGAGAAGACTGAATTTTCTCCGGAGGGAAATGTTTGTTTAATTAAGAAATTCAAATGATATTATTCTGGATGTTGGCACCCTTCCATGAAATGAATCGTGCAGTACCTTACCAGGGAGCACTTAATCATCATAGAAAAAACAGGAATGGACTGTACATCCCGAGTAGGGGTCCGCGCCAATAAGTGAAGCAGTGAAAATATGTCTTGCTGAGGTCGGAAAAAATTAACTTTCTTCCCTTTTCAGCTGTCCAGCAGGAGGGCATTATTAAGGAATGCGTTCCCTGGCTCTGTTGTAGGCTTTTAGAAAATAATTCCTCCCGCAGGATTAATGCACATATCCAGATTAAAACAACATTTCACCGCTGTCTTCCCCAAAACACATTTTACAATGCATCCCACTCGCTGATGTTACTGAACGTATTATTTGAAACATTGCCAATGGTCCCATTATATGCATACATGAGTTACACTGAGGAAACATAGCATGTCACAATAGGGCTGATGTGAGGGCGCACTTTTTTGTGTCTCAAAATGTTGTTCACTCGCTTTTTAGCCATTGGCGCTCTGTAATTCACTGTTGGCGAGTAAGCAATGCTACGCTGTGCGCCCGGGGAGAACTGGCGAGTGACGCTTGTCCATCTGCTATGTATTTTCTAAATGGGTTACAGCTCCATAACACATAGACTTGCACATCAAAGACACACACATACATACACACACACACACATACATACATACATACTCAAACACACACACAGACACACACACACACCAGCACCATGTCACCTGTAAAATACAAATGCTACTGACACACTAAACACTGTGCTGAAATATCGCTTTCTGGCAGACAGGTCAGGGCATGACCCTAAAATTAGCAGGTAAACCTAACAAAGGCATGACACCAACGTCCCACCTTCCACGGGATTTGAACAGTGTCAGCACATTGGTCTTGAAACAAGTAACAGTAAGGACGAATTTCAATTGAAGCCACACAAAGACTACCTCCAGCTCCAGGCTCCCTGCTCCCACAAGAAACCGCTCTGCACTGAGCCGGAACCTGCCTGGCGTCTCGCGAACAGCGGCGCAGGGCTCCTGCCCCCATTGCACAGGATACTTAACCCTTGCATACCTGGAGTGAATGAGACGCGGGGCTCATAGGCAGGTAGCAGCAAGTGCCTTCACTGCATAAGCTTCACGTCCGTCTGCTGCGCAGCAGTGGGAGGCGCAGGTGCTGGCTTTGGGCTACATCAAAGGTGCCACAGGCCGACCGAGGAACTGAAGCAATTTGCAAATTGCAACTTGCAAATGCGGACGGCCCGCCCAGGACTCATATTACAATATGCTGGGAGCGGGCTGTGCTGAGGCAGCTCCGTCCCCGCCCAGCCCCGCCGCTCCAAGTGTTTTTGTAAAAAAAAAAGTAACTCTTGTGTGTCTAAGTAAGTTCAACTGGCCGCTGGCGCCATGGTGTCTCTCTCTGCGGAGCAATGCAACACAAAGCGGCTCACTGCAGACCGGCCCAGGAGTGCTTCAAAAACCGGCCCCTTGCGCCTCTCAAGTCATATCGCACCGGCCACGGGCCGATGGGCCGAGGGCCCAGTCCGACCCTGGTTCTAGTATGTCATTTTTGGAAAAGAGGTTCATATCCTAAATTCAGACCTGTGCTGCAGGGACTTAGCTGTCATTGCAGCTCTCAAGAGGGCCTCTGTGACCTGAACCTGCTCCGTTCATATTGAGAGGTGATACTCTAGAAAATAGATTCCATTTTGCCAATGTGATGTTGGACTTTCTGTATTTATTTAAAGGTTGTGTACAATGCTCTCATCATGGATTTTGTGTAAATTCATTTGGATTTGTTTTTGACATCACAGGATAACATAGGAAGGAGACGGGAACAGTAGGATTATTTATTTATTTATTTATTTATTTTGTTTTAATGTGATACAGTTTTGTACACAACTTTACACATAAGCAAAATACAATTCATTATTTCAAATTTCGTAACCATAAATCCAAATTCAAAAATCAGAATTTCAGAATTGATCATAAAATCGTAAAATCATATTCTAATTCAAGTTCAAAATAATAAAATAAAAAGAATGTGAATAGAAGATAAAGATAAAGATAAAAATATCAAATAGAAATAAAATAAGTTGAATGAGTTAAAAGGAGGAAGGGGAATAACTAATTCAGGAAAACCCAGCGGGCCATAAAGTCAAGGAATCAGCTTGGAGGATCATCAGTAGGATAACTTCAGTCCTACCAATCAGATCAGATGGCAAAGTTAACAATTAATTGGCACTGTATATGTAGTTATTGTTTTGGTTACTCACTAGGCGTTAACCATCATTCAGTTACAAAAGTATTTATTTAATGTCAATTATTGTCCATTATTAAAGTTGTTGTTGTTTCTACGCCCAAGTGTTAACTCCAAGTTCATCATTTTATCAGCATCATTCCAAACTCTGGAACGTGCCATTTGAAGCTTAACACTGGAAGTGTTAACACACCGATGCCAGAAATCCTTTTCCCTAATGTGGTCAATATTATGGACATACGTCTCATTGTTCCTAATGTAGCTAGTAGTTAAGATAGTGCAGCATGTGAGTATATGTCTAGTTGTTTCAGGAGCTGTTCGTAATTTGCACAGCCTGCAGTATCTTTCCACTTCGGGTATGGATCTCTCAGGGCCTAGCGTCGATAGAGTTGGAAGGTGATCGATTCATAGTAATAGAATAAATCACCTAAGATGTTCCGATGAGCAGAGGTTCAAGTATTTTTTTGCTTTTTTATAGGTATATAAAACATGGCACACAAATTGATAGCTTTTTAGATTGGCTAGATGAGCGAAATTCTGATGCCAATCCCATAGTTTTAGTCTGTTGCACATATGATGCTTTATGCATTCAGGGTCCCCATCCCAATAAGGTGTCCAACTCATAGATTCAAAAAGGCTATTCATTGCATTTGTTAACCTAGATTGTGTATCTACCGTGAAAGCCTCCTTTAAAGATGTAAGTAAGGCGGTGTTGGGGTGAGAGGGGATTTTAAGGTATAATTCTTCCCTTTTCCCCAGTACAATCGCTTTCATCGACGGTATTCCCAGTTCAAGCCTAAGGATAGCCATGGGATATATTGCGGTAGGCCCAAGAATTTCCTCCAGAAATGTCCTTCTATGATCTGAAGCCAATCTAACTTCATAGTAATGAGTGCCTCCAGGACATAAATTATCATAGGCAGCAGGCATTGCACATAAAGGTGTCGAGCACCCCATATAGAATAACCACTCTGATTTTGTGTGAACCTATAGACCATTGCAGTTATTGGTGCTGCTTTTATTTTACGGTGCTGAATGCAAGGCTCATAATTGCCTCTGCTTTCGAAATCCACTCCCAGGTATTTATAGGAGTGCAAATATTTGATCTCTACTGTTTCCAGGAGTAAGCAAGGGTGAGCGACCTTTCCAGCAGTGAAAAGTATGAGCCTAGTTTTATTGTCATTTATGACTAATTTATTTAATTCGGCATACTTCCATAGTTGAGTTGCCGATCTTAATAAACCGCTGAATGTGTGGTCAAAAAGCACAATATCATCAGCATATGCCATAATAGCACACTTTGAATTGCCAACCTTAGGTGGACAGTTATGAATACCCGCTATGAATTCTCTGATGTCTGAGACAAAAAGGTTATAGAGCAGGGGAGCCGTGGTACATCCCTGCTTTACACCACAATTCTGTCTGATCAGATTGGTCCTGGTCCCCTTATAATCAAGTTTAAGTTGGACAGAGGTGTTGGTATGAAGGAGTCTCAAGTAGTATATTAGTTCGTCTGGGCAGTTCATAATATGCAGTTTATGCCATAGCTTTTCCCTATTTACTAGATCGAAAGCTGATTATTTATTAATTATTTTATCTTATTTATTTTTAGTGACACATGCCATTTTGTTGGTTTTACTGGGGTCGCAATCAGATGTTTTTGTTATATATGTTTTACATATGTTAAACCGGAAGAAGAGCATTGAGTGTCCAAAATACATTGAACTAACTCTTATGTATCCAACTGAATTTTTTACTGTGGATCTTAATAGTTTATTAAATCAAGCTATATATCAAGAACTGTTTTCTAAATTTTATGGCCATGAAATACAAGTGTGTATCCACAGGGACACACAGAGTACTAGGGATGGTTTCCTTTGTCATTTTCTGACTTAACATGCTCTGTGCCACTGTATAGCAGGCACTGAAAATCAAGTTGCCAATTTAGCAGGGCACAGATGTGCACTACTGCTTAAGTCACAGAGTTTATGAAAGAAGAGTGTCATTAACAGATGACCCTTTCTGAGATGTAGTTACTGGCATAAGTATACTAGTTAATAAAAAACAAAAAATACTAGCACACTCAAACCAAAAAGAAATACTCCTTAGTCCAAATTCAATATAGTATCTGGCCCTATAACTTTGAAAAAAATCAGAACAACAATATGGACGGGAGCAATAGCCTGTGTCCTTGGGTTATGCTTGGCCGTACTATTGGGATCTCTTCCCAAGAAATTGTCTTTTAAATGTTATTCAATTTGCAGGAAAAACAGAAGGTTGATTTAAGGCAAAGTTACTATTTTGGTGCTGAAAATAATTTCTTTCTTTTGTTTGGTCCTCTCTGTTCCCAATTTATTTGAGTATGTTTTATCTGTCCAGGGCACCCTAAAGCCTTTTGTTTCTCAATTAGGTGTGCTTTAGTAGGGCCTCAGTGGGGCATTAGCCCGTTCAAGTTTTTTAGGCTCCTGTAACCCTTGTGACTTTCCTAGCCTTGAATGTTAATGTCTCTTGGTTCCTCAGTGCTTCCCAAAAACCTCTGACCCTCGTATAGACTTGCTTCAGCAGGGTCTCAGTGGAACGTCTGCCCTTTCGGGTTTTCCATACTCGGTAATCCTTGTGGCTTTCCCAGCCTCTAATTATTAATGTGTTTTGTTTTTTCAGGGCTCCCTAAAGCCTTTTGGCTTGGATAGGCTTGTTTTAGTGGTGCCTCAGAAGGGCTTTTGCCCATTTGAGTTTTCCAGGCTCCTGTAAACCTGGTGGCTCTCCCAGCCTCGACACTCAGTGGCAATATCTCTTTGGGCGCATTTGCTTCCCTTCTGCTACCTGGCTTGGTAGCTGCTATCCTTCTCATGAAGGATCAAGGCTGCAATCTCTCCACTGCGATCTTGTCTCGGCGTTGGTGAAATGGTCCCAAACCTACCACGGCTTCTGTGTGGTCGTGCCACCAGGTGAGATGGTTGCTTTATCGTCTCTGTCTCTCTCTTACTTTCGACATTGTTGCCGGGAAGGACACCAGCCTGTTCAGTTTCCAGATGGTTGCAATTAAATGTTTCGGTGAGTGATCCCACTGAAGTGAGATGCATCTCTTCAAATTAGGTTTAGTTGAGTAGCATGTCTTACTATAATGCAGATACACACTGCTCTAAACACTTGACAGTGGTGGCATGCATCATTTTCCAGCACGTGATTCCCTCATTTCATCTAATAGAATTCAAATGTTGTCATTGCACAGATTTTTACCAACATTTCTAAAATTAGCTAAAACATAGAGCATCCTCTGCTGGTATTCATGTCCATTGTTCTCTGCAAGCATCCTTTGCTTAATTGCGTTCTTTCTTTTTTGCCTTTGCGTGTAGGCCTAAAATGAAGGTAACACCACCTCTCCACAGTATAAATGGTTTATCTCTAGATGGAAACCACACTATTTGTTGACTGTGTTTCTAAACTCTGGCCTGGTGTGCAGATATTTAGGAGGTCAAACTAGTTATAGTGAACAGTGGCAACTCTGGGTGCTATAGCCAAACCAATCAAGGTAGCATGGGGAGTGGTCAAGGCTAAGTAAATGAGTGTGGTCAGGGCTCCACAATGGGTCAAACACAGTGGGCAATCAAGGAATACAGTTAGACAGGTAAGCACAACAGAACTGTATTTATTAATGGCCAGAAACACTATGAAAATGCCTAATAACAGGTGGTATCAACAGAGACCACTAAATAGTGTGAAAGATTCATACAATCATGTTTAGTCAGAGCCAAACAATCAATTCACAATACAGTCCATTATCAGTATTTGGTTTTAATTCATACCTGTTAAAAACTAACTGCAGGCCATTACATGGCAATTGAAGTTAAGATTCGAATTTGGCTAACAGGCTTCTCCATTGTCAGATACAAGTGCACACATCTCTAAGGAACAGTACAGATTCAATGATACTGATAGTGAAGTCTGTATAAGAACATAAGGATAAACACATCTTGTCTTCGTACATAGCCATGTATTTTCCAAAACCGTGGACATAATTGTTATGAAGTTTTTCTCTTGGAGCAACTTTTTTTTCTCCATATTCTATGTACTCTGAAAATTGTTGCTTTTATTTTTGCACTTCTTTCCTGACTTTTGGCAGTGTATTTCAGCCTTCAGCTTCACTCCACTGCTTTTGCTAATTTTGTTATGGGCAAAGGTTTTCCCTTATCTTTTTACTTGTTATCTATTTTGGGTATCTTTTTAATGTTGTACAATGCATTTTACAATGCAGTGCAATAGGGATAATTGTGGATCACCCTAGAGTACATTCAGAGGGATGTTGGTTACTTTGGTTACTTTCAAATGTGCCTAAAGACAAAAAAGTGGCAGCAGTTACTTTTTCACTAGTTAGTGTTTTAGACTGGATTTGGATGTTCACTTGCCACATCCTTCATATGTTGGAGGTGTGCGGTTTGCATCACGTCAAAGTGTCTTTGGACCCTGAGGAAGATCCCATAACTATTGAGAAGTGATTGAAATGTGTAGGAGATGGACGTCTTCTTTGCTAGCAGTCATTCTCATTCGAACAATATTTTGAAACTTTGAATGGACTAAGCAAACTATGGATGACCATGTATTAAGGGGTTTTGTGTCAAGTGATGCTGTCATTTGCTGCTCTCTTAAGTTATGCTGAAATTTAGCTTTGTATAACACTGAATTGTGCACATCACTTAGTGTGGGTTTTGGGCATTTTTGACTTTTTGATAAATAATCCAATGAAATTGGTTCTACATGTTGCCTCAAATACGTGTAGACACTGTGGGGTTATCTGTGTTATTGTTGGAAATTGTGTACTGCAACATAATGTCCAGTTGTCCTCGACTGAGGGCAGATGGTCCTGTGCTGTATGTGAGTCAAGTGTTTAGAGCAGTGTGTATCTGCATTATAGTAAGACATGCTACTCAACTAAACCTAATTTGAAGAGATGCATCTCACTTCAGTGGGATCACTCACCGAAACATTTAATTGCAACCATCTGGAAACTGAACAGGCTCACTGGTATGAATCGGGGTGGGTTTGTTTCCTTGCCTAATTACAAGGTCCTAGTGTACTGAGAACAGTGGGGATGTAACCTCTGTAACAATAAAGTGGCCAAATTATGAAACCAACCCATGTAATTGCATAGTGAACATCCCGAAATGCCCCAGGAAGCTGTGAAGTATCAGCACACAAAGTTTGCATAAACTGTTGCAAAATGTGTCACAAGTATTGTATTTCATTGTTCAAAAGAATATGGTATGCATTTTGTTCAGATTGTGCTTCAGCCAAAGCACACACTCTCTTGTAATCAGATCAGCATGTCTGGCCCCTTAATGCAATTCCTTTGGTTTCATTCTCTTGGCCACATCTGTACTATGAATACAGATTTCAGTCTCTGATATGTCCATCTATATTAGCCTTTACCAGGCACTCTGGTGCACTGAATACAGTGAGAATAATTATGTGTCTGTGTCACAGTCTATATGGTACACTATGGTACGTGATAGTCAATTCCCTGACTTTAGAGTGTTCATTTCCTTTCTCTCGCAAACTGTATTGTACACTTTTTTTTATTTTATTTTTTTTATTTGTGTTTAATCCAAAAGATTTTTACAAAGTGAGCTTTTGTCGTGGTTTTTTCATAAAGAAAAAGAAGTTGACTCTATAAAATGTGCCCTCGTTTTTTGGCTGTAGCCTCGGCAAATTTACGGCTTCCAGTATTTTACATGTAGCTATTTGCCATTTCGTTTTATCTCCTCAGATCAAACGAGACCAACATATTTCTTGGTCCGAGGTGATGAAATCCGAGAAGCTGGGCCTTAAGTATCATTCTCTTATATGTTGGTTTGCGGCACATTTTACAAGTAGATGACGAATTGTTTATTTTTCTTGTGTCTTACAGAAGCGGCAAAAGTTTGTTTTAGCCTTGCCTCTGATGGCCAAGATCTCGTTTGTCGGCAGCAAATTAAGGTGGGCGCGTAGCAACAAGTCCCTCCCCTTCCTAGATGGAAACTTCTTGATGTATTCTTGGAGCTCATCATTTTTTTTGTGTTTGGGGGCAGGTGTGTTGTTAGTTTATTCTTTCCTGCTATTTCCAATGTTGATATCCAGACAAGCTCTCTTATTTTTGTGAGTATTTTCTTTGGGTTATTTATTAATGTTTCTTTGTTGGCCTGTATCTGTTCCAACACTCTGGTGTTCTCTTTTTTCCAGTTTGTGAGCCGTTTGCTGGTGTTTTGTTCTATTTCCTGATTTACAAGATTGTAAATTGACAAAGGCTCCGCCATCCGACATTTCCTGTTTAACATTAGTGTTGATTGTACCACTGTGCTTTCGAGAGATGGTAAACTGAGCTCTTGACGAATCGATGCACCCGAGGTGGAATTTGGTAGCATCAACACTTTCCTCCAAAATGTAGCCTCCAATTTTTGACCAGATGTTTGATGGTAAGTTGATCATTGGCCCTCATTACGACCCAGGCGGGAAGTATTCAACATTACCGGCATGGCGTAATTAACGTTTACGCCCTGGTGCGATGCCGTAAAGTCCGGCACATTCCGACCCATCGCACACAAGCATTACGCCATGCCGGTAATGTAAACTATGCCATGGCGTAAAAGACCCCAAAACGGCCCCTACCGGCATTGTACGCCGCGCAAGGTGCACTACCGCCATCCATCACAGCGGCGACCGTAATTAGCGGTCACCGTAATTAGCGGTCACCGTAAATAAGCGGAACCGGAAGTAGCGTCATCACACAGGAACGGGAAAGAGCATGGCTGCCATCTTTAAAAACACAATCCATTGCCATCCTCCCCAACCACTCTACATCCGACCCTGAGACCTGTCAAAACCCATTACCCACCCATTTTCCCACTACAAAATGCCAAAAGTTGTCAAAAAAGCCTGCGATCGGCAGCGGCAGGACCGCTTCACTCGGGAGGAACTCACTATGCTGGCGTAGACCCTCCAGGAGAATGCAGCGGTGGTCTTCTCCACACAAATGACCAGGCCGGCAATTGCCAAGAAGAAGGCCATATGGGCCCTGGTGGCACAGCGGGTCAGTGCGGTGGGAACCGTACCCCGCAACGCACAGCAGTGTCGAAAGCGGTAGGACGACTTGAGGCTCCGCGTCAGGAGCATCCTCTCCGCAAACCGCAACCTGGGGCTGGCAACCGGGGGAGGATCGGATTTCCCAATTAAACTCCAGCCATGGGAGGAAATCTGTGCCTCCACAATCGGCATGGAGAGCATAGAAGGGGTAGGAGGGATGGAGAGAGGAGCACCGACATCAGGCGATGCAGGTAGGTGCCTCAAATCAAGCCATGCAATAGTCACTGAAGTCCATTCATGTGTAGCACAATGTTGCCCTACAGTGTCAATAATGCAACACATCAGCAGGAGACTGCCCACAGCCACATCCGACCTCCACCCTGTACACATGTAGTATGCACACCCTAACTGCAGGTCTCATACTCCATGCTAAAGCCACACAAAAAGGAGACAACCTGCATCCCCCGGCCTCAAATGTGCTGCATCTAGTAACCAAAATGATGTCAGTCATCGCGATTCCAATGTCCGCAGACCCATCAATAAGACTCTCCCTCCTTTGCTCCACCACAGGCTCAAATTCCAACCCCGAGGATGAGGACATCCCTGCCACAACACCAGCCAAGAGGGCCAAGACCACTGTGCCAACACCCTCCACCTCAGCTGTAGTGACCAAGACACCGCAGCAGCCGAAATCCGTTGCCAGTACACAGGACGGGCCACTGACAGGCACCCCAGCAGGCAGCATGGCAGCAGCAGCAGCACCACACATCCCCACAATGTTCGCCACAGAAGACACAGGTTCTGTAGGAAGCAGTACCATAGGCGAAACTGCTGCCATTGCAGCATGCTCTGAAAGTGACACAGAGGAGCCCAATGTCGGACCCCCCACTGACCACCATCATTCCCCCTGTCTGTCCCAGAGCAGCCCCCATGAGGATCCCACACAGGGGCATTCAGAAGATGAGGACTGGCCATCCACCCCATGCCCTGTTGCAAATCAGCAGGAGGGGAGCAGCCCCTTCGTAACACCATCTGCAATATGCATGGGCCAGCAGAGCCAACATTCCCTGGAGGAGATAATCACGCGCCAGCAACAACTCTCCTCGCTTATGAATGAGCATGCTGCAGAATGTGTGGGGGCAAGGGCAGCTATGGAACAATGTACAGAGACCCTGAGGGCTAAAATGGAGCGGAGCACTGAGACCCTGGGGGCTGAAATGGAGCGGAGCACTGAGACCCTGAGGGCTGAAATGCAGTCCTCCTCAAAGGACATGTGTGCGGAACTTGCCGCCGTGCGGCGCGTGCTCTCAGAGCTAGCCAACTCCATTCGGGACATGTGTGCACATGAGCAGGCAGGGACCTCCTCTGCTGCCAGTTCCACCCAAAGCAGCCCCATCCGCTGATCGGGGAGGAACCTGCGCAGCACAGGCAGGGGTGCCCCGGGGGCCGGGAGAGGGGGCTTGCAATAGCGGCTGCCCACCGTTATCATGCAGCATTAGCCACTTAGTTACTTAGGGTGCTCAGGGGGGAGATGGGAGGGGGGAGTGGGTGTGTTGGGGTGTTCAGGGGGAGGGGGGAGTGGGTGTGTTGGGGTGTTCGGGGGGAGTGGGAAGTGGGTGTGTTGGGGTGTTCAGGGGGGAGGGGGTGTGGGGAGTGGGTGTGTCACAACAGTTCACATTTAAAATACACATTTTCCTTTTGCACAAATCAAATGTGTGGACATTGTTCATTGCGTATGTGTGCTTTATTGGTGTACAGTCCACAGTGTGCATGTCCCCGACACACACAGTGCCCCAAGTGCAGTCTCCATGTCATACACACCAGCCGTGTGTGCTAGAAGCATTGGTTGATGATATCTTGATGCATTTCACGCCCCTCCTGTGCATCACCTCCTCCATGAGGTGCGGCCCCATCTGCACCCTCCTCATCCTCATCGTCAGGTGGTTGCAGTTCTGCGTCAGGGGGCAGGGGCACATTTCGTCTGACGCACATATTGTGTAGCATGACACATGCCATGACGATCTTTGCCACCTTCTCATGGCGGTACAGGAGTGCCCCACCAGACCTGCTGAGGCAGCGAAACCGTGCCTTCAATAGGCCGAATGCCTGCTCAATGACCACACAGGTACGTGTATGTGCATGGTTGAATTCCTCCTCATGCTGGTTCTGTGGGTTCCGGACTGGTGTAAGGAGCCACCTCTTCAGGGGATAGCCTGCATCACCTGTATGTGGGCGAGAATGTATGTGTCAGTCATGACGTCTAATTCGAAACATGATGTGCCACCATGGCTTGCATCAACTGTTACTTTGGACCACTTCTAAATGCATCAATTAATTCACACTATGCGACCGGTATATGCTCATGGCTATCATGGCCTGTTTTGCATGCCATCAACCAATGTATGCAGGGGGGTCAAGTGCCTTGTGAGTGCCCATCCACTGTGTTCGTTCATGCCGTTTGTTTTGGTGGCCTGGCACGTGTCCTGTGATGTCAATGCTCACATCATTGCAACATTGCTGTCGGCCTCATCATGACCCCTGTGAGCAATACTGATGTTTATAGGGACATTTTGGGGGCCCTGCTGTCTGTGTGATGGTGTGTTGATGTTTCTGTTCGTCATGTGCCTCCTTCGTGCGCAGTTATGGGGGACAGGCCTTTCGGTTGATGGTGTTTGGTGACGTGCATGTACGTGCATTTCGTTGTAGTCAATGTGGTCTGAATTGGTACAATGCACTTGCAGATGGTTGTGTCATGGTTGGGACACAGCCTCATTCACATGGTAGGGCTGCATACATCAGGCATTGGGTTTACTGGTGTTGGGTGAAGTTTGTTTTGCTTTAGGGTATGATCTGGCTCCGTTGTCTCTGCTACTCATAGCCAGGTGGAGTGTGCATCACCCCCCCCCCTTTCAGCCAGGTGGAGTATGCATCATACCCCCCCTTTCATCCAGGTGGAGTATGCATCAACCCCCCCTTTCAGCCAGGTGGAGTATGCATCACCTCCCCCCTTTCAGCCAGGTGGAGTATGCATCATTCCCCCCCCTTTCAGCCAGGTGGAGTATGCATCATTCCCCCCCCCCTTTCAGCCAGGTGGAGTATGCATCATTCCCCCCCCTTTCAGCCAAGTGGAGTATGCATCATCCCCCCCCCTTTCAGCCAGTTGGAGTATCCATCACCCCCCCCCTTTCAGCCAGGTGGAGTATGCATTGGTACATCGTTCACCTACCCACTTCAAATTTCCATGGTCATGACATTAGACTCACCGAGTAGCCAAGATCTTGGGCCTGCATGTCGCTCCATGTAGCGTGGTATTGTGGAGTTCCTCAGGACCATTGAATCATGGGTTGTTCCGGGGAATCGGGCACAACAATGTGTAATGATCCTGTTGGAGTCACAGACCATTTGCACGTTGATTGAGTGAAATAGTTTACGGTTGCGGTACGGTACCTCCATGGCATGTGGAACCACCAATCCCACATGGGTGCAGTCAATGGCACCAATGCAACCAGGTATGCCGGCTAGTGCATGGAAACTCACTTTGGTGTTTGCAATCTCCTGGACAGTCCGTGGTAATGAGATGTGGTCGTCTGTGTGCTTGAGGAGGGCATCGAGCTCTTGGATCAGTGTACGTGAAAATAATGGTTGTGAAATGCCATGCAAGTGCCCCACTGTGTGCTGGTAGGTGCCTTTGGCCAGGAAGTGGAGTACAGACACTACCTTCAGTAGGGGTGGGATGGCGGCTGGTGTTTCTATCATGCTGACGATGTCGTTGTATGTCATGTCTACGATGGGGGTGATGGTGTCCCGGTCCAAACGGTACAGGGTGTGGATCTGCTCAGCAGTGAGGTTGAATGGACTGGCTCTGATGCGTGGGATTGGGGGCTGCCTGCGTGGTGGCACTGGCTGTGCTGGTGGGGCTTGCTGGCCCTGCCTTGCCCTCCTTCTCCTCCTGTGTCTCCTCTGTGCTGCCTGTTGTTGTTGTTGTTGTTCTTGTTGTTGTAGCACTTGCATTGCTATCAGGTCCTCCAGCCCCAACATTGCTAGTCCTATTGGTAGCATTGTGGAGTGTGACTGGGTTTGGGAAGGGGTGGGGTGTGCTCTTTTTGTACTTCCTGAGTCTGTATTGCCTCCACCTGTGCTGATTCTGTGCACCTGTGTCAGCTGGGTTCACTTTACATGGCCATTTACGGTTGGTTCGCGATGGCGTAATTAGCATCATGACGGTAAGGTACCTAACGGGCTTTGTGATGGCGTTAAGTGCATATCCGCTTGGGTCGTGATCCGCTTAGCTGGTGCAGTTAGCGGGAGCGTTGACTACGATGCCGCTAATGGCATCGTAGTTAACGGTCACGGGTCATGATCGGACCTAGCGGAAAACGATGCCGGTAATCATTTACCGGCATCGTTTTTTGCTTACCGCCAGGATCGTAATGAGGCCCATTGTGTCTCCTCCATATGTTAGAGTTGGCATCACCTTTTTCTTGTAGAATTCTCGTACTGGGATTAGCGAGTATCTGCCAAACTTTTTGTCTATGGCCCTGGCTTGAGCTGCCATTTTGTTGACTTTGGTCATTAAGGCTACTTGCATCGCTTTGTCTTGTTTTGAGGAGTCCAATGTCACTCCTAGGTATTTGATATCAAATACTCTTTCAATTGGTGTTCCTTCCAGATTTAATAGAGGTTTTTCTTTTTTTCTGGAAGAAGCTTCTAATGTCAGGATTTTTTTTTTTAACATTAATTTCCAATTTGTTTTTTTCATGTAGCTTTGTAGATTTGTTAGTTGGCGCTGGAGTCCTATTGGCGTATGGTCCAATAGGACAAGGTCATCCGCGTAGAGAAGCCTTGTTATTGGAGTTTTGCAGATTTTTGGTGGGAATGATCGTATTTCAGTGTCTTCATCGTTAATGTCACCAATGAATGCCAGGAATAGGGCCGGCGCCACGGGCACCCTGGTTTCACACCTCGTGCTGTTAGAATTGGCAATGACAAGAGACCATTTTGATCCAAACGGATGCGTATGTTGGTTTCAGTATACAGGGCCTTGATCGGATTCAATAAGGCAGCCGGACAATCCCAGGCTTCCAATTTTGACCAAAGACTCGACCTGTCTATGCGGTCAAAGTCCTGAGTGAGGTCGATAAAAGTTACAAAGATTCTTGTACCTCCTTCCAAAACTTTGTTTTTCAGCACATTCAGCATCAATATGTTTGCCGCTGTGGCCATGTTTTTCTTAAATCCCGTTTGGAAGGGGTCGTTGCATGGGGCATTTAAGGCCCAGATCTTGAAGCGGTCGAGAAGCATCGAACCAAACGCTTTCCCCATTACATCAAGTAGCGCGATCAATCTATAATTCACTGGGTCCTTTTTGTCTCCTTTCTTGAAATTTGGTACCACTGTAGCTGATTTCCATGAGGGCGGTATAGTTTTAAAATCTGTGCATCTTCTGAAAATTTTGCTCAGGAGACTGGCCCACTCCTTTTGGATTGTTTTTAAATCCACATTTGTGATCCCGTCGGGACCTGGCGCTTTTGGGAGTTTTTTAAGCTAGAGATCTTTAATCGAATTTCAACTGGGTTGTCCACTCTTACCCATGGATCCGATTTGTGCTCTGTTGATGACCTTGTTCGAGTTGTTGGAGCCAGGTACACCGTTGAAAAGTGTTTTGTCCAAGTTGTTTCACCAATCTCACTTATTACAAAGTTTTCTTGTACTTTGTAGGTGGATCTCAGGGTGCTCCAAAATTCCCTTGTATTTCTTCCACTTATGAATTTTAGAATGTTTTCTGCGTCTTGCTGGTAGAGGATCAATCTATGACCTTTTACCCATGACTTATAGTGTTTTGTTGCCACATCCGCTTCTTTTACTGCCGCCGATGTTGCTAAAAGTTTTGCTCTGCGCTGGATTTTTCGAAGTTTGCAGCGTTTCTCAACCAATGTTTTGTCAAACACATGTCTTGGAAGGTTTCCGCCTGTCTTTCTTGAAGTTGCCGTCTTTTTGTATTTTGTCAATCATGGTGATGGTTTGAGTCCCAATTGTTTTTCCAACCACAGTTCATTCTTTATCTTGCAGCTTCACTTGTTGGCGTGGATTAGTTGCGTCCTCGTTGGCTTCCAAAGTATTGGTTTTCCTTGCTTCTAAGGCCATGATGTAGGCTTCTAAGAAGATGACTTTACTATACATCATCATTTGTATGCTTGTGTGATCTTTCAATGAATCTGCGATGGCTTCATAAACGCTATGTTTACTGATGACATGATGGAAAGTAGGTCCATTTTTTTGTTGGGGGGGTCCGCGGGGCTTGTCAATTGTAGTTGTGTGGAAGATCTCCTAATTTACAAATCATTTGAAGTTGTTGTCGTGTTTGCCCATTGGCTTCGTGCTGGCCTTGTGGTTTCCAATGAGCCTCTTCGGTTTCTGTTTTTATCTGTAAGGGGGCTGTGGCTTTCATTTCCCCACATGTTTTGATTTAAATTGTACCAAGGTTTCAATGCTGGGCCCTGGTTTAGTTCATTCATATCATACGGCATTTGCAGATCTGTGGAAATTAACATCTCCGTCGACCTACTCAACCATCGTGTCGGCGTTGGCCGCTCAGTTGGCTTTAACTCATCCTGGTGAGATGTTTTGTCAGGTGTTCTATGTACTCCTTCTGAGGTTCCTTTTTTTGTTGTTCTGTGGTGGCAAAGCCGCTTCGCCTATTGGTGATATTATATCTGGTGTTGGTTGGGGGAATCCCTTGTTTAATTCTGTTAATGGGCCACTGGAAACATCTGTTTCGTCCATGGTCGACCTATTTTCCTGCAGGTTTTTATTTTCACTTTGAGTGGCTGATTGAGCCTTCTCCGTTAAGGACTCTTCGTCTGAGTTCGCCTTGTCTTCACTCTTATTTGAGTCACTTTGCGGCGTCAGACTCACCTGTCGATCTGGCAATTTGTGTGGCATCATTGGAGGAGATGTGGGATTTGGTTTCTTCCTGTCTACCCTCTCTTCTTCATTTGGTTGATTTAATGTCCCCTTTCTCAAGTCAGAAGCAGGGCATTTCTTGGAGGTCAGCTTTTCGCTGGCGTTGTATTCCAGTCTTCGCAGTTTGGCGAAAGGTAAACATTCATTTAGAGCTTCCAGTATTTCCAGGTCCGAAAGTTGTTTTGTTTGTTTTGTTTGTTTGTTTTATTTAGTATAGCGCTCCAGAACCAGGGGTAAATGGGCGCTTAAGGATAGGTTCCAAAGGATAGTTTCCATTCACTGATCTTTGACTTCCTTGAGCCATGAAGTAGTCTTTAACAGAGTTTTTGGGTGCCCCCCCGCCCATCGTTTATACTGTTTTTCTTTGACTTTATCCAGCATTGTTTGGAGTGTGTTTTGTATTAGTTTAGGCTTTTCCATCGCCTTTTTTGTTCTGCGACCCTTCTTAATATTCAGGGTGGTTGTTCCATTATAATTCTCTGTCTTTTCTTCGGGTTTGCCGTTTTACTAGCCAGATCAATTGTTTCAATTATTTCAGTCTGTTCCTGGGTGGCTTTGGATGTCGAATTTTCTTCTGCTTCTGCATGGAACAGCACCACCACCTGAACCTGCCCTAACAGGAAAGGCGGCGGCGGCTGAGGCAAGTCCCTGTCCTGTGGAAGCTCCCTGGCCCCGCTCTCACATGGAGGCCGGCTTGTGTCTTCCTCCGTCGTCACCTCTCCGCCACTAATCTTCTTGCTCTCATCGTCCACCCGCCCCCCCCTGCAACTCCCATGTGAGGGAGCCCTCCTTCGAGAGCCACCGACGTGGGGCATGGAGCGCCTTTGTGCACTGCGCAGGTGGAAACCGGGATGGATTCAACTGCCCGAGCACACGGCCCGGAACCTTCGTCCTCCACATCTTCCTCACCCACGCTGTCCCGCCATGCCAACTCCTTCCTACCTTCCCACACGGACGGCAGCCCTCCTCTGAGAGCCGCTGGCGTGGGGCCCGGAGCTTCTGCAACCGCTGCGTGGAGGGAGGGCGGGGTCGGGTCCAGCGCCCAGATGTACACCGAGGCGGGCACAGGAGCAGGTGAGGTTTGTCGTTGATGATGTTGAGATCTCTCCTTAATGAATTTTTCTACAGGGCGCCCCGTACACTTCTTGATCCGCCTTTACTCCGTTACAACGTATACGATGGGGCAAGTGGGGGAGGGTCCCTATTCGGGCGCCATCTTGAAAGGGGCCCCTAGCGGTCCCTCGTGCTATGGAAACAAGGCAGTAACCATACACAAAAAGATGCGCCAGACATGAGGTTCAAATTCCTAATGCTAGGGTTTATTGCAAGCAAAAGATAGTATCAATTGGCCAATTCTGATCTCACGCGAGTGAGTTTCCTAGACCTCGAGGGACACAAGAAAGCGAATTACGTACGTCAGTTACATATATACAAAATGCATATCATACAAAGTCATGTTCAACACCCCTCTTTATTAAGTTGCTTTGAACTCGGGATGACGATGGACATATCCGACGAGTATGACGATTATAATGCTTTCGATGTCTATTCTAGTAACAATGTGCAATTTAGAAAGTGCGGAGGCATCTTTTAGAAAACGGTGGTTCTATTCTTGGAAGCAAGCTGCACACGGGGGAAGAGCCACATTCCAAGCTTTGCTATCTATGAGGTGCTATTCGTGTCCTGGGAGCCGACACATTCTAAAGGGTTTTGCAAAGGGGGGCCATAAGAAAAGCATAATTCAAGCCTTTAACTGTATTATTCTAACATATTCTACCATCGTACGAGACTGGCTGGCAGCTGTGAAGTGATTAAATGCCCTGCAGCTTCCTCCCAAGGCTACAGAGACGGAGCGTGTGCATTCCCCTCTGGGCTACTCATGAGGAGTTTCAGCAAACTCTTCAGTCCCGCGACCTTTCCCTTTCATATTCAGACAACAATGTTAACAGTTGAGCAGAGTAAGCAGAATCCGCAAGAATTGTAAGCTGCAAAGCAGTTTTTAGACAGAAAGCAATGAGCAATGGTTAACAAGCAAAATGGCGATTCTTGCTACATTTAAAATGGCCGCTCTTTGGTCAAGCATAGCAGTTTATATTTCTATAATTCGGTGCATAAGACGGTTGGCCCACGGCCATCAAGTTATGTCTATTATTCAAATGAAGGGTATTCATTTTTCCAGATTGACAAGTTTTTGAGTTTTGCTGCTTCCGCTGAAAAAGCCTGATCCTTGTACATAGTCTGTTGATCAGCCTCCGTTAGAACCAGTTCCTTTGAGCTCTGAGGCTCCATGCTTGTACGCATATTTGTCCTGTGTGGAGTGGTCAGAGGTTGTTCTTTTGAAGTGGTTACCTGATGTTTTTGGCCGGATTTCTGGTTAAGTTTGGCGCTTCTCAGGCACTGACCTTCCTCTTCTTCTTTAGAGGCGTTGTTTAGGTCAAAATCTCTGATCTCTCTGTTTGCCCTGGCAGCCCTGACAGTCATGACTGCAGGACTGCCACTTGACGTCCACTCCGCATCCGCTCCGAGGGTTGATAAAGTTTTTTTGCAGCTCATCCCACAAAGTAAAGTTCAATGGAAATGAGAGACAGACTTTCAGGCAGCACTGCAGGGCTGCCACTCATCGTCCACTCCACTTTTTCACTTTGACATCATGAGCTCTCCTTTTCTCCCAATTTCTAACTGACACTTTGGTATTTCAGAAGCAAATTTCAATTGATAATGCCCACTGTCACACTTTTCAATGCCAGGTAAACCATCCCATGCCACGGCACCCATGCTCATAAGTAATTACTCAAAGGGCATTGCTCCTGATACATTGCATTGGTCATTGCAGATGGATGCTACAAGTTGAATACTGGGCCCTTCACAAAGAACTGTACAATATAACATTCTCAACTTCTACAAGCAAACACACAATACACAAACCAACAAAACAATGTGCACACAGTTGACAAATGGCCCTCCAATCATGTAATAAATCACAGAATGCTACATATCTAGAATACATGTACATATCACAGTGCTCAGGGCATTTATGGTCTACGGCATCAACACAAAAGAAAATCTCTCTAGCATGTTACTCTGTGACTACTAATCTAAGTCACATACCTCTATGCACACCAGATTGCCTGAAGACAATGCAAATGACTACGATGCATGGTATAAATCACAATAACATATAACATTTAACATAACATAACAATTCCCATGATTCAGTGTCCACACTTTCCTTCTTTCACACTTTCTATTGGATGCGCGTGCACTTTGATTATATTTTGCAACACCTATTGCATCTCACAGAACACTTCTCAGTTCCTGTAACCTACCCTTTGGATGTCTCCTCACCTGATGTGCCTGAGGTCCATCGGATTCTTCTTCCTCCTTCTTCTTTCTTCTGGAGTCAACCTCCTTTCCCTTCTTCTTTTGGAAGAGATAGGGGCAAGCTCCCTCGGAGGCCACTGTGCCTTATGTGCAAGCTGCCAGGCAGTGGGAACTCCGGGGGGGCTGACACCAGCCCAGGGAAAATCTGTTAGGCAGAAAACTCTGGAAGTCCTAGAATGCAGGTAGGTTCTTGTGTAGGTCTTCGTGAAGAGCAGGACTTTGCAGCATAATTTCATCGATAGGGTTTAAGAAATGGATAGGCACTGAGATCAGGAAGTAAGAGGTCACTCGAAAGCGGGAGACTGAAAGTTGTGAAATGGTGAAGGGAATCCTCGCAGAACAGTGCCCAGGAATGAAAGAATCCACCACCCTTGTGATGAGTAGGAGGGAAGTTAATGAGCGTGCCACGAGGGTTGACATTTCCATGGCACGCAAATCTGCAATAGTGAGAGAAAATCGAGCCGAGCAGCGGGGCTCAACTGATCTGACAGGGGAGTGAAAGCGCTGTCGGAGCACAGCGAGAATAACTCAGGTAGTGAGTCTGAAAGTAACAAGGTAGCGGGAGATTAAACAGGCTGTGCAGAGACAGGGTGAGCCGTGGTAAGGTAGCAAGGCGGAACAGAGGGCAAGCAGGAAAGCAAATAGAACGCACTATGGAGCATCTTACCCAGTGAGGGAATCCAAGGGTTGCAATGCACTGAGCCAGTGGAAAAGAAGCCGGTATATGCTTGCGGTGGCCCTATTGGAAGATGACTAGAACGCTAAAGCACGTTCCATAGGAAACATGACGCGAAAGTCAATGGAGCCTCCACTGACTCCGAACTTGCAGGGCTTTCGCATGACAGCACTGAACAAAAAAGTGAAAAGAGTGGACACCATCTTAGTCACTTATCAAATTCAATGTGTCTACATGTAAATTAAGCACATTTATTGGTACACAACATCAAACCCGAAGAGCACATTGTGTAGTAAATAAATCCCTGAAACAGGGTGCATAGTGGTCAACAAACTACTATATTGATTTAATCAAAATCAATCAATTATTCATGGGATAAGTCATAAAACGTTTTCCAAAATGTATCCATTAAACCTGTCTTTCTTTATTGTGTCAGCATGTTCCTCTCGACAAATAATTAAGCCATAGAAAACATGACCAATATATTTCAGGATCAATGATCCATCTTCAGGGAGACATATGTCAACAATGTGAAAAATAACTGAAACACTGAACCATGTCACATAGCAGTCAATATGTTGCGTTGTAAACTATATCATTTGCCCAAAAATATGATTACAAAGCACCAGGACGTTGCTGCTTAGTATTGTGGGATAATATTCACTAGATAAGAAGCAAGGAGCACCATGACATATCGCCAACTCTCACAGGACCTCTCCCAGTTCTAATGATGTCACTTCTACCATCCCTTGCTCTTCAGAAGGCACTCTCTCGTGCATGCATTGGCCACTTGCAGCAACAGCTCCACCACTGCAGAACCCCTCCAAAAACGTGGATTCTGTGACACTGTCTGCCAGCTTCTATTCAAAGGACTTTCTGGGAATCAGTCCTCAGGGTGCACCTTCTGATTGAAAGACTCTCTGGGACAGCCCACCACCAGTTGCACCTTCTGCTCACACAACACTTTGGTACATCTCTCCTCCAGGATGTATCAATTACCAGCTCTGAATTACCTTGTATAGATTGCCACTGCGTTAGTACCTCTTCTTTTAATGGCCAGAAATGCACTATGAAAAATGACTAATAACAGGTAGCGTTAACATACAACACTAAATAATTAGAAACATGTATGCAATCACGTTTAGTCAGTGCCAACCACTCAATTCACCCACCCACAGAACCTAAAAAGGGGAGTAAATAATTAGGTATAGCCGCACAGTCCACCAGATTTGCAACCCTATCTTACAATGTCCAACCCTAACTTGATTGGAGCTTTGTGCGCAAAAGTTCACATGGTTTCCAAAAGTTTTAGGAGTTGGGAAAACATGGTGGGGAGGTTCCTGAGGATGTGAAGAAGGGTCTAAAGCACAGAGGAAGATGTATACTGGTAAGTAAGACCGTTTCTATATTTTGCTTGGCTCTCAGCAACACATATTTCCAAAGCCAAACAGTTGAAAAACTAGACTGAATTTTCTCAAACTTGTAAAAGGGCAGAGATGGGGTAAGTACCAATGTAACTTACCCCCTTACTCTGTTTTTTCTCCAAACTTGGCCGGTCATTGGAGGGTTGCCTGAGGTAGGTTCCTGCTGTTGGTTCTGGTTGAAGAAGTCTGGCAGCTGTCAGTGCAAGAAGAGTTTTGGTTGTGTCAGGAACCGTGTGCAAACTCTTTTTGTGGAACAAAGCGGCAGGCACCAGTGCTTGACTCTTCAGGATCCTTGACTAGATCTGGAAAAGCCATTTTCCATGATGGTCACCAATGCATGATACAGCAGATGACACAGATGCTGTGGTCAAAGTCATTCCTCTATCTGTGTCCCTGTCAATGCCAGGACATGGACGGTTTGCAGAAGGGATTCTTGCAGGTGAAGCTGATGACCCATGGAGTTCTGAGTCAAAACATGGAACAATGACTATTCTATCCTGATAGCCATTATTGCCGTTGGTCAGTCCACTCGATGGGCCAGGAACACTTCTGAAGACTCCAAATCGACAGGCACCAAGGAGAAGTCAAGAATTGTTGCTCCCACCACTGCTATTGTTCAAAGCACCGATGAAGGTCTTCTAAGATCACTAGCCAGAAAGAGTTCCCCGAGACTGCATCAAAAGTTGGTCAAAAGGCCTTCTCATGATTGATCCATGGGTCTTTTGAATTCTTCCTGGCTATGCACTATACTTGGCTCCTCACAGGATCTCTACAGAATGGCTGCAGGAGTCTTCATATTATGGAAACAGAAATTCAGCCCAACCAATGAAGATCTACCCCACACACACACACACACACACCACAGCAGTGGTCCAATCAGGGACCACTGTTGGCAGGAACATCTTTAGAGATTTTGGGATCGCGGCACAGATTCCTTTGCAGCCATCATATTAACCAAAGAAATTACTGGATCCAGAGTCTCTGGTTGCACTCCCCTCCATCGTGATCATAACCCACAGCTTGATGTTCTGGAACAAAGCGGCAGGCACCAGTGCTTGACTCTTCAGGATCCTTGACTAGATCTGGAAAAGCCATTTTCCGTGATGGTCACCAATGCATGATAACAGCAGATGACACAGATGCTGTGGTCAAAGTCATTCCTCTATCTGTGGCCCTGTCAATGCCAGGACATGGACGGTTTGCAGAAGGGATTCTTGCAGGTGAAGCTGATGACCCATGGAGTTCTGAGTCAAAACATGGAACGATGACTATTCTATCCTGATAGCCATTATTGCCGTTGGTCAGTCCACTCGATGGGCCAGGAACACTTCTGAAGACTCCAAGTCGACAGGCACCAAGGAGAAGTCGAGAATTGTTGCTCCCACCACTGCTATTGGTCAAAGCACCGATGAAGGTCTTCTAAGATCACTAGCCAGAAAGAGTTCCCCGAGACTGCATCAAAAGTTGCTCAAAAGGCCTTCTTATGATTGATCCATGGGTCTTTTGAATTCTTCCTGGCTATGCACTATACTTGGCTCCTCACAGGATCTCTACAGAATGGCTGCAGGAGTCTTCATATTATGGAAACAGAAATTCAGCCCAACCAATGAAGATCTACCCCACACACACACCACAGCAGTGGTCCAATCAGGGACCACTGTTGGCAGGAACATCTTTAGAGATTTTGGGATCGCGGCACAGATTCCTTTGCAGCCATCATATTAACCAAAGAAATTACTGGATCCAGAGTCTCTGGTTGCACTCCCCTCCATCGTGATCATAACCCACAGCTTGATGTTCTGTCTTGCAGCAATGAAAATATGCATGGGTACTTCCTACCAGTGCTCTTACCCCACTTCAGACTTCCTGAAATCTGATTAATAATCAAGCAGCATTTAAAGGGCAATGCCGGGATATAACCCTCAAAACTTTGGTTCCAGTGTCTCGATTTTGACATCCTAATCAAAGCTCCCTACTAACACTCTGGAATTAGTACTGTGATCTGCCATAGACATGCAAATCTCTGCTAAGAGTGCTTAAAAACTGAACTATCTTCTGAGCAAACATGGCACCCAAATTTATCGATATGCATTTCAACTTTTGGTATGTCATGTGATCTATTTATTCCCCAAAGACGGTTGAGAATACTACAGGAGTTGTGTTATAATGAATGGACAAACTGTGTGTACTACAGTGAACCCAAAAAGTACGATAGAATTCATTGATCTGAGCAGAATGCACTTGCGAGCAGTCACCTCAACACAGCACACCAAAAATGTTTGGTTTATGTTATTTTAGTTTGTAAAAAAATGGACACTGACATTTGCCAATCAGGCATCCATGTGCCTCCACTGCCAAGGGTAGGGGCCCGGGGCACGTGCCCCTTTTGCCCTCCCCATAAGAACTTTTGAGATTGTTGGTGAAATTCATGCATACTCTCCAGACATACAGACACCAGTTAGTGTATTGGGACCAGCCAGTCCAGCACACTTCCTGGCTTCCAACAAACACTCCCTGCACTGGATCATGAAAGCACAGCTTTCCAAGGCAAATGCATGCCCATAAAAGGATTTTCGTGACCTGAGAAGGCAAGATTAAGGGAAAAAAACAAGATGGCCAAAAAGAACAAACAAAAAATCTTATGGCCCAGCCATGTTAAAACACAAGGCACTGTTAGTAGCTGAACACGATAAACGTGAGAGAGCTGACATAAAATACAGTAAAAGTACTGAAAATGTACTGCTGCCACATTTTTGTCTTTAGGCACATCTGAAAGTAACCAAAAATTATTTTGAGTGTAGTCTAGAGTGATACAAAAGGATCTCCATTGCGCTGCATTGTAAAACATGAAAAAGTTACCCACAATATATAACAAGTGAAATGAAAAGGGAAATACAGTTTCCCAATAGTGACAGCCTTATGGACTAGCCAGTTTACCCACAAAGAAATTAGCAAAACACCAGTGGAGTGAAGCTGGGTTCTGGAATACACTGCAATAAATCAGAAAAAAAGTGCAAATACTAAAGCAAAACGTTTGTGGGTCCATAGATAAGGGAGGAAAAGGTGCTCGAAGAGAACAGATTCCTAACACTGATGTGATGTGCTAGGTTTTGGCCAAATGCATGGCTATATATGGTGACAAGCTGTGCTTATCCTTATGTACTCTTATACATATTTCATTACCATTATCAGTGAATCTGTACTGTTCCTTAGAGATGTGTGCATTTGTCTATGGCAAGAGGGAAGTCTGTGAGCAAAGTTTGAATCTTAACTTCAATTGCCATTTTTTTTAATGGCCTGCAGTTAGTTGAAATAAAACCAAATACTGATAATTATCTGTATTGTACCTTCATTTATTACTAGCCTCATGATCTGGAAGCCAATCACATCTCTATGTGTGCTTGCCATGTTCTGTCAAATGAGATATTGCACCTCTGAACTCCTTAACGACAAGCCTGTTTTTCTTATGTCTCATCTTTATCGCACATATTGATTACTATACTCATTCACCTGGTGTACTCTCCGTTTCCTTGGTACTCTTGTTTGTAATTATGTATAATAGGAACACATTTTGATACTCAGGTGTGGATGAAACCAAAATACTAATAGCCGACTGTACTGTACTGCATGTTGTAATTCTTTTTCAAGAAGTTGCCCTCACAGCTCTTCAGCCGATGCAATCGATGAGTGTGTTTGGGAGCCTTCTCTGGACTGTCTGAGAGACATGCAAGTTCAGATATCCCACATACCTAATAAAGGCAAATTACCAAATGCCCCATAAGTTGACCTCTCCACAAGGTAAATCTATCTCATCTGTGTGGGGTAGACGTAAATATACATGTAAAAAGAGAGACAGATACAATTCATTTAAAACAGGTCTCTCATATTTGGTGACCAATCCCTCTTATCGTTCACTATAAATTCTGAAGAAATGGACTCAGTAAACCTAAAAAAAAGTACTCCAATTAATTTATTTTGCCAATATGACACATCATCAAGTTAAAAACGAAACACCCAACATAGCACAAAGCATCACGTATACATCAGTACTAAATCACATAACAATGATAATACCTAGACAATGACAATACATCAGACACAATTTTACAAAAATCTTTACTCAAACAACAAAAAAGTGTCCCTATTTCAAAATCCCAACATGTTTCTATTCATCGCACCACGTTGGTAGAACAGTCATCATCGGATGTCCTTTCATAAATCACTTTTGTTTTTTCCAACAATTTTTGCTGTGGGTGACTCTCATGAACTCATGAAATACTTGTAACATATAAAAACTCTAAAAAGAAAGAAAAAGAGAATACCATATCACCAATTTGATTGTGCTATTATTGCGTTCGAATACACCCTGACACATATAAATATAGTGTCCTGGTGATCGTCTGTGTGCACACACAGACCAACAAGTTTTCATCAAGAAGTGCCTTTTAGTTATACTTCTTCCACGGTATGGAGTTATTTTCACAAACTCCAATTAATAGGAATGTATTCACTTATACTTGCTCTTAGGTAGCACGCAGGCTCAAGTGCCACTAGAGACATCAACCAAGGGACTGATCAACTAATCTTTCATCCCCGAAATATTCTTACACTTATATCATGGTGACCCCATCACAAACCACACTTCCTACCTTTAGGGTGAAATGCGGATCACACCACATTTGAATTACTATACTATTTAAACAAATATTTCAATGTGTCTTATTGTTTTTGCCAACCTTTTAATTTCTTTTTTTTTATTTTGGGCTGTTGTTTGGTCAGGTGACCGAGGACATATTGTATACATGTGCTGTTTATATCTACTCTATAATTCTATGTGTACTTTGTGCTGAGGTGCCTATGCTAGACTTGGCAAAATTAGCAATCTTTGTACATGGGCGTTCCACTGATAAGAAGCCATGCTTTAATCTTTTGCAGAAACACTGGATACTGCATTTGGCCTTATGCCAAGTGGCCACACATGTCACATGAAATACTTCTGATTAAAAGGGATGCACCAGTTCAAATGGCCTTGATAAAGGCACCAAGTGTTGATGGCTGTTTTCAACACAGTAGTCTATGACATTTAATTACAGATGTGTGTTTTGTATACTCCTCCCCATACTATCCAATTTAAAGAGGTCCATTTTAGAAATCAACATAAATGTATTCTTTGCACATTACAATGAAACTCATGAGTACCCTCAAATGTTCTAGAATGGCCCAAAGCCTCTAATCAATGGCCCTGAGATGAATGCCAAGATGAAGTCGACTTTTGTTGTTGGGTAATCCATTACAGAGTCCAACAATGTCTCATAAGTCTGAGTATTTTTCTTATATCGGTTTTCCAACTGCTTTCAAATTGTCAGCACTGTGGCTTGCATTGGGGGTGTTGTCCAGTATACTGCAGGTTTTGCATGATATTGAACATTGTTTGTATATTTATGGACATGTGTGAGTTACATCATTTACTTTGTGATATATGTAGATAAAAAGCGATCTGTGTCCCAGATCAGCTCTCTGCTGTCTTCTCTTCATGGGATTGAAGTTACAAATACAATTGTCTACAGTGCCAAGTGAGCTCTGGGTTCTGTCTGAATAATGTTACATTGAACTACTTCATAATCTTTAACTTGTCACACTAATTTGCCATTTAGGTCCATATCTTCTGTGACATACTTTAGAGACAGAAAATGTTTTTTTCAAAATTGGGATTTCAATGTTCACTGACCATATCCTTCCTATGTTGGAGCTGTGTTGTTTACATCAGATCAAAGTGTTTCTGGCACCTGAGGAAGATCCCATGAATATTAGAAGGGATTGAAACATGTAGGACATGTATGTCTACTTTGCTAGTAGTCATTCTCACGCAAAGAGGATGTTGAATCTTTGAATGGTCTAAGCAAACTATGTATGGATATGTATTAGGGTTTTTTGTGTCACGTGATGCAGTCATTTGCTGCTTTGTTAAGTGATGCTGTTATTTATTATTTGAAATGTTTCTTTGCAAAACATTGAATTGTAAAAAATCATTTGGTGTGGTTTTTCATCAGTTTTGGTCATGTTTTACCATTTGGTAAAGACTCCAATGAAATTGGTTCTAAATTTCGCCTCAAGTGTGGAGTTATCTGTGTTATAATTGGAAACGGTGCACTACAACATCATTTACAGTTGTCCTGGACTGCGTGCAGATGGTCCTGTGCTGCATGTGTGTCAAGTGTTTAGAGCAGAGAGTATCTGTGTTATAGTAAGGCATGCCACTCAACTGAAATTAATTTGAAGAGATTCACCTCACTTCAGGTGCATCACTCACGAACACCACTAATTGCAACCACCTGCAAACTGAACAGGCTCAGTGGTATGAATAGGGGTGTGTTTCCTTGCCTAGTCACACGGTCCTGGTGTACTGAGAACAGTGGGGATGTTACCTCTCTAACTGGAACCAACCCATGTAATTGCTAAGTGAACATCCCAAAATGTCCCTGAAAGCTGTGAAAATCCATCAAACGAGGCTTGCATAAACTGTTGCAAAATCCTTTCACAAATATTGTATATAATCTTTTAAAAAAGAATATGAGAATGGGAACACTGATGCACTGGTGCCGGTACTTCAATGAGTTATCTGTCGGTAGGGTCCTGTACTACTGGCAGGTCTGGCCTGCCGGTGGTTCACAGCCCCTACCAGAAAACATGGAGTGAGCAGGCCCAGCTCACCTGTAATGAGGGCCATTATTGTCTTGGTCACTACAGATGGATGCTTGTGGTTTTCATACTGCAAACCAACAAAACAATGTGCACACAGCTAATGAATAACCCTCCCATCATGTTGCAGATCACAAATCACAGAATGCTACATCTCTGAAGTAAACTTACATATAGCAATGCTCAGGACATTTAAGGTCTGCCTGCATCAACATAATAGAAAAGCTATCTTGCATTCCTCTATCCCCACTAACCTAAGCCATACACCTCTGCCCCCACCAGATGGCCTGGAGACAATGCAAATGGCTACAATGAATGCTCTAAGTCAAAATAACATATCATAACATAACATAACAATTCCCATGATTCAGTGTACAAGCTATCCTTCTCTCACACTGTTTATTGGATGCTTGGCTACTTTGGTTATATTGTTCAACACATGCAGCTTCTCACAGAGCACTGAAAACAAAATGAAAAACATAATGGAAACCACCACCTTAACCACTTTTCAAATTCAATGTGTACATATGTAAGTTAAGCACAGTGTTTGGTGCACAACATCAAACCCCAAAGGGCACATTGTGGGGTAAATAACAAACCACAAAACACATAGTATCCCCTGCTTGGTGCTAGGTGCATATTATTTGATAAACTACGTTATTGATTTAATGAAAATCGATCAATAATTCATGACAAAAGTCATACAACGTTTTCCAAATCGTAGCCATTTGAACGGTCTTTCTTTAATATGTCAGTATATTCATCTTGAGAAATAGTGAAGGCATAGAAAACATGGCCAATGTATTTCAGGACAAATGATCCATCATCAGGCAGACATATGTCAACAATGTAAAAAAGATTGTAACACTCTGAACCATGTCACACAGCAGTCAATATGTTGTTTTGTATACTATAGAAATTGTCCAAAAGGATGTTTATAAAGCACCAGGACATTGTTGCTTAGTATAGTGGTTTCATAGCAATTGGATAAGCAGCTAAGAGCACTGTCACAAGCCCTTTCAGAGTTTTAATGATGACACCTCTAACATCCCTTGCTCTACAGAAGGCACTCTCTCATGCATTCCAAAACAAAAAACAAGGCAACGTTGCCTTATTATCACTGATGCATCTCAGTTGGCCCCAAACTAGAAGGCTGCAATTTACAACAATCTATTTATCTTCAAAATGTATGCTTCCCACTTTTCTTGATAAATCAAAACTTCAGTTATAACCATGTAGTTGAAGCCAGGAATGTTTTATTCACATTTTCAGTGTTGAGCGATCAATTTGAGCCACACATATACAATTTTGCCAATGCATTTCAGTTTAGAACCTTCATCACGGCTGTATGTAGGCTCTTGATCACATCATTGAACTGCTCAGGATTTAAATGTACATATATTCATTACAAATGCATTACGTGTTATATTTTAACAAATTAACAAATAACATGCATGTTGTCCCACGAACATTCAAAAGATGAGCCAGAGAAATAAAAAAACAAAAAATAGTGTTTTAGTTTCAACATTATGTACTATTTGTGCTTGAATCATTAAATCCTAAAGTATGTCCTACCTGATCGCTTAAAAACGCTGTCTCTGTGTTGTATGTCCCGCATAAGGGGCTATCCTTTTTCTGTTCCGTGTAGGAACGCCTGCGGCAATCTTGCCGCGTGTGTTTCAAATGCGTAAAGGAACACATAAATACATCCTGTCTCTGCTGGGGAAACCGGAATGTCTGTTAGCCACTCTTCCGTGTCATTACTGATCGGGTCGATCATGCGGCGCATCTTCGCCGATGCTTACATTCACCTGCAGCGATTTGCAGCGTTGTCCCGCAAGCTGAAGAGAGCCACGCTCACGCATGCCTCCCTGCTGCTTTTAATGGTCATCATGGAGACCGTTTCGAGGTGCCGTGGTCCAGCTGGTATGCCGGAGCACGTACGCCTTGCGCCCCACCCCCGGGTGGTTACCCTGGGGCAGGAAAGTCTCCATGACAACCTCTGTGTTGTTGTAGGTTCCCACTCCCGAAGTTTGTAACACTCGTAGCTAAGCTGTCAAAATAATTTGTATGTATTTTTGGATGTGTTTTCATTGGATAAGTTATATAACAAAGTATGTGTGTTAACTGCTGTTGCATCTAACACCAATATACTTGGAATTCCTATATTATATATTGTGCTGTCTACGATATCAAGAGTATCGTGATTTTATTAGTTAAAGAGAAGGATGGTGCTGTTCTTTATTGCGTACACAGACTACAATGACTGTTGTTACCTGAAACTAATGGATTGCTTAGAATAGTATGCTATAAACCTATTTACTGCTCATGTGTAATGGACTGAAGGCATTGGGTTCAATTGAAGAGCACAAATAAAAAAATTAAATCTTCTGTTATTAAACTTTCCTAAAAAAACACATTTTTTTCTTAAACATTTTTTAGAGCATGCAGACATTATTCTCCCGGAGATAATTCAGAGAAAGGAATTCATTACTACTCCACGTATCTTTAGCCATTACGTTCATATCTGCCTATTCAATGTTCATATGTTTATGGAACAAAGGCAATGAGTCTAGCACTGAGTAAGCAGCAAAAACCAATCACAAATCGAATTCTGTAAATCATTTGTACCAACAACAATTCTGTTTCTAAATGTGAGATATACATATTTATGCATATTTTAACCATAGTGTTAATCACAGAAATTCTTCACCTAGAGCAAATCTACATTTAGAGAAAACAATTTGTTACTGTTTCAGGGGATTTTGTCCATAATCAAAGCCTCGAACTCACTGGGTTTCATGTCCAGGTTTCAAAATGCTGGACCCCGACCGATCCTTATTACTGTATTATGCAAAACAGGAAAATCTAATTTACAAGATATGTATAAAATGTATCTCCTCGTTCATTCCTTTTGGTATCAGGGAGCTCAGACGGTCGATCCAGAATGTTTCTCGATGATCCATTGTCCTTTGAAAGTTTTCATGTGGATCTCTTTTTTCTACTATTTCAAGAATAGCAAATCAAATCTGTGCCAAGTTGTGTTTCTTGTCATGCCAATGTCTTGCCACAGCAGAAGTTTTATTATTGTTAGGTACACAGGATCTGTGTTCATTCCATCTAGTTTTTGCCATTCTCATGGTTTGTCCAACATGATATAAACCGCAGGGACATTTTATGGTGTATATCACATTTTGTGAGTCACATGTAGAAAAACTCTTCAATTTTATAGTTTCTCCTGTGTACGGATGTTTCAAGGAATCACCTTTCATAAGATAGTCACAATTACTACAACTTAGACAAGGAAAAGTGCCAATTCTGTTGGTAACCTTCTTCTTTTGTGTTGGTCTGGTCTTTACAAGTGTATCCTTGAGGTTATGACTCCGTTGGTAGGCAAATGTTGGGATCTCTTTGAATAGATGTTCTACTCATTGATCGCAGGTCACTGTGTTCCAGTGCTTTTTGACAATGGTCTTAATGCAGTTGCTCTGTCTCAAATATTTAGACACAAACACTAAGGGAGGTACATCATTTTTCTTGGTTTTTGTTTTCAATAAGTCTTCTCTGTTATGAGTCCCTATACGTGTTACTGCTGCGGTCACTTCTTCTTCCGTGTATCCACGTTCTAAAAACTTTTTGCCCCTTTCCTTGACTTCCTTTTCATATTCTATAGGATCACTCACTAGTCTCTTCACACGGAGCATCTGACTATATCGTAGATTTTTGATAAGGCTGGGCTGATGAAAGCTTAATCGTTGTAGCAAATGGTTCCTATCTGTAGGCTTTCAAAAGATAGTTGTTTGGTATTCTGTATTAGTTATTTTGATTTGGACATCCAGAAAATGTATGCTTTCCCTAGAGTATTCATGTGTGAACTGAATTCTTGCATCTTTGCTATTCAGGTAGTTAAAACATTCAAGTAGCTCTGATTCACTGCCTTTCCATACTCCGAATATATCATCGATATATCTGATCCAGATCTCCAGATGTTGTTTGCACCGATGATTAAGCAAGACATTTTCAATTTCAAATTTGTGCATAAATGAGTTAGCATAAGTGGGAGCCATAGTGGCCCCCATAGCTGTACCAGCTACCTGTAGGTAGTATTTGTCTTTATATCTGAAGTATGAATTGTTGCTGATAAATTCCAGGAGTGCAATTATGAATTCTTTTTGTGCTGTTATTTCATCTGTTTTCAGAAGCATCTATTCTACAGCTTTATTACCTAGATTGTGCGGGATTGACGTATATAAACTCTTGACGTCGATAGTAAAACAAATGTTCTTAGAGTCAAATAGTATGGAATTCAGCTGTTGCAAAAAATGTGTAGAATCTCTTATGTATGTGCTTGTTTCTTGAATTAGAGGTTGTAAAAAATAGTCTACATATTTCCCAAGAGGCTCTAGGATGCTGTTTATCCCTGCAACGGTTGGTCTCCCTGGTGGTTTGACTGCATCTTTGTGCACTTTTGGAAGAGTATAAAAGTGTGGTATCTGTGGGTATGGCTTGGTCAAGAATTTTTTTGTGTGATGATTTATCCATTTGAGCTCTTCTGCTTTATCCAAAAGCACTGCCAAGTTTTATTTGATTTCTGGTGTTGGATCATGCTCTAGTTGTGCATAGGTAATAATATCTCCCAGCTGTCTTTCGCATTCTGCCTCATAGTCCGTCGTGTTAAACAGTACTAGACCACCACCTTTGTCTGCAGCTCTTATTGTGATGCTCGATTCACCATATGGGTCTTATATTAGTTTCAATTCGTGTGGTTTCATATTACGTCTAGTTTTTGACTTAAAGTGCATTTTTTTCGAAATCTCTCGTCACTTGTTTTTGGAAAATGTCTATTGAGAGAATGCTGATGGGAGGGATAAAGGTGCTCTTACTCCTGAATTCTTTCAGTGCTTCTTCTTTTTTGTTCCCTGTTTCCTCTTCTTCTAATTAACTGAAAAACACTTTTAGCTTCATTTTTCTAATTAGTTTGTACAATTCAATTTTAGATTCAAACAGTGTACTATCATATGTTGGCACAAAACTTAAACCTTTCTGTAGTGTTTGAGTTTCTTGTATCGTCAATATCCTTGTCGATAGGTTTATCACAATGATTTCTTTTGTTGTAACCTCGTGTTCGGTTTTCCTCTGGGTCTTTCTCTTCCCCCTTCTTGTTCGCTTCTGCCTTGATCTAAAAAAGCTGTTCCCTCTCTTGTGTGTGTTCCCCAGTGTCTTGGGTATCTAGAGGCTGTTCCGAGATTGTCTTCTTCTACCATAGTTGACTCTCTTTCTGTGCCTGTTCCTGAACTGGACGTCTCACTGGTATTTGTAGGTTTAGGTTTCCTTATTGGAGGACCATATTTATCCATCCAGGTATAGACTTCGTCTTTTAGATAGTCATATGTATCTCTTTTGAATTTTCGAATCTTTTTGGTTTCGAGCTCCACCTTATATTCTACTTGTTTACCATTAATTTCTTCCAGAATTGAATCAACTTCTTCTCTGTTCCATGTTGCTACAAGTTCTTTCTCTATTTCTTGGATTTCATTGTCCAGGTCTGCCAGATTGTTATATCTTGATATCGTAGACAGCACAATATATAATATAGGAATTCCAAGTCTATTGGTGTTAGATGCAACAGCAGTTAGCACCCATACATACTATAACTTATCCAATGAATACACATCCGAAAATACGTACAAATTATTTTGACAGTTTAGCTACGAGTGTTACAAACTTCTGCAACCTACAACAACACAGAGGTTGTCATGGAGACTTTCCCGCCCCAGGATAACCACCCGGGGGTGGGGCGCGAGGAATACGTGCTCCGGCATACCAGCTGGACCACGGCGCCTCGCAATGGTCTCCATGACAACCATTAAAAGCAGCAGGGAGGCATGCGCAAGCGTGGCTCTCTGCAGCTTGCAGGACAACGCTGGAAATCGCTGCAAGTGAAGGTAAGCATTGGCGAAGATGCGCCGCATGATCGACCCGATCAGTAATGACATGGGAGAGTGGCTAACAGACATTCCTGTTTCCCCAGCAGAGACAGGATGTATTTATGCGTTCCTTTACGCATTTGAAACACACGCAGCAAGATTGCCGTAGGGGTTCCTACACAGAACAGAAAAACGATAGCCCCTTAGGCGGGACATACAACATAGAGACAGCATTTTTATGCGATCAGGTGGGACATACTTTAGGATTTAATGATCTAAGCACATATAGTACATAATGTTGAAACTAAAACACTATTTTTTGGTTTTTCATTTCTCTGGCTCATCTTTTGAATGTTCGTGAATGAATGTATGCGTTAATTTGTTAAAATATAACACGTAATGCATTTGTAATGAATATATGTACATTTAAATCCTGAGCAGTTCAATGATGTAATCAAGAGCCTACATACAGCCTTGATGAAGGTTCTAAACCGAAATGCATTGGCAAAATTGTATATTTGTGGATCAAATTGATCGCCCAACAATGAATATTGTGAATAATTACCATTGCAAAAACGGGAATGTGAATAAAACATTCCTGGCTTCAACTACATGGTTATAACTGAAGTTTTGATTTATCAAGAAAAGTGGGAAGCATACATTTTGAAGATAAATAGATTGTTTTAAATTGCAGCCCTCTAGATTGGGGCCAACTGAGATGCATCAGTGATAATAAGGCAACGTTGCCTTGTTTTTTGTTTTAGAGTTTAAGAGGTCCTTTTGCTATAGGACCTGTTTGGAACTGAGAGCTCCAGGTTAAACATTTGAAATAGTAACTAACAGTTTTTGAACATTTAATTGGAGCAACAAAAACATTTTGGTGCCCATCACTCCCGTATTTCTCTAGTTTGTTTTTCCTCAGCACAATTGAGGTGGAGGCACACAAATTTTGAATTTATGAACACAAGTCTTAAATTGAATAAAGGATGTCATTTACAGAAATTGAGGCTCTGACAAACAACAGAGGAGACACGTTGGGCTTCACAACAGAAGAAGCAGATACAATACTTGGATTAATTAAGGACAGTGGGTTTGGAGCAAGTAGCACGAAGAAACAGGATCCAAAACAACAAATCAAACAATTGGAATATCATATATGTAAATAAATAAACTGCAAATTGCATGCTATTACGCTAGGGAGATACCACAAGAGCCAAGGGATTCCGAGAGGTCTAAGAATACAATTGCAACCTACATTGTGCAAAGAGAGTAAAGGTTTTGTCAAAAAATGGGAGGCTATATTAAATAAATGTTCCCTGGACCATATATTACTCACCATTCAGGAGCTAGCAAACAGTCTGGCCTAGTATATTTCTTCTTCATTATCATTTTGGAAATTATGCTTAGGGAACATCAGGTCACATTAAATGCAATCTTTGCTGCCAAAAGGGGAGCAGTGGGCTACTAAGATCTGCATAGATAGGGCACAGGGCATCGAGGCGGATGGAAGGAAGGATTTGGATTGGAGGGCAGTTGCACTGCACTGCACTTGTAATCGTACCTGTCAATATCATGCTTAAGAGCACACCTGATGTAGAACCCCCGTCCCATGAGGCAAGGTTTTTTCAGAGCGTTCACCCTTACCCAAGCCGTCTGTTCTGCTCACCTGCACACCTGGTGTAGCCCTGTACACCATGGTGCGAGGCAGTTCCAGATCGTGCATCCATGCCAATTCTTTCTGTTATGCTTACCTGTACACCTGATTTAGCCCCCGTGCCATGAGGAGTGGGTTTGCTATAGCATGTTTCCAAGATCCACCCACACGTTCTTACCCTGATCTTGCGCTCTCAGAATGTCTCTTTGCACTTGCTGTAACTAGCGCTCTCATACCTGAGGGTTTGGTGTGCTGCTATAAATACAAAAATAAATAAATACAAATAAAATAAAGAGTGGAAATGAAAGCAGGCTAGAACCATGCATGGTAGAAAGGAGGTGACAACCATGACAGAAGGCAAGCTGGCTGGTACTGTGAGCTGGTAAAGCGAATATCAGACTGCTTGG
Organism: Ambystoma mexicanum; assembly: GCF_040938575.1. Lineage (NCBI taxonomy): Eukaryota > Metazoa > Chordata > Amphibia > Caudata > Ambystomatidae > Ambystoma > Ambystoma mexicanum. The sequence goes on along the minus strand of NC_090937.1, from coordinate 896,177,059 downwards.
GGAGAGCAGCAGGACTCGGAGCAAGAGCAGAAGGTTGCATAACTTGATTGTGAATCGAGTACAGAGAGCATACTGGGTGAGAGACCGGTGGTGTCAAGGTGGGGAACTAGTGCAGGATTGTTCATGCTTATGTTTTGAGGAGTCAGCTTGAACAGATCTATGTTTTATTGGCACTTTTGCCCAGGGATAGTCGGCAAACATATAGGAAGTCTCTCACCCTTGTAATGCGTCTTCAGCTACAACCTGATCTCATTACTTATATGTAGAGAGGGGGGTCTGGATCGGCTATGAGAGAGATGACAGCTGCTGTCCGGAAGCTGGACTGAAATTCTTGCATCTGAAAACAGACACTGGTCAGGGAAGTGCGATACTGCGATAAAGAGGCAGCATCTTTTAAATATGCACAATGATTTTCTGAATCTGCACAATGCTTGAAAGACAATTTGGGAATATTTTCGCTTTCGGTGTATTGTGTATTTTCTTGGAAATTATAAAGGTTAATTAGTCATAAAACTGTGACATTACATTCCAACATACATGAAATACATTGATGTTTACAGCAGAACAAACTGATATTGCTGAATACAGTAACGCCTGTCACAAACATGTGTATCACCACTGTGATGGGAGTACGTTGAACATGAATGGCAGTATATACTTATGCATCCAAATTAATTTTCCACTCGTCAGGATGACCATTAAAAATAGTGCAGTGCACAAGTAGCGTGGAAGGAACAACGCAAACCACTATACTCAATAGCCAGGATGTACAAATTCAAAGAGAACCTTATTCATAGATCCAATAAAATGAATGTGTGACAGTGATAGTCATTGAGAACTCAGAAAAAATTCTATTCATGGTGGGACCTGCAAAAGTGTTGTCATGTCGATGCCCTGCTACATGTCCTCAGTGGACTGAACTTCCTTCCGCGTTTCCCCTGTACCTCCTAGCAACATCCATGGATGATACGCCCCGTTGATCACATGCAGACATAGAACTCCTTTCTGCCCCCATAAGCCCTTGCTTTCCATCGTTCCTTAATCTTGATTGGGTGATTGGCACAGGGAAGGGAACACACAAAGCCACTTGCCACTAAACAAAAACGTGTAGGGAGTAGTGAATACGAGTTGATTCATAATTAAACATGCAGCTATATCAAACAGCCACACAAACATGCACAATGCAATTGAATTAAATTTCTGGTTAAACGAGAGTAATGGTTTTTAAAATGTGTCCCAGTGTGTGAGTCACATGCTTTGTGGTGTGTAATACATGAATTCTCTTTTTGACACTTATAGTGACTATTATATGTGAAGAGGAAAGAGCCTCATTACGAGTTCGGCAGTATTCCAGTGGCAATTCTGCTGAAATAATGCCAAACTAAATGACCTGTTCTGCCACCTGATCCTGTGGAGTTGCCATTGATTACCAGGTTTGGTAATTCCCCATGTTTGGAGCCTATAGGACTCCATGTGGATTGTTGGTGCATTTACAATCTGGTAGTCAATCCTCCACCTTTTCTCAGAAAATCGGCAGGTTTACTGCACAGTAATACCGTTGGTGGTAAATCCTCCAAAAATTACAATTTGGCAGTGCAGGAAAAGTGTCATTAACGCAATTACGGACATATTTTCCCTCACCGCCAACCTTGTAATGTGACCAGTCTAGTAAACCATGAGTGTTGAAGTTTTTGAATTGACTACCAAGTGAACTGAACCGTTTTTAGGTAAACCCTGTTTTGTGAGGGAAAGGAAGGTGAGATTAAATTATTTGCTCAGAATCACACACTTCGGTGGAGTGGTTCAGCCAGGGTTTGAGTGCAGCCTGAAAAGCAGGAACTCTACCAAATATCGTTCCATCTGTGGTGAAATAGAAATACATAATTAGGTTTGAACGTTGACGTTCAAAATCGAAAGTTTGTGGCCATGTACCAGAAACACCAGCCCATTTTTTATTGTTACCCAATGGGTAAGGCACTTAGGGAAACAATCTGAAACCGTTGTTTGTTCTGAAGAAAGTCTGAAGTACTAATGAAGCAATGGCATTAATCAAACAGATGACTGACAAGAATCTCATGCCGCTTGTCTTCAAGTATATCCATCATGTGGGGCTGTACAGAACTAGTGTTCTAACTTTTTAAGTTGTTTTTATCAGTTTTAGCAGACATAATGAATTTGGCATTTTATGAGTCCGGAAGTATTTCAGTGTTTCTTTCTTACACTGTGTTGTATTGATATATGTATTGATTAATTGTATTTGTGATGCATATTTGTGTATTCTGTTTTGCTTTTATGGCATTTAGCCGAATAAAGCTGTTTCATGATGATGATGAAATTGAATAAATCCTTTTTAATTGAGCTGACATGAATCTAATACATTCCAAACCAACATGAGCAAATAGATGACATCCTTAGAAATACGCTGACTAAAACGAGTATGCGTGTATCTGTCTTTTCCCATCATGCAATGCTACATGTACCAGAACATACAATGCTGTCTTCCTAGAAATCCTGCTGTTGGTTTTATCAGTACTGATACTACACCGTGGAGGGCACAATCACAGCAAAACTGACGCAATGGCACTATGGCCATGAGCGCTTGCTTTCCCGCTGACCTGCAAGCATGGACTATGCCATGCCTTTCATTCTTCTGTATAGCTAATGTTGTATGCCTTTTTTTTAAATTGTACAATTCAGTCATACAAAATTACTTTTTTTATACACACCAAAAATGTTTAACAGTCAACACACCACATTAGCTTTATCAAGTTAAACATGTAAAATATAAACAATCTAATTGTTTTATATCAGTCACAATTTGAAATTACATCCAATCATCAATTTAAAAGTATCCAATTATTCTATTTAAAATAGTCCACATATGAGACCTCCCTCTTCTGAAATAACCAAGTATGATAACATTGTAAAATTAACACTGACTAGTTACAATTCCATAACATCATTTATGTAGCAGTCAATACAGTAGAATTGGCTAGCCAGAATGTAGTGTATGTATATATGATGCAGGAGTCATTTCCAGCCATACATCTGCGTCAGAGATGTTCAGCGAATGGCAGGGGAAGATTATATCCCTAAACAAGCTATCCAACAAGTATTCCTCATACTATGTAGGGATTCACAGAAGGTTAACAAGTGTTTGCAAGTTTCTAATAGGGGCTGTCCACATAATCTGCATGTCCTGTGCGGATTATCAGTACCTAATTTAGCTCCAACAACCTCCAAGGAGTCAGAAAATTTAAATTTGAATCTCATGTATTCTCTCCTGAGTTCGTGATTTGGGAAATTTTTAAGACATTCAGGAATGATACATTGAGCATGAATCTGGGGGATGTAATCTCTGCTATGAGAGTGGGAGGTGAAATATATTATATTATGTTCCCACCAGTGCTTTCAACATGTTGCTTAATTAGAGATGTACATGTGTGCATAGGAGTGTGTGGGGCACTGAAATTGTTAACTTCACACCACCTCCTCCCTTCTTTAAGAAGATTATTGTTAGTTTGAGTACTGGTGACATGGCCCATCATTTCATGGTTACTAGCCACCAGTTTCAAAAGCGTACTTGGCTCAGAGTTTGCCATCTTCCAATAAAGAGTCAATCGCCTTCTTAGTATCACTGTGTTAGAGCAAGAAGTTCCCAAAACGATTCAAAGATGTTCAACTGGAATATACTTGGCATAATAATCATCATTCTCTCATCTGCTTCCCCAGATATCCACAGCATATGGCAGAGTGTGAATAATCTTAACTTTACAGATGGTTACTAATGCTGTTAATAAGTAACAACAAAGGGAAAAGGACATACATTTAATCACATCAATTAATTTATGCATGTGAGAATAACATATTCAAGTTGATCTTTCCATAATAGGTTAATATCTAGTAATAGACAGAGATATTGATAGGAGTTGACAAATTCCACTGGGGCTTCATATATTTTCCAAGAGTAATATGAGAACCATTGTTTAAAAATATGATTTTGCCTATTTGGAGAGCACTGCATGATCTTGGGTGTGTTGGTGTTGATAACAGGATAATTCTCCAAAGAGTGTTTTTCAAATGTATTAAGTTGTGAATGGGGTCCACAGGAATAAGGTCCACAAGTGCCACGTCATCGACGTAACTGCATTCTTGAATAACTGAACCCACGATGATAGATATTATCACATTTCAGAGCAGTAGATAAGTCACAAAGGTATAGATAAAACAATCCAGGAGTTCACATACATCCTTTTTTTAACCCTCTATGCATAGGAATGGAATCAGTAATCTCCACAGCTTGACTGATTCTCACTTTAACAATAATGTTATTGTGTATAGCAATAATAATGCTCAAAAGACCTGACGGAATACCGCAGGATTGGAGTTTTAGCCACATGCATTGCTGGTTGACCATTTCAAATGCTTAGCTGACTTCGATAAAAGAAAAATGAGAGGCCTGGGTAGAAAGATTCCTAGCCCTCTGGATGACAGTTACTAAAGCCAGCTTATTGGTCATGGTTGAGGTACCTTTTGTTAACCCTGTTTGATTTGGAAGAAGTAAATGGTTGTTATTGATCCAACATTCAATTCAGACAGGAGAACTCTGGCAAACATTTTTGCAGGTGCTTCAAGCATCACTAGTATTTGATATTTTTTTTCATTATTTTATTTGTTACGTGGTTACAATTAACCTTAACAAATACATCCATTAAATCATTTACGTAATTAATACATTTCATTTGATTAGATCAAGGTTAAGAAATGACAAAAGCATTTTAAAAAACATACTTGTTAAAACATTAATGCAGACAAAAAAAACCTTGTAAAACACATTATACAGCTAACATGTCCATTTCCATCCAGAGAAGGAAAATAGTTACCTGCATACACACATATGTACTAATATACTGAGTGAAAATGAACAGCTGCCATAACCCATTCATTTTGGCCATTAGAAAACATCATAAACTGCCATACCGTGTCTGCTGACAATAATTAAAATTTCTCCTTCAGTTTCCCAAAAAAAAAACTCTGCTGTTTTCCAATGCTTGACAATCTAATAAAACATATTTCAGTATTTCCAACATGTATGTACAGTTACAAAATCTACAATTCCCTTGGTCTCTCGATGTGCCCTGTCTAATTCCTGTAGGGTCACGCGTGAATACCAAGTTTAATCTTAACCTCATTATTTGGGATCCTCAGAAAGCGCTTGGGGACTTTACCAAAAATGCTGGGAATACACTGATAGGTCTCACGCCAAGCAGTATGCCAGCGTATAACCTATATGCCCTGACCTTCTCAATTGCATGAATCTAGTCAGTTTCCAAAAGCTTTTTTTTCACTTAATGGGGAGTGAGGCACAGTGCATCGCTAGAGATACCATGCTCGGCACCAATTCTCTCACACTCCTTACTCCAGTTAGACCATGAAGGCCAAAAACCCTTAACCAATAGAGATGTCAGTTCTGACCAAATGGACCCCTTCTCTGCATGCCTGATCTTGTTTAGTAATTTGAGGATCTTCCAAAGAATCTCAGATTTAATTGAGGGGATGCACAGCTCATAACGAATTACAGCTGCCAGGACCCCTTTAGGAAATTTCAGGACCCTTCACCAAAAATTACATTCTGGCACATCACAATCCAACTGAACTGGAAAGCTAATATTTTCTGCCCCATAAGTTATTATGGGTGATACCTTCATTTTGTAAAATTACAAAGTTGGATATAGAGAGAACCGGCCATATCTATGGTTAATCATAGTAGCGTGTGCTGTAAGAGCAGTCATTTTTGCTCTATACTAGTTGTACAGTTCTGTCTGATTTCTCAGTTCAAACAATCACATTCCCAAATAGAGAAAGTTCGAGACACGTTCCAGTTTCACTGTCCATGAGACCATTGAAATTCTTTATATTTTTGCTTCATCCCAGGTCTCAGGTACAGTATCTTCGAATTTGAGCCATGTGTTACCAAATGTATGGCTCTGGCATAGGAATCCAACACCTCTGACTTGTTTTGCAGGTCAATCAGGGTATAATCGAACATTGCCAAATCATCTGCGTATAGTAAATAATGCAGATTCGAATTTGCAAAATCTGTAGGTAATCAATGCACATTTTCAAAGGCATCAATAATGTCATAGATAAACAAGCAGGATAGAAACAGGGCCAGAACACAGCCTTGCTTAAGGCTGTGATTTGTAGGAATCAGTGTAGACAGCTTTCCCTGATTGTTTAGCCTGACGCGCACTGAGGTGTTTGAGTGTAGTGCCACAATCATCTGTAAGAGACTAGATGGGCAACCCCAGTGCTGTAGTTTCCGCCAAAGAAGGTTCCTGTTCACATTGCCAAAGGCCATGGAGAAGTCGATAAACGCTATGTAAACAGGCTTGAACTTCACCATGGCCTCTTGTTTTAGTAGTCCCAGGAGGTGTACCAACCCTGTCTGAAACAGATCTAACATGTGCAGATTCTTGGCCTATAAAGATAAGTCCCTCAGGAGAAGAAAGTCAAAGATTTTGGATGGAATATCCAGTAGCACTATCGGATGGTAATTACCTGCTACAGACCTGGACCCCTTCTTATGTATGGGTACTACAATGGATGTGGTCCAAGACTCATGAAGGCGTTGAGTTGATAAGAAACTTCAAATATGTTACCCAGCAGCCTAGCCCAGAGTTCAGGATCTTCCTTCAGGACCACATTGGATAGTCCGTCTGAACCTGGAGCTCGGAAGATATTGCTTCTGCTAATTATCAACCCAACGTCATCTTCATCAAAGTCCAACTTCAGCAATTCAACAAAGGGCTCCAGTGTGGTATAACCCTCACTGTTGAACCCCGAATACACAGACCCAAAGTGCTTGATCCAGGTTACTTCAATTATCGGATTGGCCTGGCTATGCATTTGGGATGACAAGACCTGATTGTTCAATCTCCAAAAATGAATAATCCCAAAAGAATATACTTTGCAGCATCTTCCTAGTTTTGCAATACCATCTCAGAGCGATGAAACCTCAACCACAATTTATATGCAGTTTTAAGTGCCCTCGATGCGATCAGCCCTCTGTTTATATGCAGTTGTCATCACAACAACCTCTTCTTCACTTGCATTTCGTGGTCATAATCGTGGTTCCTCTCCACACAGCTTTTTGGCTGTTGCACAGGCATAAGTCGATAGATCTGATCCAGAACTGTGTAGTATAGAACCCTGAGCAATATTGCCTCATTTTCCACCTGTGAGTATAAACCCTGTAGGGCTCGGTAGAATGATTGCATATTTGTTCTATTAACAAATTCCGGTTTATAACCATATTAACCTCCAATTTACTAAGGTAACTGAGTAATGAGACCTCATTTGTAGCCAGCGTCAGCACACTAAGTGGGACAAGTGATCACTCATATTTAAAGACATGACTGACAACTGATCAATATCCTGGAAAACTTCAACAGAAACAAAGAAGTGTTCCAGCATACTTTTCGATTCTCCTCTCTGCCATGTATGCTGCATTGGGGTATCCCCTGGCACTACGCAGTTCAAGATACTAAGCCCCCTAGCCTCCATTAGTGCTAACCAGACCTGTCCACGTCAATAAGGTCTCGATTGTGAGAGCTAGTTGCTTGGTGGTTCTGCAACTGAAGACAGGGAGCATTAATATCCCAGTAAATTAGTATGGAATTGGCACTTCTCTCAGATTGCCATGAGAAGACTAGCGCCTCTATAGACTCAAAAAATGTTGATTGCTCCAGGGCCCTTGGATTCCAATAGAAATTTAGAATTAGGGTAAAACTATATTCTGGGTACCTTCTTTTGACCCACTCTAGTACTACCACTTGAACAAAGGGATTTTAAGGTGCCAACGCCTTAACAGATATACCAATATCATTATGTACCCTAACAACAACCCCAAAGCAGGCAGCCCCTTATCTCCTTTTTAAGCTGGGGAGAGCAGAGTAGTGTACCTACACATAACCAGAACATCCATGAGCCAAGCCCCTGGAAGCAAAACATTTCCACACCCTGAAATGTTGAACAAAGGACTAACGGCAAGTGTAAGTGACCCCGACTGTTCCATGAGACAATTTTAACAGTCTAGGGACTAGAGCCTTATGGTGGGGCTGATGGTTAATATCTGTGAGAGTTTAGTAATGCAGCCAGCCAGTTCCAATCATCTCCCACTCTCAAGTCATGCCTGCCATCCATGTGGTCTACCACTTGCCTTTTAGTGGATCCCTCAATCCCACATCTTATCAGTAAAGTTCCAGCTAACTTCAACCCTCTGCCCTATGCTTACTTAATCCAAGGTAGAAGTTGTCTTTGTTATCGTGTTAAGTGCAACAGAGAAGCCCAATGACATCAAGCGGGGGGCCACCTGAAGTACTTGGTCCAGCACTAACCTAGAGTTTAAGTGTAAAAGTACTTTATCCAGGCTTACATTGTTTCAGAATTCTACTAGATAAATGTCAGCAGATGTTTTGTGGGTTAAAATTGGCACTTTGCTCAAAACACATCTCTTTAAAAGTATTGGTACTATGTCTTCCAACAAGTGTTTCAAGGTAAGAATCAAATTTGAGGCCTCCTCACCACCATGTCCTTCAATCGCAACCTGGGTTAGCTGTCCTCTTTTATCCTCCAACGTAAAGAAAGTTGGTTTCCTTGGTTACACATCATTTCTCAGTACCAAGGAACCCCCCTCTACTTTATAAGTGGCGTCTCTGCTCTGGACACGTCCCAATACATTGAATTCAGTATCCATTATCATGTCATTATTCCCTACCCCTAGGTTGCTGCAGGAGAAGTAACATGTGGGCTTTCACTTTCCAGTAGGTTACTCTCCGTAGTGACTCTCGTTTGAGCGAGAGTGGCTGGGGGAGGATCCCCATCTTCAAGCGTAAAGCCGGCCGATTGGGATGTGGCTACGTCCTTAGTCACCTCACTCTTGCCGGCAGCCCTTCTTTGAACCATAGTTGACTTATGGGGGTAGAAGAAGTGATGGGGGATCACCAGGTTATGTAGAAATGCTAATGAGCCCTTGGAAGTATGCCTTTGCACGTTCTTCCTGTTTTTTGGCTTTTTGGTTCAGGTTGGCTGAGGCTCCAAAGCTTTGCTTTACCCTTTTTTTTTCTTTGGCCTAATCTGCTCAAAGATCTCTAAGTGACCAGGTTTGTGTAGCTGGACAAATGTTAGGATGTGTGAGTGATTTACCATAAAGCCCCTTCAAAAACCCTTCCTCAATTGTTTTTTTTCTCCATACAAGATGGTAAGTAAATTCAAGTTATCTTTTTTTAATAATTTCTTATTGAATATAGCTGAAAAATCAACTTTTTCAATATAAACAAAACATTTCATTTATAAATCAATACATTATTTTGCAAGATATAAAATTGTACATATGTTTAACAATACATAACTTACACAAACAGATAAAAGATAAAATGAAATGAAGTGATAAGGGGGAGAAAGACACTTGCAGGCACCGAAATACAGCACAGTAATACGATCAATTCATACACATGACCTAGATAAAAGCTAGATATCTAGCAGACAATAAAATAACAAGTGTAGATACAAAACATATCACGTGTTGTGAATCATAACAATTTTTATGAGTTCTAAACAGCACAGTGCAGTCTTATATAGATCTCACCCCAACAGCTTTGCATTTCTAAATCATTGACAGGTTGACACGATGAGATCGTGCTCTACTACATCAATTTTCGTTTAATTTAGCCCTCTCGCTAAGCAGCACCATTTTCTAAATCCAAAGCGGAAATGAAATTGAATGTTGCTATACGAATGCTTTTTGAATTAGTTGACAAAATTATCGACCATCGACTTTCCGTAGGTATTGCACTAAAATATGGCATATGTTTCCAAAAGTGTTTATTTCTTAAGTTTTCTCAAGTTTCTCAAATTTCTCAAGTTTTCTCTAACTGCATACTAAACCAGTTCCTGCTGATCATACAGTACAATGAGTTATTTGCTCATGTTGTTGCAGCCCTCTAATGGGGCCCACATGTAACAGAGAAATTCATTAGACCCTGGAAAACCTCCCGGCCCTTGTGGAGTTTAAGAGGCCATTGCTTGTCCTGGGTCGAGGGAGCAGGCACTCCCTACACTTTCCTCAGATGTTCTAAAACAAGGGCGCTCACTGCATCTTCTATTAACTGGCCCCCACCAGAGATTGGAGGATGTGTGGAATTATCATACACAATCTCTGCAGACTCCACAGGCAAGCTATGCGTGGGAGGTAGAGAGACCATTGCACTGGCAAATGTTAAGAACTCGGCCTCCAGGGCACAACCATGGCTATTCCAATTTCCAACCTGAGTACTTTCATTGTAATGGGAAGAGGAAGGATCTGATGGCGATCAGTAATCTCCCCTCGAGGGTGGGCTGGCAAGTCTCATATAAGGTTTTCCTTCCAAGCTCGATTTTGCAGAGTTTGATCTAGGAGACCCTTATCAACACACCAAGAAGTTATTTCTAGGTCAGTTATTTCCTTCAGAATCTCTCTACTCTCGACTAGAAGCATCATAAAGAGTCATTTAAAAAAGCCTGATCACCAGCCGCATCGTAGTTTGCCAAAGTCTAATTAGACTCTGTTAGTGCTTCTGTTATTTGCATACCAGAAGCAATGGGGTAAAGGGTGGAGATTACCACCTCCTTTGAGCCTTTCTATGCCACAGACCAATCTTGAAAGGTGAATGAATGAGGCTGATCTGAACCAAATTAAAAACAGCTGTGCACACATGGCCCTAGATGAAACTGAATGAGAGCGGGTTGCCAAAGTTGGTAGCAGTTTTGGGGTAGAAGCAAGGTGGCAGGCTGGCAATCTAACCCGCGTAAGAGCTGGGGATAAAGTAGGAACCACGAACAGGCTGCTATGTCTTGCCACAGATAAAACCTCAGCGTTACAGAGCCCAGATTGTCCATTGATTTCAGATGAAAACACTTTGTCCCATTCGCTTTCGCCTTCACAAGTTCCATGATTGTAAGCAGTCTGGGTCAGTTCACAGGCTGACGCAGGCACTGGTGCGGGCAACTATATCATTTTTATTGCTAGCACGTCGAGGCTACAAACCCCGTCAACGGTTACATAAGTAGGTGAAGTCACTTTTATTTCTCGGCTCACTTTAGAGTTCCAGTTTACTCTTGAAGCTTTTGTCAAAGTCAAGCGTGGGATTGTGCAAATTCTTAAATCATATCGATTCATTTTTTGAGCAGAGAAACAGATGAAAAGAGTGACATCAGTTGCTCCAATTTACGTACAAGGAGTCAACTTCGTTCCCCTGCCAGACCACTGTAAGACCACTTTCACAACACTTTCCGCTCTGCGTTCCGTGGATGTATGGTTTTTTGAAGTCCTCTGCAGGCAGGTAATGGGCTCTTTTGTATTCACTATTTCCCTTTTATGACTCTCTCCTTGTTAGTATCTTTCACTTTCTCTCACTTTTTTCACTCCTGTTATAAGTTGTCTACTTATGATTTTTTCCTTCGATTGAGTATTTCTTTTATCTCTATGCTTTTTTACTTTCCTCGTTTTTTATATTATTTTGTTTCCATAATTCTTGACATATTCCCATCAAGGCTATTAATTAGTTTATAGCTCTGTACAGTTGCTCAGAAACCCATATGCAGTAATTTGTCCCAGACCGTGCGCCCCGCCAGGCCGCGGTCACGTGGTTTATTAAAGGAGCGTTGTCTGGGCAACGCTCCGATGCGAACAACGAGTTACACGCCGGCAAGCGAGAGGAACAGTCCGTCTCCTTGCTGTCCTTATGGTAAGCCCCCCGGATGCTATGACACGTACTGTCCACACGGATCCCACCCGGGTTTCTTACAATGTCTTTCTTACATTGCAGCCTATCTGCACCTCGGCGCTGATTTTGTCTGGGCAGCCTTCTGCCCACCTCATGGTTCTGGTTCACCAAGCCACTTCCCATGCAAGCATTCTGCCATTCTCTCAGGTAAATGCGTGTTGCATCTCTTGTCACCGCCAACCTCATTACTAACAGACTTCTTATTGCTCGTTCTTTTTCTTTTTCTATTTTATCTTTTATGTATCGATCAATTTCGGCTTATTCTACTACTACAATGATTGGTATGTCATTTACATGTTATTTACTTTTTTTATGTGAAGGTACATTGTGATACACTGTCTTTTGGATGTTATGAAATCGTACATGTTAATTACAGACTTGCCCTGACGAAGGATTTGTAAATCCGAAATGCATTGGCAAAAAATGTTTTGGTCTGATGTAAAATTTCAGTGGCTTTTTTCTTCCTAACTAAGAAGATATTAGTGACGCCTCACACCAAGAGACGCATTATTTTTTTCACAAAATCATTTGCTGATAAAAGTCTTTATGAAAAATCACTGAACTCTTATTATTATCATCATTTTTGAATATGCAAACATTTTACTTTGGAATTTACCAAGCTTTGGAGAGTTTACATTACTTCTATACCCTGATTGGGTCTTTTGAGAGAGCGGCTGTATGACCTTGTATCCCACTTGGTCCTTGCTTCCTAGGTAATGGGCTTTGGCCATACCTCCCAAAGATAGCCACTGACAAAATCCTTGCAGTACAGGACCACTGCAAAACGACTTTTGCACCACTTCCAGCTCGGCGTTGCATGGAGGTATGGTCTTTTGAAGTCCTCTGCAGGCAGGTAATGGGATATGGCCACACTTCCCAAAGATAGCCACTGAAAAAATCCTTGCAACATAGCACCACTGAAAGACCACTTTCCATATTTGATAATTGGTTGGATCGATCTTGGATCCCAGATTGTGATGAGGTCTATGCTGGACTATAATGCTCTCTGTCCAACTATTATTATGTCTGATGCAACTAAATAGAAGATGTAAGAGGTTTCCCCATATTACTGCAATTCTCTTCAAGACAGCATTGCAAGTATCGTCTGGGCCAGGAGCTCTAGACTCTTTAGTTTTGAGTAGTGACAATGTAATTATTAGTGTTGCTATTACCTATAGTGGTACCAATGTCTTTTCCCATTCATATTTGAATGTACTTGCAGTAGTTATGTTAACATTTTAATTTCCCTTAACTACCTTTCAAAATTTCTGAGAATCGTTAGCCTTACAGATCTCAATAATTAATGCTATTTGTAATGTGCTTATCTGCCATGTGTATGGCCTGTGACCATTGTTGGCTGGACCTGGTTTCAGGTGGACTGAAATATGGCATTGCATACAAAATAAAAAGTGTTTATATACATTGCAAAATTTTGTACAAATTACACTTTAAAAATCAAATAAAAACAAAGCAAGGCATTGTATGACAAAATGTAACATGACAACACCATTTATTACATAGCATGAAATACCACTGCACAGCCAAATAGCATAGCCTTCATAGCTTTACAAAACACGCATATCCGAGAGTACGATAGCATTGCATATTACAAGTCCTGGAAATATAGGTTGTACCATTGCATTATATAAAAATGTACCATAACATAGCATCAAACATAACTGATCAATATGGCTGTATATGGGTCCCCAAATATCTTATGGTGAAGAAATGCTTATGAGATGGGTAGGTAGAATTAGACTGCACATGCTATAGAATAGTAATTGTACAGGGACCTGTGCATTGTACTTGAGTGCTGCTGCTGAGGTCTGAGTGTATCATAGGAGTAACTGCATATTCAGATGTATGTTATTAAAGTGGTGCATACACAAGTTTATATAGTGTAGCAGTTGAACTACACAGCTGCTTAGTGGGTTGGAGTGTATGCACAGCTGTGTATGTAAGGGCATGTGGATGTCTTTGGAATGTTACGGCACACGGTAGTTTGCATCATGTCACTGATACTACACAACGAAGGATCCATTGTAAGAGTATCAACATATCCAGTTGCATATTTCATTATTTTTCTAGTACAAAGTAAGTGTGAACACGATTCATACTGTGCTGAGCATAATGTTCTTTTTTAGAATGTAATATTCAAGTGTCATTGCAGTTTTCCATTGCTCCCAAAATCAGGGACTGTCATGACTTAAATCGACACATGTTTTGACCAAAAGGTCTTTTTCAAGGCTAATTGGTATGTTGTTCAACTTTCAGTGTGTTTGAGCTGTCACAAATTAGCTCTGTTGAGATGTCATTTGGTGACAAGATGTGTTTAGTACTAAGTAAGCGTTTTGCAGAATACAAGTTTAAGTAGTTTTCAGGAAGTATTCGTTTTTCAATTAATTCACTGAGAGACAGATACATGCTGATTTTTCAATTGAGATACTTAAACCTTGCTACATCCATTCGAAAACGAATACTTCCTAAAAATCACTGTACATTGTATTCAGCTAAACGCTTACTTAGCACCAAACATATTGTGCCACCAACTAACATCCAGAAAGAAGTAATTTCAGAGAGCTCAAACACACCTGACACTTTAACAAGATACCAATTAACCTGGAGAAAGGCAAAAGACGTATTGACTTACGTCATGACATTCCAAGATTTTGCAAGCACTGGAAAACTGTAATGACATTTGAATATTGAATAGAATATTGGGCTGAGTGTTGTATGATTGGTGTTCACACTAACCTTACACTATTTCCTTAAGAGCTTAAAGCATTTCCTCTAGAACACCACAATACACAGTGGCCAACTCTAGCAATTCTCTATCACTCCTATACCTCAGCATGTATGACAATTGATTGCCCTAATCCTTGTCTATCATTATTTTTTTGGTCTTTTTGCAGAATGTTGCCTATTCTTATATTTTAATATTAGCTCACGCAGATGTAAAACACCAATCTCCTACTCCCATTCATACAATCCCACCCTACAATCCTGAGCAAGGAACAGACAGTGAGGTAGTCAAAATTGATGTTTTATTTTTTTAAATGAAGAAGCCATTTTTAATTAACTGGGTCTCTAGTTTTACACTGTTTTACAACCTAAAATAGAGGCGCAGCTTCGCTTGGCTTAGCCCCTAATTGCTTCTAAATCATATTTTACATCATGAGTTCAGTGCTAAACGCTAGTTACAAAATGGCTGATGGCTTCTGGTGCCGCTAACAGCCAACCCTCCTAGCTGGCCATCCCCACCTTTGACTAATGTGATTGGCCTCAACGGCTTCAAAGAGTCAATCAATGACTATGCCGGCAGGAGGAAGTCAGACCCTGTTCTCTAAGGCCCGTTGTACAAGGCCCCTGCCTGTTCCTGTCTGGGACTTTCCGGAGTCCCGGGACATAGATCGAGGCAAATCGACGACCCCAAGCTGGCATTGTATCATATTCTGAACCTTATCAAGCTTGGTAAGACTTGTCCTTATTCACGACCATTGGCCACCTCTCAACTCCCAGACTTCTAGAGACGTGTGTCTTTTACCCTAGGCATCAACATTAGATGAGTCCTCTATCGCAGTGATAGGGGCCAGCAGTTACTAGATCGACACCTTATGTTCTATTGCACCATCTCCATACCTAAGCCAGAACGTCTATTTCTTCACTACCACCTATGACATTTTGTAATAGAGGTGCCGCCATACTCGCACCTTCCTATATGTGTAAACCTCCAGTCCACTGCATAACTATTACTATCTGTAATTACAACCTGTTATCCTCCTGGAATGACTTGACCACCAGAGTAATCATCGACCTTGCGGCAACCTACCTCATAGCGTAATTGCAACTTAGCCTACTTCGTACCGCCTTATAACCTTACTTTCCAATTGCACAGAGTGGATAATCTTCTGCTACCTAATCCTAAACTGAGCTTGGTACTTACACCCTTTCCCTATTGTAACTGCTATGTATTGCTCGAGCACCTAATTGACTCTGCCTAAATGCTTTAACCACATACTGCTTCTGTAATTGCCTTGCATTGCACACACTGTAGATTTTACTGTGTTACAGTGTATTAATTACATTGCATTAAATGCACTACCTAACTTTGTACTAATTGCCTTAACCTCTCTTCATGCACCGCAAAGATATCCTTCCTTGATACCCTTTAACCTAACAACATCACAGTACTGACTGCTCCTGTCACCATGGCCCATTATCCTTTGACCCCATATTCAAACAGAGCTTCACTTGACCACTGAGCCTTATACACACACATTTTTACACAACTACACAATATTCCGCTTGCACCTCTGTTATCCTTGCTGCCTAGTACCTGCTAACCAGTGTCAATTAATACGCACCTACTGCCTTACCAACTCTAACTGCAACCACTGCAACCACCCCTAAGCGTATCACCACTTAAGCTCAAATATATGTTCTGTTGATCATTCACACACACCTACTGCTCAACTCTGAAACAATACATGTGCATGTACCATACCCCAGTCACATCCAACCCTTATCCTTGCCGACTCCAAACCCAAACCAAACACATACAAACTATCACACTAACTATGCAGCCTAACC
The DNA here is from genome assembly GCF_040938575.1 of Ambystoma mexicanum. Lineage (NCBI taxonomy): Eukaryota > Metazoa > Chordata > Amphibia > Caudata > Ambystomatidae > Ambystoma > Ambystoma mexicanum. The sequence continues at coordinate 896,160,644 of NC_090937.1, read as the reverse complement.
TACCTGATTCCTTCCCATCCCCTGCACATGCTTCCTACTTCCTGCTAACACACTCAACCTCAGCCTGCTTGAGGGGCACAGCGTACAAACTGGTCTTACCAATGAAAATGTAGGAATCAAACATCATCCAACGTTGCACCTCAAACTGAGCCTTGGCCTTCCATGCCCGACTTTCATCAGAAACAATAGACTTGCAACCTGAAACAGTAAGGTGCAGGAGGCACCTAGCCACAACTACTATCTCCTCGACCTCCTGGAGGAATACACACCTTAACTCTAGAAGCCCTACCCACATCAAAGAGACATACACATTGCTCACCACCAGTGTTAACACTCAGAACACAATGACAGAGGGCCGTCCCACCACCTGTACGAACACCCTGCCTTAAAACCCAGCAAACCTGGCTCTCTAATAATGTTGCAACTACAAAAGACACATGCTACTTGTACCCAAACTCATTACCACAACTCGGAAGCAGCAGTGCTCCAGGGTGCTCTCATGAATACAAGATCCCTCCTAGCACATGCCTTACACATTGCAGACCTTATCACCTCCAAAAGACTTGACTTTTTAGACATTAAAGAATATTAGCTCCATGCAGCGGCAGGCCCAGCACTCTCACTCGCTGTCCCGGAAAACAATACTATCTTCAGGACAGACAGACCTACAGCCAAAGGTGGCGGAGTAGCAATTATTGCTAAGAACTCTCTCAACATCTCAACATTAGGAAAATTCCCAAGCACACCTTCCACTCACGAGAGCTACTCTCCATTAAAATTGCCATCTCACACACAGCTACTCTGAACATGCACCTGATCTACAGACCTCCCGGCCCAAAATTCTCCTTTGAGGAGGATGTAGCACAACTCCTGTCCACAAAAACTAAGCCTAGTTCACTAACATTGCTATTGGGAGACCTTAACTTGGGCTTCAATCACCACAATGACATCCAGGACTTAGCTCTAGCCAAAACAATTACTGCCTTAGGCTTTACACATCAAATCAAGAACTCACACATATCAAAGGTCGCACACTGGACTGGCTAGTGGACCTCAACTATAACACCAACATCATATGCAATTCCTAATGCCTGTGTACGGACCATCACAACATCACATTTAACATCTCCAAGAACTCGAGGACAAACACCCCCGCATACGGCACCAGCTGCCTTGTCCAGAAACTCATGCTACATGACAGTAAACAATATCCTACCTTTGTTACACTCCATCACGGTACTTCAAGATCCTCAGACTAATGACCGCTCAGTCCTGGTCGACTTATAAAGCGAAACTGTCGGACCAGCCATTGATAAAATAGCACCTTTAGCCATGTGCAAAGCTGAACCACTACCCCACCTCAATTCTTGATATACGCCTAACCTAAAAACTATGTTTAGCCAGACTAGAGAGGCTGAGCTAAATTTGAAAACAAAAGGGACCAAAATGAACAAAGTAACCTTTGCTGAGGCCTCAAAAAATTACAAACAGGCTATCCTTCACACCAAAAGCGCCACATTCAATGAAAAATTCACCAATGCTAAGTCAGTTACGAAGGAACTCTTCGCTATCCTGAGAGAACTTGAGTCGCCAGTGCCACCACCAGACGTCTGTCTCAAACATATGAGCTGGTGAACTGGCATTCAAAAAGCCCTTTTTGATAAAATAGACCACCTTCAATCTAAAATTGAAACTAAAAAAATATCCTTAAACCCTCGCAGCCTCAACCGTCTCGTAGACCTACTAATAAGATGAATGCTTATCTATTCAAATTTTCTCCTGTCTCAAAATGTGGAAGTCCTGAAAATCCTATCCAGTGAAATCCTATCCTTCTAGATACCAAATCCTCATTCCCATTTCCGGATCCTGCAACACGGATTCCAAATCACTTAACGCAATATATCAAACCATCCAAGCTTGGACGGCGCAACATGGATTATGCAATAATTATGAAAAACGGAACACCTTCTAATAGGCCTACAATACCGTTTTAACAAATTGCATGACTCCCTTAAATCTTTCAACATAGACGCATCTCCATCAAGTTCTCAAAGGAAGTAAAAACACTGGGCTTTTACCCAGTGGCGTAACACAAAATGTGGGGGCCCCCCTGTGAGCCATGCTGAGGGCCCCCCCAACTCGGCAACAACTGACTGGTCGTGCCACACTCTGGGCCAGCATAGATTAACACGCTTGCGTAATACGCACAAGCGTGCTGCTGAAAGGATATGCTGCACACTGCACTAGGAGAAAGATATAATTATCTGTTTTAATGTGATATACAGCACACATTCTGAGAAAAACTGGCTAAAAAGCCAGAGTGTTTGCAATTGTTTTGTAGGGTAACACCAATCCAATCGATGTAAGTTACCAACAGTGCACAGGAATATTAATGCTTTGCTATTATAAATGCCATGCCACAATGAAAACATGTCCACTGGCTGCACATTGTAGATCAGTGTAGACATGTAATAACGTTACATGCCAGGCCACATTTAGACATACCTAGACTGGTTGCACCAAAATGCCAATCAAAGCAATATCACTCAGCAAGAAGAGAACACACATTGAAGCCCATGGCCTCTAACAACACGGCCAAACTATTTTAAATCTGCAAGAAACTGGTTAATCATGTTGCAGTCTTTACCTCTCCTGTTCCGTCCCAGGCCCTCTGTATGGCTCTCTCATCTCACTTCTCAGCTAGAACTCCGGATATCCTGTCCTCCATCTCTTCTTCCTCTCCCTCTTACTCTGTTGGACCCCCTTAGGCCATCTCTACCTCTCTTCCTCCTTTCTCCTCTTTCTCTCTGACAGCACCTGACAAGTTTTCTAGACAAGTATGATCTATGAACATGTCATCCAAACAGGTGCTTTCCTGCTCCTCCAGAACCATCAAGGACCATATTGACACCCTTGCTCCAGTCTTGGCCGATTTCTGTAATCACTCTTTCACCACTGGAATGTTCCCCTTTCCCCTTAAGCACTCCCTTATCCACCCACTCCTCAAGAAGCCGTCTGCCGATCCTGCCTGCCCGACATACTATCGCCCAATCTCCATCACCCCTTTCCCGGGCAAACTGTTGGAAAAGCTGGCCATCTCCCAGCTTACTCTCCACACAGAATCTGTTGGTTGTCTCCATGGCCTTCAGTCTGGCTTCAGAGCTGCCAGAGTCACAGAAACTGTTCTCCTGAACACCTGTGAAGATCTGCTCTCTAACCTTGATTCCAGCGTTCCTTCTGTCCTCATCCTCCTTGATCTTTCCTCTGCTTCTGACACGGTCAACCATGCAATCCTGATCAATCCTGATCAATCGACTCCATGAGAACCTGGGCATCACGGATCAGGCCCTTGAGTGGCTGACCTCCTTTCCTCTTGGACAGCCCCTCCCAGGTCCAACATGGTGCCTTTCTCTCCGCTCCATCCACTCACCCTGGTTTTTCAACCTCTATTTGGCACCTTTGGCCCACCTGATCTCTACCTTCTCCTCTAACTTTCAGTGTTATGCGGATTACACTCCACTTTTCTTTAGGCGCCCCTTAGACTCCTCTCTCGCTCATTCCTGACTGTCTTTCCATGATTCAGGATTGTTGTGCCTCTCTCTAGGCCGGACTACTGCAACAGCCTCTTTCTCAATCTGCCTTCCTCCAGAACAGGACTGCAAGACAATCCTTGGCCTCAAGCACAGGGATCATATCTCTCCAGCCCTGAAATCTCTCCACTGGCTCCCAGTTGCTGCAGGGATCAAGTTCAAGACCCTTTGCATTGAACACAAGGCTTTCCGGGCATGGGGCCCGCACTACATCCAATGCTCTCTTCCAAAATATCTTCCTTCTTGAGCCCTCGCTCAGCTACCTACAACTCTCTAAGGGTTAGACGCTTCTCCAGGCAGAGAGTGGGGGGTATATCTCTCTCCTCTGCAGGTGCCTCCTTCTGGAATAGCCTCCCTGCCCCTCTCAAACTTGAGCTGGACCACCTGAATTTCCGGAAGCAGCTCAGAACTTTCCTCTTCTCCACTTCTTTCTCTCTCTCCCTCCCCGGCTGGCCTACCTGTCTGCTGTACCGACTGGTTGCTTGGCTACCCTCAGAGTCTCACTAAGTTGAGAATCGTTCTTGATCAGTCACACTTACTGCCCGTGGGCCTACCACACACTTAGGGGCTGTAACTGTAACCCTATAGTCCCATGCACTTACTCAGCACATTGCTGCCCTGTTTTTTCCCTTCTCTCTCCCTTGCACTTCCCCCTTCCATATCCCCTTGCACTTCTCGTTCTCACACTTGCACAATCTGAATGACACAAGGCCTAATAAGATTGTTTGTCTTGCCCTCCCTCTGTCTTCCCTCACTTGTCTTGTCGTGCCTATAAACACTTGTGTACAGGCGCATTATAAATTACTTATATCATATCATTTTATCACAGATGCCCAGAAAAATATACAATGCCGCAGTAAGAAACAGATAAAGTGGCAGCACCCAAATGGCAGTCTAGCCAGGTAATTCACTTAGCAGGACTGCTTTATCGAAATGCCCACTTAAAAAAAGTCATACCAAACTGACGAATGACTAGATTGGCTGCACCAAAATGCCTCTAGCCACTAATACCACATATCATGCCTGCTTAGACTGGCCATGGACAGCCAATATGATTTGTTGCACAATCCTGCCCCCCCACACTTCCCCTTTCCCTCCCAAACCTACCCCAATCTCCAAAATCAGTTCCTGGGCCCACAATTACCTCCACCTCCCTCTTCCTTGTCCCAGAGTTTACGTATGAGGCTCTTTGCCTCATAGGTAAGTACTGGGATGAGGAAGAGCGGGACTAGGAATACTGAAGATTACAGGTAGCTAAATCAGACATTACCTCCATGTACCTCTACCTCATCCCAGTACTTGTGTATGAGGCAGAGTGCCTTATACACAGGTACTGTCTCATACACACTAGGACGAGGAAGAATAGTGCTAGGAGTAATGAGTAATCAAGGTATTAAACACAAGTATTGGTACAACACCATTGATTTGACTGGGATTCAGCAACCCCCCTGAAATTTATTTTGGGCTATGTTGACTCGACCTGGCTGACCTTCAGAGCAGTTGTCAGACAGAACAGGACACAGATGTTATATGGCACCTGGGTTTCGCTGTTAACAAGAGCCCAGCAATTACTAACAAAGCATTTCACTGTTAGTACCTGTATTCATATGCCACATTTTTTAGGCAATTGAAATCCTGATGTGGGTTTAATACTTGCATGCCAGGGTAGTGATTAGAGGGGTAGAGAGGGAACAGGAGACCACTCAATCTCACAGCAGTCAATAAGTGGGTGCGTTCAACCTTAAAGGAGAGAGTTAACTGCTTATAGCATTGAAGCTGCACTAGAATAGTCTCATTAAAATGCATAAAGATATTAGATGCCCCCAAACAAATCGGTTTGCCCCTCCCCCAATGCCCATTAGTGGCTCTCCCAACATTTCAAGGGTTATCCCCCGAAATGTAGGTTTTGTTGTGCCCCTGAACGCAAGCACACACACCATTCACAATATACACACACGCACTCCTAGCCATCCATAAATTTAAGTGCGCATTCTTTCACCATACATGAACACACAGGCAGCCATCCATACATTTAAGTGTGTACCCTTTTGTTAGGCAGAAACCTGTGCAGTTCCCTCTGGGACCACTGCAAAAGATTTAAGACTACAGGTGTTTGGCAGTAAACCCACTTGGTAGCAGTCTGTACCACACAGATTCACTTGGTAGCTGTGGCTGAGCAGTCAGACATCCCTCAAGAAGAGTTAGGCAGTATACAGAGTATTCACAATAGGTCAAAAGAACACAGTAGAACAAGCAAACACTGACCAGAGCTTGGTGTAAAAGAGATATAATTATTTATTTAAAACCACATCTAATAAAACACACAGGCACTAATATTAAGCAGTTCAAAAACACAGTCACTAAAAGATATACACTCCCTTAAAAGAATATTAGAAAAGTCTTAAGTAAAGCCCCACTTATTTCCAGACAGCGGTGAGCGCTTAATGCAGATGGCACTCTAATAATTTGTTTTAAAAGGGAGAGAAAAGCAGAGTATAAATTAAAACAGATCCCAACACTTTCACAAGAACACAGCAAGAGAGGGAGGCAGAGTCAAACCGTGAAGTTAGAGTTCACAAGGCCGGAACCACTTTAAGAGGATCAGAAGTGCACAGAAGTCTCGAAAAGGTTCAGAAAGAGTTGGACCAAAAGAAAGGGACCAGTTTGATGGTCAAGGCGGCCAGCCCACTCCAGAATGTTAAGGGATTATTATTACCTTGTAGCAATCTTTAGAAAGGGAGGCCTGGCGGACACGGTACCTTAAATTGGTGAGAATACTCCAGCGGGGGCAGTTGTTCCTGGCAGCGGATGCAAGTTGGTGCTTCTTCCGGGGGAAGACAGGATCTCGTTGGGGAGGAAGACAGGAGTTTGTTGCACTGCCAGGGAAGAAACCAGCCGCAGAGTTCTCAGTTAAAAGGAGCGGTCCTTTAGTTCGCGGTCCAGTGGTAAGTGGCTATCCGGTTGCCGCGGTGCTTGGCACAGGCAATTCGACCACAAGACGTCCTGGGATGCGTAAACTGGTTGTGCCCACCAGTCAGGGGAAGAAGACTCTCCAGCAGGGAGATCTTCTCTGTCGTCGGGAAGTGGTGAGTCGGTTCTGCAGGGCTCCACCGGTGGTGTCGTCGTAGCAGGTCGGCTCAGCTTCTCCCTCGTCGGATTCTCAGGTCCTGTGGCGACTTCTGAAGTTCCAGTCCCCAAAGCCCTGCTTTTATGCAGCACACCCCCATTCACTCAGCCCAGCTGTCCATCAAACATGCTAAGTGATGAGACGGCCGGCTCACCACTTGAGCCAATCACACAATAGTGCGACTTGAGTTACCAAGGTAACTCAGTCCAGGGTGCCTAAACCCCCTCGCACACCCACTGTGGTACCCAGACAGAGTGGCACCACTTTTGGAGGCTTGGAGGCCCGCCAAAAGTGGAACAAAGGGCTCGACTTGGGTTGGAGTCACAGAAGAGAACACAAACGCCATTTTGAATCGAGTCCTGGCAAAACATACCAACCGGCGAATTAATATTAAATAAATAAACCGGTGGTATGTTCGAGGCTATGAGAATTAAATAATTAAAGTTGGTAGCCTCGAACAATGGGAAAATCCCATAGGGATATATTCGCGGTCGAATATAAAAAGTAGTATCCACTGCCACCAGCCAAAACTCGATCAGGGGGGACGGAGACGTGCCCCCTCGACTAACAGACCCCGGGGCAATCGAATTGCCCCGACCAGTACCTCCACAATATGATGGTTTGTACTGGTTTCTGTTCATAATTTGGGACTAGTAAAGCCAATGGTGACTTTACATGCCCTGGGAGACAGTAGTCAGTCCCAGGGTATGGAGTCTATGGTGGGGTGTCACTATGACACCCCTGTGTCACTGCACGGAGGGTGCTGTGTAACACATATAGTAAAAACACATGAGACCCTATGGAGTAAAGGACCCCATAGCCCATAAAACACATTTCACAGTCAAAGGAACACCATAAATCATGTCCAAGAGTGGAAAAAAATAAGAGTTTCACTCTTGGCAGGAGAAAAAAACTAACTCCAGAAATCCAGCAAAGCTTCTGGGGGACTCACTAGGTTAGGAAATTCAGCCTAAACAGAGAATTCTCCCTAACACTCACACCCCCCCCCCAGACTAAGGGACAGGAGGATTTAATCCACTCCTGGATGAATCTCATACCTCTAGTCGATGACATACATCCTAGAGAGACCATCAGCATTTTGGTGGTGACACCCTGACCTGTGCTCAATGGTGAAATCAGACCCTTGAAGGCAGATTGACCATCTCAATAGTTTTGGGTTTTCCCCTTTCATTTGCATTAACCATCTCAAGGGTTGGTGGTCAGTCTGAATGACAAAAGTAGAACCATACAAGTATGGCCTAAACTTCTTCAGAGCCCACACAATAGCAAAACACTCTCGTTCAATGGTTGCCCACCTTGTTTCAGGATCCTTCAGTTTTCTACTGATGAAGCAAATGGGGTGCTCTCTACCTTTCCCATCCAGTTGACTAAGGACTGCACCTATTCCTACATTTGAAGCATCTGTTTGCACAATGAAAGTTTGGTGATAATCAGGAGCTCTGAGTACTGGGGCTTGGCAAAGAGCCTTTCTCAGGGTGTCAAAGGCCTAATTGCATTCCTCATTCCACTTAACCTTTTTAGGGAATTTAGGAGAGGAGATGACATTCAGTGGAGAAGCTATGGACCCATAGTTCTCAATGAAATTCCTGTAATACCCAGTGAGGCCTAAGAAAGCTCTCACCTGGGTCTGAGTAGTAGGTGTTGTCCCATTTTGCACAGCTTCAATCTTACTGGGCAAAGGCCTTATTTCTCCACCTCCTACCTCATGTCCAAGGTAGACCACTTTGCTCTGCCCAATCTGGCATTTACTTGCCTTTATGGTCAGATTGGCCTTTCCAAGAGCCTGCAAAACATATCTCAGGTGGTCCACATGTTCTTCCCAGGAATTGCTGAACACTGCTATGTCATGCAAGTATGCCATGCAGAAGTCCTCCATCCCATTCAGAACCTGGTTTACCATCCTTTGAAATGTAGCAGGTGCATTTTTCAATCCAAAAGGCATAACCTTAAACTGGTATAAGCTAACTGGGGTAGAAAATGCAGTTTTCTCCTTGGCATTGTCTGTCAGGGCTATTTGCCAATAGCCTGTTGTCAAGTCAAATGTGCTGAGGAACTTGGCTGCACCAAGTCTATCCACCAACTCATCTGTCCTTGGCAAAGGGTGGGCATCAGTCTTAGTGACTGCATTAAGAGCTCTGTAATCCACACATAATCTAAGTTCCTTAGATCCTGCCTTTGGTACTAACATGACTGGGCTAGACCATGGACTAGTAGAGGGCTCTATTACCCCGAGATCAAGCATCTTGCTGACCTCACCTTTGATGTGGGTTCTTACATTCTCTGACATTCGATATCCTCTGCTTTTGACTGGCAGACAGTCACCAGCGAGTATGTCATGCTGTCCCCAAGGGGTCAAGCCTGGTGAAAGTGAGAACAGGGAGGCAAACTGATTTAACATAGATTTGCACTCTTCCTGTTGCTCAGGTGTCAGGTTTGAAGAGAGATTTACTCCTTCAATCTTTTCGTCTAAAGCTAAGCCTCTGAAGAGATCAGGAAGAGCTTCACTCTCTTCTTCTTCCTCTGATGATGCTAGGAGAAAAGCACCTACATCAGGTCTGGAGACATACGCTTTTAGTCTGTTGGTGTGGAAGACTGTTGGAGCCTCCTTGGGGTTGCCCAAGTCCACCAGATAGTTGACCTCTCCAAGTTTACCCACAACCTTGAAGGGTCCCATCCAACTGTCTTGCAAGGCCCTCGGCCTTGTTGGAATCATAACAAGAACTAGCTGGTCCTGAGTATACTCATCCATGTTAGCCTTTTGGTCATGCCAGTGCTTGACCAGTGCTTGTCCAGCTTTCAAGTTATCACTTGCTTCTGCCATCATTTGGAACATTCTCCTTTGGAGACCTATCACATAGTCAGTCACTCTGACTGGCTTGGGGGAAGGAGCACTCTCCAACCCCTCCTTGATCAGGGCCAATGGACCTCTGACCGGATGATCATAAAGAAGTTCAAAGGGAGAATAACCTACTCCCTCCTGAGGGACTTCTCTATAAGCAAAGTGAAGGCATGGCAGTAGAAGATCCCACTTTCTTTTAAGGGGGTCCTCTAAAGCACCTATCATGCTCTTCATGGTTCTGTTGAACCTTTCAACCTTCCGATTAGTCTGAGGGTGGTATGCGGTTGAGAACTTGTAAGTAACTCCGCAGGTTTTCCACATGGCTTTCATGTAGTGGGACATAAAATTCAACCCCCTGTCAGAGATTACTTCCTTAGGAAACCCAACCCTGGTAAAAATACCAAGGAGGGCCTTAGCAACAGCCGGAGCTGTAACAGTCCTCACAGGAATTGCCTCAGGGTACCTAGTAGCATGGTCTACTACAACAAGAATAAACCTGTTGCCTGAGGAGGTTGGAGGATCAATGGGACCAACAATGTCGATCCCTACTCTCTCAAATGGGACTCCCACTACAGGGAGAGGCACTAAAGGTGCCACATTCTTGGAGCCAACCTTACCAGAAGTCTGGCAGGTGTGGCAGCTCCTGCAGTACTTATCTACTTCAGCCCCCATCTTTGGCCAAGAACAGTAGAGTGAGAACCTTTCCTTAGTCTTCTTGAAACTCAAGTGACCAGCCAAAGGAATCTCATGGGCTAACTGCAAGAACTGTGGTCTGTTTTCTTGGGGTACTACAAGTCGTTTGTTGTCCCCAGGTGCAGACTCTGTTGGTTCACTGTAGAAGAGGCCATCTTCCCAGTGTAACCTATATTTCCCAGGCACTTGCCCTTCAGCCTGAGCATCTGCCTGGTGGCAAAGACCTTCCAGAGTTGGACATTCTCTCTGTCCCTTACTGAAGTCTGCCCTGTTGGGTCCACCTTCTGCCAGTAAAGACTGCAGCTCAGGATGGTCAACAGGATCCAGATCTCCAATGAGTTCCGGGCCTTCCACTAGCTCTTCATCAGAGTCAAGTTCAACCACATAGGGTTGTACCTCCCTCTCAGCCTCAGCTGGAGGGGGAGTTACTGGTGTAACTTTGGAAAACCTCTGGGAAGTCCTTGTTGGCTGCACTGGAGTGCTGGCTGTGAGGTTCTTTGTAGAAGTTTTAGGTTTCCCTTTTTCTTCTAGTTAGTTAGAGACAGCAGCTGACATCTCCAGTGGAGCAAGAGTGATCTCTTTCTTCATCATCTCCTTGGGAGTACCTCTCATGGTTCTCTCCCTTGCAGGTCTGGTGAGCTCCTGTAACCTTTTACTAGGAGGTCTGGGGGTATGTGACACTACTCCAAGAGTTTTTAAGTCATTACTCAGCAGAACCCTTCCTGGCACCTCACTTTATGCTGACAGGTATCTTCACAGTCATGTCATTACACTGGAGGAGAACTGGTAATTGGGGAAGCATCTGCACAGGCCCTCCAGCTAACTTGGTGAGGTGTTTGGGTGCCTTAGCAACATCCTCAGCCTGAAAAAACGATTTGTCTACCACAGTTATGCTGGCCCCAGTGTCCCTAATGGCAGGAGTCTCCTGACCATTCACCTGGACACTGTCCTTATAATACTCATTAGTATTATCTGGGATCGAATTATAGACATCTAAGTTATGTTGTTCCCACAAAACCAGAGACACTAAAGAAACACTGGCTGAGACTCCAATGGGTTCATCAGCTAGTAATAGAAAGTTTCCACTTGCCATTTGTACTTCCTCCTCTGGAGCGAAGGCTAAGGAGACAAGCTGGACCCCTGAAGGTTTACCCTTACATCTGGGATCTCCTTTCACATGGTCAGTAGAGCCACAAACAAAGCATTTACCAAATGCTTTCTGGAATGGTGGCTTGTTCTGGCCTCCTTCTGGTTTGGCACCAGAAGGAACACTAGCCTGATTTGGTTTCCTTTGTGGCTTACCCTTTTGGTTTTGTTTGGGGCCCTCTTTGGAATTGGAATTATTAGAATTCTCTTTGGAGTCCTTTTTTGGCTGTTTTCCCTCATCCTTTTTCTGAGTAGCCCCAGAATCCTTGTGAGTGGCCCTGTTGGCAACCCACAAGTCAGCAGCCTTAGCTAACTTCCTGGAATCCAATTCCTTTGAATCAGCCAAGTGCTGCCTGAGCTCAGGAGAGCAGGCATCATAAATTGACTCCAACATTACAATATTCTTCATTCCTTCATAAGTGTTAACTCTGTAACCCTTAATCCATCCCTCTAAGCTTTTCAAACTTTCACTCACCCAGGTAGCCCAAGGGGTACCATCGTGCTTTTTGAGGGTCCTAAACCTCTTAAGGTACTGGGAAGGGCTCTTCCCAAATCTAGCTATCAAAGCTGTTTTCACACATTCATAATCCGTCTTATCCACCTCCCCCAACTCCATTACCACATCAGTTGCAACAGGGGGAAGCCTAGAGAACAACCAGGGAAGTAACTCATTCCCTGTGATGTCCTGGAGCCCATGATTATACTCAAACATTTTTAACCAATCTAACACATCCAACTTAGGTTCATACATACCCACTAATTCCTTAGGCATCCGGCGTCTTTTGGGACTGGATCTCCTAGAGGAACCAGAGGAGAGAGAAGCATTTTCCACAGACAACTTCTTAATTTCTAGTTCATGATTAAGCTCTATTTCTCTGAGTCTTAACTCAGCTTGCTTCTGCTCAGCCTGAGCATTCATTCTTCTGAACTCTAGCTTTTGGTTTCTTTCAGATTGAGCAATAAAACGTTTGTACTCTAATTCAAGCTTCATTTTTTCAAGTTCAAAATAAGCAGGGTTACATGTGGGACCTGGTATAGGCCCAGTAGGTACAGTAGGTAAGGCAGACAGAGGCTCAGAGTGGCTAACTTCATTAGGTTCACTTTCCTCTTCTGACTCATTATCAAGGCTTTGATTCAGATCAATACCATCACTGTTTTCTACATTTGCTGGGGGGGTAGATTCCTCTGTACCACCCAGACTTTGGTTTTCTAACAATATTTCTATAAGTTCCATTTTCTTGCCCTTCTCAGAGAGATTCTTATGTCTACACAATACTTTTAAGCAATCAGCAGCTTTGGCAGACAATGATTCTAGGGTATAACTCTCCATAATAGACATAGTTAGGAAATCAGCTTTTTAGTGCTAAGCTTTGTGGTTAGTTGTCCTAAAGTATTCAAAAAGCACTCTAAAGTGTATACTCAATACAAATCCCACCGCTGTACACCAGTGTTAGGCAGAAACATGTGCAGTTCCCTCTGGGACCACTGCAAAAGATTTAAGACTACAGGTGTTTGGCAGTAAACCCACTTGGTAGCAGTCTGTACCACACAGATTCACTTGGTAGCTGTGGCTGAGCAGTCAGACTTACCTCAAGAAGAGTTTGGCAGTATACAAAGTATTCACAATAGGTCAAAAGAACACAGTAGAACAAGCAAACACTGACCAGAGCTTGGTGTAAAAGAGATGTAATTATTTATTTAAAACCACATCTAATAAAACACACAGGCACTAATATTAAGCAGTTCAAAAACACAGTCACTTAAAGATATACACTCCCTTAAAAGAATATTAGACAAGTCTTAAGTAAAGCCCCACTTATTTCCAGACAGCGGTGAGCGCTTAACGCAGATGGCACTCTAATAATTTGTTTTAAAAGGGAGAGAAAAACAGAGTATAAATTGAAACAGATCCCAACACTTTCACAAGGACACAACAAGAAAGGAAGGCAGAGTCAAACCGTGAAGTTAGAGTTCAGAAGGCCGGATCCACTTTAAGAGGATCAGAACTAAATGTGTCCAAGGTCACACGGTTGAACAGTGCACAAAAGTCTCAAAAAGGTTCAGAAAGAGTTGGACCAAAAAAAAAGGGACCAGTTAGATGGTCAAGGCGGCCAGCCCAGTCCAGAAGGTTAACGGATTATTATTACCTTGTAGCAATCTTTAGAAAGGGAGGCCTGGCGGACATGGTACCTTAAAGTGGTGAAAATACTCCAGCGGGGGCAGTTTTTCCTGGCAGCGGATGCAAGTCAGTGCTTCGTCCGGGGGAAGAGAGGATCTCGTCGGGGAGGAATACAGGAGTCCGTTGCACTGCCAGGGAAGAAACCAGCCGCAGAGTTCTCAGTTAGAAGGAGCGGTCCTTTAGTTTGCGGTCCAGTGGTAAGTGGCTATCCGGTTGCCAGGGTGCTTGGCACGGGCAATTCGACCACAAGACGTCCTGGGATGCGAGCAAAAGAAGGTAAGCTGGTTGTGCCCACCAGTCAGGGGAAGAAGACTCTCCAGCAAGGAGATCTTCTCTGTCGTCGGGAAGTGGTGAGTCTGTTCCGCAGGGCTCCACCGGTGGTGTCGTTGTAGCAGGTTGGCTCAGCTTCTCCCTCGTCGGAATCTCAGGTCCTGTGGCGACTTCTGAAGTTCCAGTCCTCAAAGCCCTGCTTTTATGCAGCAGACCCCCATTCACTCAGCCTAGCTGTCAATCAAACATGCTAAGTGGTGAGCCGGCCGGCTCACCACTTAGGCCAATCACACAAGAGTGCGACTTGAGTTACCAAGGTAACTCAGTCCAGGATGCTTAAACCCCCTCCTACACCCCCTGTGGTGCCCAGGCAGAGTGGCACCACTTTTGGAGGCTTCTGTGGAGAAGCCCGCCAAAAGTGGATAAAGGGCTCGACTTGGGTTGGAGTCACAGAAGAGAACACAAACGCCATTTTAGAATCGAGTCCTGGCAAAAAATACCAACCGGCAAATTAATATTAAATAAATAAAGCGGCGGTATGTTCGAGGCTATGAGAATTAAATAATTAAAGTTGGTAGCCTCGAACAATGGGAAAGGAAAATCTCATAGGGATATATTCGCGGTCGAATATAAAAAGTAGTATCCACTGCCACCAGCCAAAACTTGATCAGGGGGGACGGAGACGTGCCCCCTCGACTTACAGACCCCGGGGCAATCGAATTGCCCCGACCAGTACGTCCACAATATGATGGTTTGTACTGGTTTCTGTTCATAATTTGGGACTAGTAAAGCCAATGGTGACTTTACATGCCCTGGGAGACAGTAGTCAGTCCCAGGGTATGGAGTCTATGTTGGGGTGTCACTATGACACCCCTGTGTCACTGCACGGAGGGTGCTGTGTAACACATATAGTAAAAACACATGAGACCCTATGGAGTAAAGGACCCCATAGCCCATAAAACACATTAACAGTCAAAGGAACACCATAAATCATGTCCAAGAGTGGAAAAAAATAAGAGTTTCACTCTTGTCAGGAGAAAAAAACAAACTCCAGAAATCCAGCAAAGCTTCTGGGGGACTCACTAGGTTAGGAAATTCAGCCTAAACAGAGAATTCTCCCTAACACCTTTCACCATACAGGCACACCCAGGCAGCCACCCGTACATTTAAGTGTGCACCTTTTCACCATACAGGCACACCCAGGCAGTCACCCATACATTGAAGAGTGCACCCTTTCACCATACACTCACACAGGCAGCCACCTATACATTTAAGTGTGCACCCTTTCACCATACAGACACACCCAGGCAGCAATCTGCACATTTAAGTGTGCACCCTTTCACCATACAGGCACACCCAGGCAGCACCGTATATTAAAGTATGCACCCTTTCACCATACACTCACACACACACCCGTCATGCGGTTAAGGGGAGCCCTAATACTTCAAAAAGAAATTGGGCCTCATTAAAACTATGCCGTTCTGGAAACAACGGTGCCAGTAAGCTTACCGGCACCGTTGTTTCCAGACTGGAATATTACAGCTCTACGGGCAGAACAGCACCCACCCGCAGAGTTTTCACTGAAGCACTGGCACCGTTATTAACGCTGCTGGTGCCTCCATGGTCTCCATTCCCATGGAGTCCGATGGAAATGGGGACTTACCATTTGCCGGTGCCTGATTTCCCAGGGTTGTTACCGGGAAGTTGGGCACCGGTAAATCATTACGGGTCCGGAGGTAACCTGCTGGTAGCACAAGCACGGTTACTGCCAAGCTCGTAATGAGGCTCATTGTTTCTTTTTGAAGTCACTCTGACTTCAGAAAGAAATTATTTCCGTTAAGGACCGAATCATAACAAAATAATTTATTTGTGAAGGCATATTGACTTCAAAAATAAACTATTTCTTTTTGAAGTCATAGGGCTCCTCCATCCCCATGACATGGAGGCCTCCAGCCTAGGGTATCCCATGCCATGGGGAGGGCCCAGCCCTCAGACTTCAAAAATAATGTTTCTTTATGTAGTCACTTTGCCTTCATAAAGAAATTATTTATGTTACAGAAACCATTTCTTTATGAATGCAGAGTAAATTCAAAAAGAAAAAAATATATATTTTTTGTTGGAAAAAAAATATTTTTATTTTTTTCTCTCCAGTCGGTCCCCCACCCAGGACATGTGCTGGTGGGGCCACCTGCACCGCAGGGGCTCTGGGGACTCCTGTTACGCCAGTGCTTTTACCTAGACTCAACCCTTTCCCTAACGAGACAAGTCAATGCTACGGCTTTGGCAGCAGCCTACACATCTTAGCTTATTAATGCCTGCATACCTTTCCTTACATCGGACAGCTGAATCACGCTAGCCAGAGACCTCATCTTGTTTAGACTGGACTATTGTAATGCTCTCTACGCTGGTACCTGGAACAATAACATCAAAATACTTCAGGTGATTCAAAACAACGCCTTAAGAGCAGCGACAAACATATCTAAAAACATTCACAACTCCACAACTAGACGGAACACCCATTGGCTACACATTAATGAGCAAATCCTCTTCAAAACACTTACTAAAATGCACAAATGCCTACATAAGTCATCCCCCAAATACCTGACAGACAAATTCACCACCAACCAAAATATTAGGCTCACGTGCTCAGCATACGCTCACCTCATCTTCACCCACCGATTCAAGCTTCAGAAAGCCAGAGACAGTGGCCCTCATTACGACCCTGGCGGAAAGCGACTGACCGGAGCGCCACAGCGTAAATAGCGTTTCCGCCATTGTACGAAGGAGCAAAGTGCGGCCCATTCCGACCCATCGGGCACGAGCACCACGCCACGGCGGAAGTGCAAAGTCCGCGATGGCGGAAATGACCCCAAAACGGCCCACACCGCCGCCGTACGGCGCCCTAGGTGCAATACCGCCACCCCTCTTAGCGGTCACCGCAGTGTGCGCCTACCGGAAAGTACGGTGCCCGGAAATATACGGAAACGGAAGTTAAAACATGGGCCCGGAACGGGAAACATCCCGGCGTACACCTATAAAAACACCAAAACAACACAACCACTAAAATCACTACCCTGAAACACACCCCAACCCGTCAACCACCCTAGCGAAACCAAGAAAAATGGGAAAAGTAGCGAAGAAAGCGTGCGACCGCAAGCGGCAGGTCCACTTCTCCCGTGAGGAACTCACCGTGCTAACAGAGACCCTCCAGGAGAATGCAGCCGTCGTCTTCTCCACGCAAATGACCAGGACGGCACTTGCAAACAAGAAGGCCATATGGGCTCTGGTGGCACAGCGGGTAAGTGCGGTGGGGACCGCACCCCGCACCCCACAGCAATGCCGCAAGCGATGGGACGACCTGCGGATACGCGTCCGCAGCATACTCTCTGCCAACCGCAACATTGCCACAGCCACCGGGGGAGGTCCTGAATCACCCATCAAGTTGACCCCCTGGGAAGAAATCTGTGCCTCCACCATCGGAATGGAGAGCATAGAGGGAGTCGGAGGGATGGAGAAAGGAGTGCAGACATCCGAAGATTCAGGTAGGTGGGCCAGATAAAACAATGCCAAATCCACACAGTCCATCCATGTGAAGTACCATGCGTCCACATAGTGCAACAGAAACACATGTCCAGGAGAACGCCCACACACATCGGCCTGATAGCGCACGTTAAAACCCACAATAAATACATAAATAATTAAAAACCCCTAATACACGCACTACACGTGCAGCAGGCACACCCTAACTGCAGGCTGCCAAACAACTGCACCCTCACTCCACACACAAATCAAAGCACCTCCAAGACCCCGACCCAAATCACCCTCAGGTACCACCCCAATGCATGTGATACAATGCCATTCCAATTCCCACTGACCCATCAATAACCCTCGCCCTCCTTTACTCCACCACAGGGTCCGATCCAAACGACGAGCTACAGGACACCCCTACCAGCACACCTGCAAAGAGGGCCAAGACCAACGGCCAGAGACCCTCCACCTCAGCTGCACGCATCAAGACACGGCAGCAGCACAAATCAGGTGGCAGCACAGAGGAGGGAACATCAACAGGCACCCCAGCAGCCAGCATGGCCACAACACCACCACCACAGGTCCCCCCAATGGATGCCACAGAAGGCACTGCCTCTGGTGGCAGCAGCACCATAGGTGACACCCCATTGATGGCAGCATGCTCGGACACAGAAGACGGGGATGTCGAGGTCAGATCCATCCATGACCTGTCCCAATCCCCCTGTCTGTCCCCTCCCGTACAACATGAGGATACCACGCAGGTGCAGCCACAAGACGACGACTGGCCATCCCCCACAAGCCCTGTGGCAAGGCAACATGAGGACAACAGCCCCTCTGTGACACCACCGCAAATGGCCATGGCCCAGCAGAGGCAACAGTCCCTCGACAAGTTAATCGTCCAACAGCAGCAAATGGCCACACTCCTCAAGGGCCATGCCGATGAATGTGGGGGCACCAAGGCAGACATAGAAACATCAACAGAGACACTTAGGGCAGAAATGGAGAGAGGTACAGAGACGCTAAGGGCACAAATTGAGAGTAGCACCGAGAGCCTGAGAGTCCAAATGGAGAGTAGCACCGAGAGCCTGAGAGTCCAAATGGAGAGTAGCACCGAGAGCCTGAGGGGGGAACTGCATGCGACGTCCAAAGACGTATGTGCCGAACTTGCCGCAGTGCGCCGTGTGCTCACTGAGCTCTCGCAAACCCTTAGGGACATGCATGGACGTGAGCAGGCAGACACATCATCCGTTGCAAGTTCCGTCCAGGGCAGCCCCCAACGTAGATCTGGAAGGAACCTGCGCTCCACAGGCAGGGGTGCCCCTGATACCCGCAGAGGGGGCATGCAATAGCGACAGCCCACTGACAATGAGCATCTTTGGACACTGGTGTTCGGGGGGGAGGTAGGAGGGTGGAGGGGGTGTGTTGGGCTCACTTGGGTGGCGGGTCGATAGGGTGTTCAACATGATATCACATATGCCATAAAAAGTGCACGATCAACCAATGAGAAGTGTGGACATTGATCTTTGTGTACTAGGCCATCATAGGCGTACAGTCCATATTGTGCATGTCCCAGACACACGCAGTGCCACGAGTCCCGTGTCCATGTATCAGCCACCAGGCGTGAGTGCTAGAAGCATACATCAATGAGATGCTGACGAATGTCACGGGCCTCCGGTGCCTCGCAGACTCCATGAGGTGCTGCCACATCCCCACCCTCATCATGACCATCATCAGGTGCTTGCAGTTCTGCGTCAGGGGGCATGGGCACATTTCTACGTACGCACATGTTGTGGAGCATGACACATGCCATCACCATCTTTGCAACCTTCTCATGGCGGTACAGGAGTGCCCCGCCAGACCTGCTGAGGCAGCGGAAACGGGTCTTCAGTAGGCCGAATGCCTGTTCAATGACTACACGGGTACGTGAGTGGGCATGGTTGTAGTCCTCCTCATGCTGGTCCCGTGGGTTCCGGACTGGTGTGAGGAGCCATCTCTTCAGTGGATATCCAGCATCACCTGTATGTGGACGAGAAACGTATGATGTGGAATGCCATTGATACGTACGCACCCCCCCCCCCCTTCCTGGCAGGTCATTGACAATTCACATACCCCACATCATCATGCATGTAATGAGACTCACCGAGTAGCCAGGATCTGTTCCCTGCGTGTCGCTCCATGTAGCGTGGTATTGTAGAGTTCCTCAAGACCATAGAATCATGGGTTGATCCAGGGAATCGGGCACAACAATGTGTAATGATCCTGTTGGAGTCACACACCATCTGTACATTCAGGGAATGAAATTGTTTTCGGTTGCGGTACTGGGCCTCCATGGCATGTGGGACGACCAATTCAACATGGGTGCAGTCGATGGCACCAATGCAACCCGGTATGCCGGCAAGTGCATGGAATCCCACTTTTGTGTTGGTTATTTCCTGGTCCGAGCGTGGTAGAGAGATGTAGTCGTCTGCGTGCTTCAGGAGGGCATCGAGCACTTGCAATAGTGTCCGTGAGAACAGTGGCTGAGAAATGCCATGCAACTGTCCGACTGTGTGCTGGTAGGTGCCTGTGGCCAGGAAGTGGAGTACAGACACCACCTTCAGTAGGGGTGGGATGGCGGTTGGGCTATCTATCATGCTGACAAGGTCAGCCTGTGTCATGTCCACAATGGCGGCTATGGTGTCCCGGTCCAGACGGTAGAGGGTGTGGATCTGCTCATCAGTGAGGTTGAACGGATGTGCTCGGAGGCGTTGAATTGCGGGCTGCCTGCGTGGTGGTAGTGGCTGTGCTGGTGGGCCTTGCTGGCCCTGCCTTGGCCTCCTCCTCCTCCTGCGTCTCCTCCGTGCGGCTGGTTGTAGTTGGTGTTCGTCTACTTCTTGGAGTCGGAGCACTTGCAGTGCTATCAGGTCCCCCAGGGCCAACATCGCGAGTCCTGCCGGTAGCATTTCGGTGTGGTTGTGGGAGGAGACTGGCTGTGCAATTTATGTGTTTTCAGGCTGTATGGCCTCCACCTGTGGTGATTGATTCCACCTGTGCAAACTGCTCTCCCCTTTGGCCGAGCACGTCCCGCGCACAACGCTGCAATTCGGGGAATTGTATCTTGCTATTGCAATCATGTATTTGTACCCGATGGCCGTGTAAGATTGGTTGATATGTTCATTCTGCTGTGGTCCCATTGTTTCACATACTATCTGTGCAGTCGCGAACAGACTTGTGAGGGGTCAGTGGGACGTAGTACTCGAGTAACGGTGGGCCCTCATGCATCACTGTACCGAGTTGCAACGACGGGCGGGGCGTCCCATTCGTGGGTGAAGGCAGTTGCCATTTTCACACACAGCCGCACTCGATGGAATAATTAGTGATTTCAAACGGCCACAGATGCCTTTTCGACGTGATGTTGCAAATGAGGAATTCGAAGGGCGGCGCTTTCGGTTTCCAGCTAGCGGCGAGGAGATGCCCACAGGTCTGACTGCAAATGTAACGTTCTATTGTTCTATGTCCTTGAGACAGGGCCCATGGCGAGGGAGCAATGATTGATATGAATAGTTTGGGATGCGCAATAGCTACGTGGGCGATGAGGCCGTCCGTTACCAAATACATGTTACTTCACAACACTGGAATTACGGGCTGGGGCACTGTGGATTTAGCAGGCTGCATAACGCACAGACTCAATGGATGTTTCTAATGTTATGTGAGTAATTATTCTGGCATTTTGATCCCGGGATGAGGGAATGATGGATGGATGCATGGGCAGGTGATTTGATACAGAGTTTGCCATGTACAGGGCTTCTTGGGATCTATCCGCCTCCCCTACGCTATGTGATGCAGGGCTGCCATAGTGGGACCATCGTCCATCTGGCCTTGTTGAGCCCTCCCTGTCTCGAGGCGCCCTCAGACACTCGTTTGTGATGGTGTTTGCACCTCGATATAGATGGTTATGAGTCGCAAGTGGTTTTGGGGTGGTGATGTTCCTTTGGAGTGGGCTAGCATGCATATGGCTGTGGATTTCGTGTGATCATTGAAGTGAGTTGTTGGTATGTAGTTCTGATGGCCATTCTGTTCTTTTTCTTTTCTTTTGGTTGACAGGTATCTCCTCCCCTTTTGCCACTGCCATCTGTATGCCACTCCTGCAGATGGATTTTACTCCCGACACCTGCTGCTTCGTGTTAATCAGTGGAGCAGCATTACGATCTTATGGGACGATCGCCAATGGGCCACATGCCCTTACGCAGTACTGGTGGCTCGGAGCAACATTTCGGCCTTTCAGCTGGACTAGTGCCTCCCCATTGGGACGGCCCTGCGGTTCTGTGCGCTTCCATGTTGCCTTTTCGTACGTGAATGTGGCTCTGTGTACCATGGGGGAACAGGGCGACACACAGGTAGTGGCTGGTCATTTCTTGCGGAAGCAGCCCACAATGGTGATTGGTGTTTTGGAGTTCATGGCCTGATGGCTGTATGTGCTTTGTGATTTTGATGTGCATAAAATTTCTATTCTGATTTGGCCCGTGTAGCGTTTTTCTTTGCAAGTGATGTGGCATATGCCTATTTGGGGGGCGATGTATTGTGAGGAGATCTGCATTGGGTTCCAGCTTCGGGGTTTAGTTGCGTGGTACTGTGCTGTGCGCGTTTGCCTACGAAGCCCAGTGAGGTCAGGGATGGGGGCTGCCAATATGCCAGTTTGAATGTTGTCATGCTCAGGGGCGGGGGATTGGGTTTTGTGTAACAGATGCCGGTCAGCCAGGTGGACTGGTTGAATGATGTGGTCTTCGGAATATTGCTGGTCACAGGTGCCTGTGTTTGCGTGCGTTTCTTGGTGGGGGACTGTGGTCATGTCCATTGGGATGGCTTCTGTATTCGTGCCATCTGTGCCCTGCAGCTCCCATTGGCCCCTCTTGTGTTTCTTTTGTTCGTTGGCATGCATGGGTGACTTGTACATTTCAATGGTTGCATTGTGGCTTCATTGCACCTACGGGGAGTTGTACTTTGTGGGCAGGGAGCGGTGTACAGGCACTCAGTGGGGCCGTTTACGGTTGATTCGCGATGCCGTACTTCTCGCCATGGCGGAATGGTACATTCCGCCATGCCTGATGGCGTTAGGTACATGTCCGCTAGGGTCGGAATTGGCGTACCGTTGCACCATGGTGGTGTTTGCGGTTTGGCATGGCGCGCGCGCGCGTGCTTGGTGCAGTTAGCGTTGGCGTTCACTACGGTGTCGCTAATGGCTTCGTACTTTGCGGTGACGGGTCATAGTCGCACCGAGCGCTATTCGATGGCGGTATTGCATTTCCGCCATCGTTTTTCGATTTCCGCCAGGGTCGTAATGAGGGCCAGTAGCTTTCCAGTGGTAGCTCCCAAACACTGGAACACATTACCAGCCACTTTTAAGGTCAGAAGCCTCCTTTTGGACCTTCCGAAAACACCTGAAAACACCTGAAAACACGGGTCTTCACATATGAACTTCTAAAATAAATAAAATTTCCATCAGTAACAACACAGTTCGTACATCCACAAGAACACTGTAAACTAAGATTGTGGATCTAAGTTATTTCTCACTTTACCTGTAAAACTATATAGCTAATGTAGTTTATTGTCAAGAAGCGATGCAACTAATTTGGAGGATCTAAGTTACTCCTCTCTGTACCTGGTAACCATGTAACTATTGTATTTCAGTGTCAAGATAAGCGCTTAGATGCCTCCCAGTTATGTGCGCTATACGAATTACAAAACAAATAAATCACAATGATTGTGACTCACTTTCACTGATACTTTTCCCCACCTATAGGTCACATCAGTAAGGTACGCAACAATGGATTTAACATTAACAAGCACACATGCATAATTTCCTGAACCTGTGAAAGGGATCTGGGGACCCATCACTCGGCTGAATTCTTAATAGGTTTCAGCACTTCATGCATAAGCCTTACACAGCCTACATAGTCATGAATCAATGTTTTCAATTTACATAGCCTGACTCGTTCGATCCACATCAAAAGAATGTTCATTGTTTTCACAATGTAAACATGTAAGTTCAATTAGAAAATATATATTCCCTCTCAAGCTAATCCAATTGTCAAAAATGGTTTACACCACTGGCACCTGCACATTGGGCTTTCATCAAAACTATTCCATCCTTCTTAACCTTTTTCTTAATCTGTCACGGCCATATATAATGTCAAGTTGAGGTCATCTTTTACTCCTTAGAAAGGGTTTGGCACACTTATTGTCAGGGCACCATGATCGGTACAGAAAGAGATGCACGTTTAGTTTAGTTTAGTTTAGTTTAGTTTATTATTTATATAGCGCACCATACCCTGGGGCATCAGGGCGCAAACAGACAAGGATATGCTCAACTTAGTTACAGGTACATGGTAAGTAGGAAAAATACAGACAACAATGTTACAATAGGCAGGTATGTACAAGGTAAGGTCAGGGTCAAAAACATAGTCATAGGGTTATAATATACAGTTATGTACAGTGTGACAAATCGGGTCACCAGTGTCAGGATGATGTGCTGCGCACGGAGCTTCATTCGCATAGTAAGTAAGCTCCAGGAGTCGAGAGTGGGTGTCAAGGGAGGTGCATCTAAAGGGTCATGCAGGTTAGAGTAGTTAAATGTCATTGGCTCTCAGCCACCTGGTTAGGTTCTGTCTGAAATTAGCGAAGGGCTGAGGCTCTCTGATGTCATGGGGGAGGGAGTACCATAACTGCGCAGCTTTGACTGGGAAGCTATGTCCTCCTATAGTGGAGAGTTTGAAGCGCGGAACTTGGAAGCAGTTTGCGTTAGCTGTTCTTGTTGGTCTGGATGAGGTTCTTTTACATATCCTGTCCATGAGGTAGGGTGGTGCTTTATTGTTGAGGCATTTGTGGGTGAGGGAGGCGATCTTAAGTTGAATTTTATCAAAAGTGGAAAGCCATTTGTGTTTTCTTCTTACAAAGGATATATGCTCCTTTCTGTTAATCTTGAGTGCTGCTCTCAAGGTATTGTTCTGGAGGACTTGAATTTTGTGAATGGTCCATTTATTTGCCCCAATGTAGAGTCTGTTACAATAATCCAATTTGGATAGTATAAGGGCTCTGGCAAGAGTAATGCAGCTGTCTGTAGAGAGGAATTGTTTACTAGCTCTGATAAGTTTGCATGTGTATGCCGTAGCAGAGGCTAGATGGTTAACTTGTTTGGCAAAGTTCATGGTGGCGTCTAGGTAAAATCCTAAGGTTTTTACTTGGTTGGCTCCTTTTATATTGTTCCCATCAATAATGAAGTTGGCATAATCACGGCTGAGTTTGGATATATATGTTGGGGTGCATAGGATGATAAGGTCGGTTTTATCATCGTTCAGGCATAGGCCGTGGGTGGCCCTCCATGCCAGACGATGCTATAGATTCTGTTCACTAGAGCCAGATCCTTGGCGTAAACTCCTGAGAGCGGAAGGAGGATCTGGGTATCGTCAGCGTATTTAGTGTAGGCGATACCCAGATGATCCATTTTCGTCAAAGAGGGGCTTTGTGAAAACATTGTAGAGGGTGGGTGACACACAAGATCCTTGTGGTACACCGCAGGTTATAGGGATCGGATCTGCTGAGGTTGAAGGAGCGAAGACTCTCATAGTCCGGTTACTCAGAAATGACTTGATCCATGTTATAGCCTCTTTTGAGAAATGGGCTGCAGAGTCAAGATGGCTACATAAGACTGTATGGTGAACTAAGTCGAATGCCGCTGATAGGTCCAGAAGGAGGAGTAGGGCTGCTTGGCCATTGTCTCTGCATTCGTCTATTTGGGCCTTAAGATCTATTAGAGTTGTCTCAGTCCCATGTTGTGGGCGGAATCCTGATTGGCGGGTTCCGAGTAAGTGGTTAGATTCTAGGATGTTTTGTATTTGCATGTAAGCTACTTTGTCTAGAATTTTTAGAAGAAATGGCACAGTCGTGATGGGCCTGAAGTTTGTGAGAATGGCAGGGTCAAGGGTTTGTTTCTTTAATAGTGGCAGTACCCAGGACTTTTTTAAGTTGTTCGGTACTGTGCCTGTGGTAAAGGAGGAGTTGATGAGTTTGGTTATAAATGGAAATAGTTCTCTCGCAGCATCCTTGATAAGTTGTGCTGGGCATTGATCACCTTTACAGTTGGACGGTTTAAGTCCCAGAATGACCTTTTCTACCTCAATGGTCGATACCTTGGAGAAGCAGAATCGGGCTTCTTGATTAGGCTGTGGTGGTGGCGCCAAGCCTGAGGGATGTGAGGCGTTAGAGATGCTTTCTTGAGAGCAATTATTGTTTGTAAATTAGCTACTTTATTTGTTAAGGCATGTTGTATACTAGAGCACCATTTTTTATCCTTGGTGCAGTTTTCTTGAGGCACAATGGGGGTTTCCAATTCTTTCAGAATGCTGAACAATTCTCTGACACTAGATTTCGATTGAGATATTCTATATTATAAGTTTCCTGTTTGGCTAATAGTATTTCATTCTTGTATTGGGAGGAGGCTTTAGAGAGTTTGAGTTTATTTTCAACTGATGGGGAGAGTCTCCAAATGGTTTCAAGTTTTCTTTTAGTCAGCCTGAGATTTTTTAGATAAGGTGAGAACCATGAGTTGAGGTGTTTTTTTTGGTTTGCTGTTTTTTAGTTTGAGCGGAGCTATATGGTTGAGGGCTGTGTTCATAGCTTCATTGTACTGTTCAAATAACACATTAGGATCCATAGTGTCTGGGAATGAGTTCAGTTTAGGTATTATGGCGGGCATCAAATTTTCCGCTGTCATGAGTTTTTTGCTTCTCATGGGCAACGGTGGGGCAAGTGAGGACTGGGCAGTAGCAGTGTTAGTCGTCACTGTGAATAATAGCAGGTGGTGGTCAGTCCAAATCTGAGGTACGGAATCTGTGATATTTATTTTGCAGTTATCTTCTGCTATCCAATCAAGGATACAACCTTTATTGTGGGTAGGTAAGTTAACTTTCTGGGTGAAACCCAGCTCTTTCGGAGTCAGGGCAATCGCTGTAGATTGGATATCCTTAGTGTCATTATAGCCTAAATTAAAGTCACCTAGCACTATTGTTTGGGATGTATTTTTTAGGTTATTGGACAGTGATGTAGAAATGTCCTCAGCGAAGGTACCAATAGGACCTGGTGGTCGGTAGATAAGGATGATGTTTAGTGTTTGGGAGTTAGCGATGGCTATTTTGACCGTGAGGCATTCACAAGATTTCATAGTGGTGGATGTGATAATTCTCACGTCTAGGCTGATCTTAGCTATGATTGCTAGGCCTCAGGAGGTATGTCTGTCTACTCGTAGAATTGTATAGTTGTCCGGGAATGTTAATGATAGGGCAGGGCCTGCTGCGTCATGTAGCCAGGATTCTGAGATGGCCAGGAAGTCTAGGTTGTCTGTGAGAATGATATCTGATATCTCTGTTGCGTGTGCGACTAGAGACCTGGCGTTTATGAGCGCTCCTTTGAGATAAGGTTTGTGGCTTTTTAAGTTAGGGCAGGTAGTATTCTGTCTATCTTTGGAGGTCTGTTTGGTACCATTTGGTATGGGTCTATTGGGATTGGAGTATTTCCTGGTGGGTTCTGCAGTAACCTTCAAGGGTGACTGTTTTTTTTGGGAGATTTAGTAGTTCCATTTTCTTAGCTGGTGGCTCATGCAGCTTGGACAGGCGAGCACGTAATCTTAGGTTGCTGTCTACAGTATTACATGGCCTTTGTATGGTAGTACTATCTTGATATTGGTTCCTTTTAAGTCCTGTATTAGGTTGTTGTGTGTCGAACATGATGGGGAAGGTGAGATGGGTAGGAGAGGACGAGGTGCAGGGGCTCAAAGTGTTAGCTTTGGTGGCCAAGCTAAGTGTTTGTACTACTAGTATGATGGAGAAGGTAATGTACAGTGATAGCCAAGGTGACCTGTAAAGGGCGGCTGTGTTACGTTTACCTAGACCCAGGGTGTACATGCTAAGTGGCTGAGTAGAGGCAGGCTAGGTGTGACTAACAGGCTAGGTGCAATTTCAGTTGTCGGAATGCAATTTAAAATGGCTAAGTACAGGAAGGCTAAATGCGACTATCAGGCTGGGTGCAATTTCACTTGTTGGAATACAGTTTAAAATGGCTAAGTACAGGCAGGCTAAATGTGACTATCAGGCTGGGTGCAATTTCAGTTGTTGGAATACAGTTTAAAATGGCTAAGTACAGGCAGCCTAAATGCGACTATTTGGCTAGGAGCAGTTTCAGATAACAAGACACAGATAGGTTAGGTCCAGTTTAAAGTGGCTAAGTACAGGCAGGCTAAATGTGACTATCTGGCTGGGTGCAATTTCAGTTGTTGGAATACAGTTTAAAATGGCTACGTACAGGCAGGCTAAATGCAACTATCAGGCTGGGTGCAATTTCAGTTGTTGGAATACAGTTTAAAATGTCTAAGTACTGGCAGGCTCAATGCGACTATCAGGCTAGGGGCAGTTTCAGATAGCAAGACATAGATAGGTTAGGTCCAGTTTAAAGTGGCTAAGTACAGGCAGGCTAAATGCGACTATCAGGTTGGGTGCAATTTCAGTTGTTGGAATACAGTTTAAAATGGCTAAGTACAGGCAGGCTAAATGCGACTATTTGGCTAGGAGCAGTTTCAGATTGCAAGACATAGATAGGTTAGGTCCAGTTTAAAGTGGCTAAGTACAGGCAGGCTAAATGCGACTATCAGGCTGGGTGCAATTTCAGTTGTTGGAATACAGTTTAAAATGGCTAAGTACAGGCAGACTAAATGCGACTATTTGGCTATATGCAGTTTCAGATTGCAAGACATACATAGGTTAGGTCCAGTTTAAAGTGGCTAAGTACAGGCAGGCTAAATGCGACTATCAAGCTGGGTGCAATTTCAGTTGTTGGAATACAGTTTAAAATGGCTAAGTACAGGCAGGCTAAATGCGACTATCAGGCTGGGTGCAATTTCAGTTGTTGGAATACAGTTTAAAATGGCTAAGTACAGGCAGGCTAAATGCAACTATCAGGCTGGGTGCAATTTCAGTTGTTGGAATACAGTTTAAAATGGCTAAGTACAGGCAGGCTAAATGTGACTATCAGGCTGGGTGCAATTTCAGTTGTTGGAATACAGTTTAAAATGTCTAAGTACTGGCAGGCTCAATGCGACTATCAGGCTAGGGGCAGTTTCAGATAGCAAGACATAGATCGGTTGGGTCCAGTTAATGGGCTGGGTGCAATTTCGTAAGTCGGAGTGCAGATAGGCTGTAATTATGCTATTAGCGGGCTGAATGCAGTAACATCTGACAGAATGTAGCAAAACTAGGTGCAGCTATCTGGCTATAAGCAGTTTCAGATGTCACAGTACAGGCAGGCTAGATACAGATAGCAGTTTCAATTAGCAGGCTTGCATAACGAGGGGTCAGGTTTAAGACCTCTTCTCTCTTAGGTGAGACCATGGTACAATATTCAACAATCAGACAATAAGTTAGACATGTGCATTTTGCTGAATACATCCAAACATTTGCGGCCATAGGCACCTGAGTTACTGCTGAAGGGCAGTGTGTTAGTAGGCACGGCTGTCGGGGGCTGGTTGGCATAGAGCAGGTTGGTGAGATTAAGCGTAGAACAAACATTTGTGCAGATCGCTCATTGAGTGAATAATCAGAGCGGAGGATGCAGTATACAAGCTAGTAATCGGAGGCATAGTGACATGTGGCGGTATACATTAGTAATAGTCCATATGTTTGTGTCAGCGATACATAAGCAAGAATAGCAGCCGGGAAGTAGGGTCACTGACAGTGGCTGTATTAGGAAGTAGTAATATGGCGCGTAATCAGACAGTACATTAGGTTTGCGCCTTGAATTCAAAACCGGCAATGCAGGGGTTCTGGCAAGAGGCAAGATCAGGCAAGGACAGGCCAAGACAGGTATGATCCTTAGAGGAGGTCCTTAGGAGGAAGGTCCGGCTGATGCCTTTCAGGCGATGGCCGACGAGGGAAGTGGAGCGGCTTCACCAATAGGAGCGATGCAGCAGCAGCTGCAAGGGTTGCTTAGCAACCAATGTAAACACACTCGGCGGCAGCCATTTTGATTCAGGCCTCGTGTCGTTCGTTTCGGCGTCGTAGGGGAGTAAATGGGAGATGCCTCAATCAGCAGCCAAATGTGGCGTAGGGCGTAGGGCGTAGGGCGCAGGGCTGGAAATGCGCATAGGCACAGGCATGGGATGAAGGCAGATTAGCATCTACCTTCTGTTCTTCATTGTTGAAGCAGCGCCACGGCGTCTCGTGTGAGGCGGGTGCGAGAGGGCTCCTGCCCTTCCTCAGCGGCTCTGGTGGGGTGAATGGGCCAGGACAGGTATGATCCTTAGAGGAGGTCCTTAGGAGGAGGGTCCGGCTGACGCCTTTCCGGCGATGGCCAACGAGGGAAGTGGAGCGGCTTCACCAATAGGAGCGATGCAGCAGCAGCTGCGAGGGTTGCTTAGCAAACAATGTAAATAAACTCGGCGGCGGCCATTTTGATTCAGGCCTCGTGTCGTTCGTGTCGGCGTCGTAGGGGAGTAAATGGGAGATGCCTCATCAGCAGCCAAATGTGGCGTAGGGCGCAGGGCTGGAATGCTCATAGGCACAGGCATGGGATGAAGGCAGATTAGCATCTACCTTCTGTTCTTCATCGTTGAAGCAGCGCCACGGCGTCTCGTGTGAGGTGGGTGCGTCAACACTAAAGGCTATCTCCTTGCATGGGAGACATTTTAGGGGGGATAAGGGTATTTGTACCCTCCCAACTTTCTTGTCACACTATGCTGTCCCCCTCAATTGGCTAGGGCCCCCTTCTTTTAAATGTCATACCCCCACCCCCTTACAACATGTTCAGCAAAGTTACTCCACTGGCTGGCTTTTTCAAAATAACAGCTGCCAAGAAGCATGAAAAGAAACAACATATCAATTATCCGTTTTACTAGATTCCTGAAATGTGATACCAGATCTAAATGCTCAGGGCTTACTCCTCTACAAGCACTCCTGCTACATGTTGAAAGAGAGGCAGACTTCCGGGAAAAGCCTGACGTTTTAGCTCTTCTCTTTAATGACCAGAACCTATTCTATTTATGTCAGACTTGTGTTTGCATGCTCTCTGGATTGACATTGTTTATGCCTGCTATTCAGATGACAAGTACCACTACCTCCTGTGTATGCTTTCCACCTACCTCATTATTCCGTCACACGTGTGGAGGATGATTTACAATCTATGGGTACAGAATGTTTCACTACATCAGTTTAACAGCGATCTTTCTGTCATTTAAGATTACTCATTCGACTCCTTGGTCTTTCATGTCAACCCACTGCACAAGACATCCAAAGGCTGCAGAAAATTATTGTACACAGCCATGAAATGAAATAGTTATTTATTTTCTTATTTATTTAAACTGATATGCTTTTAGAAAATTGAAACCTTGAACCTTTCCAGCAATGCAGCATAGTTTCAACACGTGTGGTTCTCAACATGTTTAGTCTGATGACTATTCACATCACATAATTAAAAAATGCATTAAAATAAGCATCGCACTGTAGGCCTCTCTTCTTTTCTACTGAATGAGTGTGATTGAATGTTTGAATAATGTAAGTAAAGCAATCTAACAACCGATTGTTTAAAATGAAAAGTGATAACATTTTAATTAGCTGCTAACATACTTAAATTTGTATTCGGTCAGAAATAATCCTCATTCAACACTCGTTTTTTTAAAAAAATATATTGCTTCAAATGAGCGCTTATCACCTGATTATGCTCTTCTCAATTCATCCATCATAACTGTGATCATTTCAGTGTTATCCGCAAGTAGACTGCCTTCCTGGAAACCATCCTTCTGACATGCTTCGAATTACAAAATGCAGCGTCAGTGCAAAGAAACACTGCCTGAGCGATATTAAGGAAAAGCAGAGATTGTGAATTATTCAATGAAAATATGTCAGGTTTTGCAAGTGTGCTAAAATTTAAAATTAAAATTAGAAACAACAGATGCCAGATCATTATTGTACTCAATATATCGACCTTGGACAGATGAAAGGTTAAGTTAGCCCTGCTGGGGGATTCAGATTTGTTAAGTGCAGGCTGCTCGCATGTCAGAGACCAGCACTTTATTCATGAGGTTTGAATCCAGATTGGAGCCACAAGGCCTTTCTGTGGTAACAAATTCAGTGCTGCTAACTCGGTGGCCCTAATTCACAGAGCGTTTTGTGCAGTGCAAAGTGACTTTGCACTGTAAAAGTACACTTTGCACATGGCCTAATTCACAGAGCAGAGCAAACTGGTCTTGCACTGCAAAAGTACTGCAAAACTACCATGCTAAACGGGCCTAATTCACAAAAAAGCACTAAGTAGCGCAGACTTAAGGCCTAATTCATAGAAAATGTGCTAAGGCCTTGCAAACTACTTAGCACCATGGACAACTTTGAACCTATTTACATGTTTTAAAATTTGTTGTGCACTTTCTGCTTATTCATGGATTCCAAATCGCAAAGTAACCCAATGCGCAAAGAAAATTGAGTTGTGCCTGGAACACCCACTGAAGGCAGCACCGGCGAAACTGCAGGCTGTCATCCCGTAACTAAAGGCAGCACCCCTGCGGAACTGCAGGCCGTTAACCCGTAACTCAATGCAGCACTTGCAAATCTGCGTACCGTCACCCTGTAACACAAGGCAGCACCACAGCGAAACTGCAGTCACCCAGTAATTCAAGGCAGAACTGAGGCAAAACTGTTGGCCATCACCCTGTAACTCAAGGCAGCACCGGAAAATCTGCATACCGTCAACCCGTAACTCAAGGCAGCACTCTGGCGAAACTGCGGGCCATCACCCCGTAACTCAAGGCAGCACCTGTGAATCTGCAGACCGTCACCCCGTAACTCAAGACAGCACTGATGAATCTGCGGACCGTCACCACGTAAACCAAGGAAGCATCAGCAAATCTGCGGACCGTCACCCCATAACTCAAGACAGCATTGCATCGAAACTGCAGGCTGTCAGCCCAAAATACAAGCAGCCCCTAAACTGCGGACCATCACCCCTAACTTCAGGCGGCACCTCAATTGCAGACCATAACACCTAACTCCAAGCAGGACCCCGCTAAACTACAAACTGTCCCCCGCAAGGCAAGCCAGCACTGTGGCGAAACTGCCTACTGTCCTCGTACACAAGGCAGCATGCCGCCGAAACTGCATACTGTCCCCTGAAACAAAAGGTAGCATCGCAGCAAAACTGCAGGCCATTGGCCTTTAATTCAAGAAAGAACTGTCAAATCTGAATACCATCACCCTGCAACTCAAGGCTTCACTGGGGAATCTGCGGACCAACACGCCAAAGTGGCTTCCCTAACTCCAAGTGGCACCCTTAACACTGAGTGGCACATAAAACTGCGGGCCCTCAATCTTAGTTTCAAGGCACATCAACTACTGGCCTATACCCCTAAATTATAGCAGCCCCCGCAATTCCTGACACCATCTCTCACCCCATGACCTCTGCCCCAACCTCCATGCAGCTCCCTGCCACTACACCCACATGCCACCACTCCCCTTGACCTCTACCACAACCCCAGTTAAGCCCCTGCCAGTACAACCCTCTCCCCTCATCCCCCTGATCTCCACCACAATACCCAAGCAGCCTCCTGCTAGTACACCCCCCTCCCCTCACCTGCCTGACCTCTGCCACAACCACCAGGCATCCCTCTGCATTACACTCCCCTCCCACAACCCCCCTGACCTCCACCACAACCCCCAGGCTGCCCCTGCTTGTACACCCACCTCATCACACCCTCCTCACCTCCACCACAACCCAGAGGCAGCACCTGCTAGTACACACCCTCCCCTCACCACCCTGATTGGGTATCCCTCTGCTAGTAAAACCCCTTCCCCTCTCTGTCTGACCTCTGCAACGACACCCAGGCTACGCCCTGCTAGTACACCCCCACCCCTCACCCCCATGACCTCCACCACAACCCCCAGGCAATCCACTGCTAGTAAATGCCCCCAACCCACTGACCTCTGCCACAACCTCCTGGCAGCCCCCTGCCACCTCATCCCCCCACCACTACCCCTGACCTCTGCCACAGCCCCCAGACAGCTCCCTGCTACTACACCCCCTCCCCTCAGCCCCTGGCCTCTGCCACAACCCCCAGGCATCCCCCTGCTAGTACACTCCCCTCCCCCTGATATCTGCCACAATCTCCTGGCAGCCCTCTGCTAGTACACCCCCTCCCCTCGACCCCCTGACCTCTGCCACAACCCTCAGGCTGCCCCCTGCTAGTACACCTCCCTTCCCTCACCCTCCTGACATCTGCCACTAGACTCAGGCAGCCCCCTGCTAGTCCACCTTGCCCCTTACCCCCTGACCTAAACCACAACTCTGAGGCAGACCCCTACCACTACACCCCCACAACCCTCCTGACCTCTGCCACAACCCACAGCAAGCCCCTGCTAGTTCACTTCACTACCCACACAACCCCTGAACTCTGCCACAATCCCAGGCAGCCACTGTTCATACACTCCCCTCCTCACACCCACCTGACCTCCACCACAACCCCCAGGCATCCCGCTGCTAGTACACCACCCTACCCTCACCCCCATGACCTCCACCCCAACACCCAGGCAGCCCCTTGCTAGTACACTCCCTCCCCTAATCCCTCTGACCTTTGCCAAAACCCTCAGGGAGCCCCATACTAGCACCCCCTCCCCACATCACATTGACCTCTGCACAACCCCCAGGCAACCCCCTGATAATACACCCCTGCCCCCTCACACCTCAGACCTCTGCCACAAACCCCATGCAGCCCCACCAAGTTCTTACACCTCCTCCACTCACCCCTGTTCATCACCCCTGACAGCCCGCTACCAGTCTGCCTTCCTACCAGTGCAATGTAGAGCTCCAACTTAGCTTAACTCCTCTGGCCTGCCTCCACCATGAAGTATACCTGCCACATATTCTCCTCCAAAACGATCAACTGGGAGCAATGCTGTTGAATCCAGGTCTGGAGAATCTTCTATTACTCCCTAGTAGACCACACTCAGCTGCACCTCAACAGGACAGCACACTGTTGCACCACCTACACTGTGGCCACCCCATATACATTTGACATGGTAATGAATGCAATATGGCAAATGTATAGTGCCTTTGTGCCATTGCAATGGCCTCAAAGCGATGCAAGTGAATGCCCTTGGAGTTCAGAAGTCCAAGGACAAATTTAGTTAACATAACATAATATAACAAGGAAGCAAAGATTTGGCCCAATTATAAAGAATGTCTATGAGCATTTAAGCCTTTGCAAAAGATGGCAGGACGTAGGGGTGGCAAATTCCCTACCAGTGACCAAAGCAGAACAGGCCTGTGTATGGGTGATGTGAAGCCTGTCAGAAAGTGTGAGAATTAAGGAGACATAAAATATGTGCTGGATGACTGAACCATCAATCACAAGACCCAGCTGTGTTCCAGCGACAGAGGTGATGCAGGAAATGAGAGCAGTTAGTGGGTGAATGCAGATGTGTGTGGGTTGGTGGCTGTAGTGTGGCAGAGACACAGCAAAGCAATCTGTCAACTACTGCACAAGTGTTTAGCCCACCCATCCACAGTGAGTCAGCATATCATTACAACACCCACAATGCCAAAAACCCATACCAGTGAATGAAGCGTGGGCACATACACATTGACAGGCAAGTGCCAAAGGAATATTTTAACAACAATTGAAGGAACTAAATCTCCAATAACATTGACTTCCAGTAGGACATTTCCAGAGGTGACTGAGGTGTCATGACAAAAACAAGCAAATAAAACATGATGAACATCTTGGAATACACATGAATGAGTGAGTACCCATCCACAATGAGAGACACCAAAACCATAATCACACATCTCACACATCACGACTACCATCCATGTATGCACAACAATATATACACAATAAAAATGTCACTGGCATCAGAGAAACAGCCATAATCCAATCCAACTGTCTGTTGGCCCCACTCCCACATGTGAAACACATGTGCACATTTCAAAGTGAATTCAAAGTATGGCACCATGTCAGACAATAACACAGAACATCAACAAACACACAATAACACACCCAGCAATGGAGTATAGACTCAGCCACAGCAAGCAGATTTCATCAACACATCCACACCATGTACACAATTCAACAGCATGTTTGTATTGCAAAGCATGGATGTAGGCAGCCAACACATGTTCATGAGTAAGCTTCAAACATGTGAATCCAAGAGAACCTCACCTCCCCACACCTACAAGTCCCCACCCATGGTCCTTTAGCATGGATGTCAGAACAACCACACACGTGTAGAAGGTGCACACATCCACCACCAAACTTAATGGTAAAAACATGACACACACACAGTGAGGCCCCAATCCACAGGATTGACACAAAACATTTGCACAGGGAGAACATGACAAAGTGAATGTGCAAAAGTGTAGCAAAGTGTTCTGTGGTCCTTCACGTGTGTGTCTCTCTGCAGCCACTGTACCTTTAAGTGGCACCATCCCAGAAGACACTTGATCTACATAAATTGTTACCCCGGCGAAAGAGGAGCGAAAAGTGTAGCAAAGTGTTCTGCAGTGCTTAGTGGCATCAGGTGGGTAGCCGGCATAGCAGACGTAACACTGCTGATCTGTTTGAGGTTGTAGCTGGCTGGGGCCTGTGGACAATAAGGAAATGATGAGGCCTGCGTTAGACCCGCAGACCGAGGATCCTGCTTCAATTTTGCAATTGACGCCTCCTCAGATGGGGATTCGTTCAGAACTGCAGGAGCTTCCTCGGAGTCACATCAAATCAAGCGAAGTGAGCTAGGCGAGTGCAGACCCTACAATGCCAAATAGGGGTGTCCTTTTCCTTGCTCCAGACTCTGACTCTGATTTGGGGGTTCACTCTGCCTCCATTTCCAAGATGCTGGAACTCGTTGTATCTGGGTGGGACTTTGAGCAATGGAGGAGGTGGGGGTTGCCTTGCTGGTGAGTGCTCCCAGCTACTCCTCATGTCTGTTTGATGTGCAAGTCCAGACAACGTTGTATACAGCACATCATGAACATACTGCGGAAGCTTCTGTTCATTTGGGGTGCAATGACATACCAATTACAGATCTACTGTTGCTTACCGTACACTCCAATGACTGCATCCATGTGGGTTCTATTTCTCTGCGGAAGGGTATGCCCCCTTCTGTTCAGAGTTCATTACCTCAGAGGTTCAAATTGGCGGTGCTATCATCGCCTCTACAATCTGCAGTGGGATCCCCAGGTGACGTGGCAGAACCGAATGGAGTGAATACAACCCCGAATACTGCAGAGGAGATTAGCCGTGATATCAGCCTTAATTTCAATGGGACAGAGAAAGTGCCTGTCCGCGCAGAGACGGCACTGACCCCTCTGGAGGAGAGGGTTGGCCAGTGCTCGAAATCTGTGCAGGGAATGAATTGTTAAAAGGTGCCTAATTCCAATATTGGTCCTCGGCAGGCCTCTCAAACTTTCACAGTGAACAACGCCACCACAACCTCTTTTGTTTAATTCCAGTGATAGCAGGAAGGCACAGCAGCTATCCTCTTCATTTGGCTAAAAAAGCGTGTCTTCTGGCAGGACAAACGCGTTGAGGTGTATGCTAGAAAGCAAAGAGGTGTAAAGTTATGTTTCCAGTGGCAGTGATTCCAGTGGGAAAATGAAACTGACTAAAGGAAATGTCCAAACCAGAAGATACTGCACTACCAATAAGTCAAATTGGCAGCCCTCTGTACTCACTTCAAGTAACATGTTAGCAAACCAGCATTTTTCTACAGGAAATCGCCCCAGAGGACTAATCTCAATAGCTTACATCCTAATTTTCATGCTAAGTATGTGAGTGAGATATCGGATTGTGCAATACTCGAGAGTATTGCAAATATGGAGATGAATACCTTGATTACGTTGAAGTCCCCTAAGAGTATTTCTAAACATAGTGTCAAGGATGCCACATTGATGTATATGGAGGACGACATATGCTCGACGATTATGGGAACGAGAAACATCAAAGAGACTTGTCTTCCTGAGGAGGTTATGGAAGACACAGGTTTCCAGGAAGCATTAGTTTGTACCTCAACCCGGAAAAATAGCAAGCGCTTTTGTTTGTGTTCCACTTTCGGGGATGAGAGGAGGGTCTTGTTCATGGAATAGAATTTACAACAGACTAATGAGTCCGGCCCAGGTCCAGTAAAGATGTCTGAAGTTGTAGATGACTCATCCTCGAAATTTGCTGGTAAATCGCCTTCAGGCTCTACAGCAACATGATAGCGGCTCTATCAGTCACCATGGCCCCTTTCATGAAGCTGTACGAGTGATCAATTGAAAGATAACACTACGGTTCTTGCTATGTTGCATTCTAATATTATCTTTGTTGAAGACTTCACTACGGCTATTCAAGATAATCTAGATAAGCACTCCGCCCAGACTCCTAATATCTTCCATAGTATTTTGGACCCTATCATCCAAGCAAAAGACAAAAGACGACAAAAGTCAACCTCTATGGCACCATTGCATGAACCTCTTGTGAATAGGACATGGAAGGCCTTATGGGTGTATCTTTCAACCAGCCCGTACTAAAAGTTGTTTCTGTGAATGCAGTGAAAAAAAAGAGATCATAAATGAATCTAGTGCTGCTACCTTGTCCAACCCTGGGAGCTTTCCGGGGAAAAATCCAATGGGATATGTGAATTGTCAGAACGATCTTGAGGTGAGACATGATCAAACCCCAACTGAAATGACAATTGAGACTATTCAAGATGTTGATGATAACAGGCTGGAGTTGGAGAACACACTGATCATGCTGGAGCCTAAGGGTTCCTACATCCACCCTACTCTATAACCAGTGCCTGAGTCCACTCCCCACCCTTATCCGCTCACATGACCTGTCCTTCTACAACAACGCATATTACACAGTCATCCATTCACAGACCTCAGCTGCTATCCATCTTGACCTCTCCCTGGGAAACACTGCCTGCCAGCTAGCCACTTCCTCATGAACACTGTTGGGAGCAGAATTATGCTTGCAGTGACATTGAACTCTTCCTCCAAACCACCCCTTGGCTGTAGCCCTATTTCACACTCCCACGGCAGCCAACTCAGTGAAACTGTGATGCACCATGGATTATGACTGAACACTCACTCACCACATGGACACTGTTCTTAGATCTTAACATCAACACCTCCACATACTTGAATGATGTTTCCCTTGGCTAGCCTACCCTTACAGAGTCACATCAATGTTGGCAATTATCCTCTCCCGCCTAGACTGTTTTTATTCTATTTATGTGTACTCCCCTGCCTATCATCTCATTAAGCTCCAACAAATCCTGAA
Organism: Ambystoma mexicanum; assembly: GCF_040938575.1. Lineage (NCBI taxonomy): Eukaryota > Metazoa > Chordata > Amphibia > Caudata > Ambystomatidae > Ambystoma > Ambystoma mexicanum. The sequence goes on along the minus strand of NC_090937.1, from coordinate 896,121,926 downwards.
CACAAAGCCTGCTCATCCTTGCACTCACTCCAGGGTATACATGACTCATGCTCTCTGTGTACTCCACTGGCTTTCCTTAGTGCGAAGCACCACCTTCAGGGCCATTTGTATCAACAACTGGGCCCTCCACGAGATGTGCCTTGTCTTCGTCCAACACTATGTCACAGCCTGATGACACCACAGATACCTCGCATCAGGATGTGCACTACTCCTTGTGATCCCTTCTCTGAATTCAACTTGAATTTGACATGCTTCTTTCTCCGTCAAGGCTCCCAAACTCTGATACTCCCTCCCACCCGGCATTGGCCAAATGGTGGGCAACATTTAATTCCGTGAGGCACAAGGAACCTGGCTCTTTCCTTCCCCTAGCAAGATTTGGCTACACCCCATGACATATCCCATCCACGATTGCCTGTTGGGGCATCCTGCAAGCCCATGGGAGTGTTGGACTGCATGTCATGGATGTGTTGGTTTTAAGGAGTCTGTCTTGTACAGGCCAGCAGGGTGCCTGTACAAGGCATATACATCATCTCACTTGCACACAGGTGGCATTAACCCCTGGCTGTATGTCTCCATGCACTCCACAGGACCTGTTTAATGCACTCGGACCATCTAGGTGTGTACTGGTTTGCACATGTGGACCCCTGACAGCCTTTACCTGTTTTCCCCATACAAGTCATTTGTTGTTTAGTGTTGTTTTTCTGTATGTTCTCTCCTCTTCAATGCGTTTCCATAACTTGTTCAAATCCAGCACTGTGAATGACTGCACTATATGTGTCTGTACATTGTGGGCACATGAATGTGGAACATAACCCCCTCCCCACAACTTCTGTTCATCTGTTGTCCCTGCAAGTGTGTGCACTACACCCTGTCATCCCTGCCCCTTCCTTGGAATGGCTTGTCAAGGATGTGTGATCTGTTTGAGGGGGAAGCAACAGCTGTGGAATCATGACCTTTCCATGAACTGTTGTGTCCAATGGGGTTAGGTGGGTGGTGCAGAGTCTGAAGTGGGGGTGGCACAGCCTTATTTGCGTGTATATCAAGGACATGAGTCTATTTCTGGGTTGAATGCCTGGATTTATTGACCATGTTGTTTTGGTTATGAGAAGCTGAGGAGTCCCCTTTAGAAGGTGGCCTTTGTTTCACAGACTGTCCTTTACCCTCACCCCCTAATGTTCTTCTTCACCCCCAAACAGTTCTATTTTTCCAGCAGTGTGCATCCCTGGGCTCTCTGCCCGTGCTTCCTTCTTTTCCTATCCTTCTGTCTCTGTCTTACTCTCTCCACCTACTCTTATGCATCACTCACTTTAACACCCCCCTTCTCTCTCCTCATCTTCCCAATAGCAAATTCCTCGTTCTTCCCCAGTCCCACTTTCTCTCTCTCTGCTCTACAACTGCACATTCTTCACTCTGCCTTCTCTCTCCCTCTTGTCCTCTTTCTTCCTTCACAGCAGCTCCCGCACTTGTACTTTCACTCCCCAGACCCTCTCCTCCTCCCTTGGTGTCCCTTCCCCTCCCCTGCATCCAAGGATATCCCAGAGGCAGCCGGGAAACCTGACCATGTGTTTTCCCAGCTTGTATGCCTGCATTCGATGGCACAACTTGTGCCTGCATACCAAAGCAGACAAACCCCTGTGTCATGAGTGCATAATGTGCTCCCGTGGCAATTTTCTTGCTTCACTGATAGGGATTACACTATCAATGAGTTCAGTTTGCGTTGAATTCATTGGTGCTCACACTCTTTGATGTGACCTTCCGGATGTTGACACTGGGTAGACCATGGCTGCCTGGTTACCTTGTGCCAAATGGGACACCTCAAGGCTGCCCCTTTGTTTACTTTCATGCACTGCATGCCTCTGCACGCTGATAATGTGATTTCTGGTGAAATGCTGTGTATGTGAGCCAGATGTGTACCTTGTGCTGGTAGGTTCAAGGTACTCAGAGGGACACAGGGTGTGGTGCCATTGGTTGCAGGGATGCTGTCACTGTGTGTGGTATTTTTTTCGTTTTGTTGGCTTTAGTTTAGTAGGTTTAGCTGCATGGGTGCATGGGAGACCTGGTGTTGGGAGGCTGGCAAGTCATTGCTTGCAGTTGTTGCATGACACTCAGGGGGGCAGGCAGTGGTGGTGTTGTGGGTGTGGATGCTTTCACAGTGTGGGGTGTTTTGCATTGCATTGGGCTGAGGTGAGCAGGTCCAGCTGCATTGGTGCAGGGCAGACATGGTGAAGGGAGGCTGTGAGTCATTGCTTGCAGTTGTTGCATGACACACAGGGGGGCAGGCAGTGGTGGCAGGGATGATGTCACTGCATGGGGTGTTTTTCATTGTGTTGGCCTGAGGTGAGGAGGTCCGCTGCATGGGTGCGAGGAAGACATGGTAATGGGAGGCTGGCGAGTCATTGCTTGCAGTTGTTGCATGGCACTCACGGGGGCAGGCAGTGGGGGTGTTGTGGGTGGGGATGCTGTCACTGTGTGAGGTGTTTTTCATTGCATTGGTCTGAGGTGAGCCGGTCCAGGTCCATCGGTGCGGAGAGAGACAGGAATATGGGACGTTGGCAAGTCATTGCTTGCAGTTTATCAAAGCCCATGCCCTCAGAACTCGTAGGAGACAGAGGCTGCAAGGCAGGCAAACGGATGTGCTCCCTCACACTGCTGAGATCTATGGTGTGTCTCAGAGGCGTAGACAGGGTAGAGCCTGAATGGGCAAGATCCACCCAGAATCTGTAAATGTCCACTCAGCCACTCAGTGTGGGCATTTACAGATGTTAATTTCAGTGTGGTGGGACCAACTACATTAGCTTCAGGCCCTACATGTTAGACAATTCTGGATACTCCTCTGGTGTGGCTAGTCCTTGTAAGTGTATTAATAAGGAATTGGACTGTTAGATATGTCATTTGGACCCCACCTGGGCTGTTACCCCTGACCCTCAACTGGGAGGTGATAATGTAACCACAAGTGCTCTTCTCTCAGCCACCTTACTTCCAGGAGTATAAGAAAAGCATGTTAATTAAGAAAAATTGATACCAGGTAATATTTTGGTAGAACATATTACCCATGCACAGTGGTCTTTTATATGAAGGCCAATATATGTAAAGAGCTCTATTTGTGTAAATAGCTTTTGCACCTGGGCTGATCTGTTGGAAGACTGTGTTACTAAACTTTGTGTTCCCAAAGTGGATAATGTGTCTCAAACAGACTTACAACGTGTCTTACAACCTGTTTCAGCCGCACATTATCAGCTAATAAAAATTGACAATTCTTGTCAAACGGTTGTACAATCATTGAGGGTGGATAAATTATCACAAACTATACAGATGTGTTCTACCCTCTGCCATGTGAAGGCATTGCAATCATAACTAGTGCAAAAATTCCTCTAGCTGTTCACGTTAGTTGGCGAATACAGGAGCCTGCCTCTACTCCCTTTGTTGTTGATTGCAAACCTTTACAAAAACATGCCAATCTACCACAAGTGGTGAATGCTGAATCTAAGCAAGTGCGTCTTTGGAGACTGTGTATAGGAAAGTCCTAAATGCCAACAATAAAGGATAAAATGACACAATCTTTTGTTATGGACCAAAGGAACTTTGTTATCATGAGCGTTGATAAGTCAGAAAGAAATGAGCCTAGAGAAGCCTTAAGTAAGAAAATTCCAGCATGACTTCACCAGAGAACAGCCCTGGTAGCTGTTAGATTGTTTGACTTGAAGGTATTACGTAGGATTCAGCTCAAATATTGGTGTCGAACAGGGATTGTGTCCTGGAGGGCTGTGGGTCTAGTAATATATGTCTTTAAGTATGTGTCAATATCTTCCTAGGGGTTCTTTGTACTGTAGCTTGATACTTGATTCCCTGACCTATTTGTTTAATCCGTTGTTATTTTCCATTTGTTGTGTTTGTCTTGTTCAGTGCTTTTATGCCTCACGCTTTATAAATAATACAAATAAATGAATGGAACTCAGGGCGGCACCGGGTGCTGTCTCATTGGGTGTTTGGGTGTGGTACCTGATCTGAACTTGCGTTATCTTTTTCTTCTGAAGAATTCTGCTAGGGGATGTGGTTTCTTCTATGGAAGGAAACAAGGCTGTGAGATGCCTACACGCGACACCCCAGCAGTGTGGACTGATTTGGATGCCTAGGGAGGGGAGCATGAATACATTACTGGAAATATGTGAGGTGAGATGGGCATCTTTCTTGAACTGAACTTGCAATTTACCTAGTCTGTATGATCATTTAGATGTAGATGTGTATTGTGAGCTAAATTGTTGTCAGATAATGGGGTGGCCACTCCACCTGTATATTGTTGAGACACACCTAGGGTGGCCGGGAAGTCCTCACACCAGTTAGTTACTGCTTAAATTATTTGTTGTGTTCTCCTGTGTGTTGTTAGAGGTCTGAGTGCACAATGGTTGGTGGTGAGCATGTGAAAGGGGTAGGTCATTTTGTCGATTGTGTTGTGTGCTTTTGTGTGAGCAACATGTATATTGTTGTTTCCACTTGCAATGACTGTGTCATTGATTGGTGAAGTTAATGTTATGGCTCTGGACACACACAGTTTGCCTCTCACAGATACACATTCTGAGGGTGTTGTTATGGGCAAGGTAGATTGGCCTGATTCATCATTGAAGGGCACCAGGGATGTGGCTTCACAGTGTGTGCTCCACAGGGGCTGGCATTCATTTGAAGTAGGTTTACACAAGCTGATTGCATGCATCCTGTCCCTGTGTGTCCTTTGCCTAGACAAGGGCATTAGTGGTGCCTGTGGCTAAGGGCAATGCCCCTCCTGCATCTCTCCTGGTATGCCAGGCTCTGTAGCAACATTGTGCAGGACACTCAATGCCATGATTATTTTGCATACTACTGGTGGGGCATATAGCAAAATGCTGCCAGAGTCATCAAGGGAGCTGAAAGGTGACTTGGGCACCCCAAATGTGTACTCCAATATGTGCCTAGTTATACCTTACCTTGGCTGGTGTGGTAGGATTTGGGAATGGCATGAACAGGAATGGTGATAGAAGTTAGTGTGAGAGGTCAGAAATGAGAGACAGACACATTAGTAATTTTATTAAAATAAAACATGTTTGGATGAAGGCCTATCTGTCCCTATCCCTATCTGTCCCTATCCTAAAGAGAATTTCCCCGCCTATAAAACTAAAACTAAAGCAAGCTGACCTTGTGTCCAAAATGTATCTGACCCTCACACTAAAACAAACAATCATAAGATAATGGTGCTTGTCTCTGTTTTAAATTTGGCAATACGTGTGGGAAACAAAGTATATAACTCCAACTAAACAATTATTGTATACAATAGATGGTTCCCTTCCCCTGAGTAGTCTCAGGCACAATATTGAGAATGGTCTGTTTAAATAAAGATTCCTCAAGTGTAGAAGAAATTCTCTTTCACTCAACCCTTCCTTTATGATGATGATGAGAATATGTCTTTTCCAAACAATGGTTCATTAAGAGTTGTAGGAATGTCTCCTTCACACAGCACTTTCTTAGGAATGATGACAAGTGTATTTTGCAGAGTAACAACAAGAGTATCTTTTGTGCAACAACTTTTAAGAATGGCCAAAAGTGTCTTTTACATAGTAACTTAAAAAAGATGGTGTCCTGGTATAATCTCCTACCAGGAACATGTTCACAGTGTCTTTTTGTTTCTAACCCCTTAAAGATGGTCTCCCGGTGTACTCTCCTGCAAGGAACCTTTTCACAATGTCTTTGCTTTTCACATACTCTACGTGGATGACCTGGTGTACTTCCCTACCAGGAATTCCTCTCTGGGCTTTGAAGAACGCCTTGTGGACTCTCCTGCCAGGTATCTTTCCCCCAAAGGCTTACTGGCAGATACACTTCTCTCACTGGTCTTCTTATGACCTCCACTTTATCATTCAGTTACATTTCTCTTTAAGTATATCACAGTTGCACTCTTTCACTGTGTATACTTTATTGGCTCCAGGTTTCACTTATTTTTTATTTTTTTATCTTTTATTATTTCATTTAGTTTATACAAACTTTTTGAAAAAAGATTTATGATCCCACCATATATATCTGTTAAAGGCAGATAAGTGAAAAGCTAACAAGCAAAACTCTTCTTGAGGAGAGCGTTCCACCCATGACAAATAGCTGCCGCACACAAAGACCTGCAGGATCATTCTGGTGGTTCAGCGTTGGCTCTCAATGTGCTGGTTTTCTCACAGTTGGTTTCCATAGGGTATGTTTCACAAATCGGTTGTTCAACATCTCTGCCTCTCCGTTACATCCCACTTCTAGACTTGCTCCCTCCCAACTTCATGATATTAACATAGTTTCTCGTTTTTGTATCCCTCCCAACCTCAAGATATTAACATAGATTCTAGTTTCTGTAGAAAGTTTGTTTATTACCTCTACAAAGTTAATCTCCCACACTTTTTTGTTTAAGGGGGGTCAGTTTCTCAGAAAGGGAGAGCGGAAATAGATACAATATACAAGGATGAGACAACTGACTACCCCGCTCTATGTCAATACAGGGCCAGGCTTGGTGATATATTGTGTTATCTTAGTTGATAGTTAGCACCTTACAAATGGGTGGAACTATCAGTTGTTGATCGTAATACTACCTAAAGTGACTGGTGCCACGTACTACTGGAAGAAAAGAAAGAAAATAACCATATTGTTTTTGCACACTGAAAAATACCCTATAATTTACGATAAACACAACACATCATAAATAAGTCCGTACAAAAGTATTTATTTTAAGACCAATTTAGAAAAATTAAAAAAGAGAGAGCAAGACTGAACATGTATATAATATATCAACAATACATGATCTTCTCAGTCTATTCTTAAAAACAGTATCATCTGTGCAGGGGCTAGTTGGATTAATAGAAACTGACTATATTCACTTTAGCAGTAATAAGATATAAGATTTTAGAAATTCGTAAGTCTGTTGTCAGGTGTCGACATGTTTCGGCCCTTCTGGAGATTAAAACACTATCTCTAGTGTCTCTACACCCATTGGTTTTTCACGGCCTTCTTCAGGACAGACCATTTCTTTAGATGTGGTGGTAAAACTCTTTCATATACCTCATAACAGGTTTTAGCAATATCTAAAAACAAACAATACACAAAGTTACATGTGAAAATGGTTCTATCATTCAAAAAACTTTCATTGATTTCAAGATGGTGCAAATGTTCAATAGCGAATCATGAATAATTTTCAACGCTATATGCAAAATTACACGGTCATTTTTAGTTTCGTCCTCAAATTCTACGATTCGAATGTCTTCAGAGACCACAGTTCTTAGTTGCAGTATGTGGTGGAATAACATCATCACATTTTTTTGATTTAATATCAAGCCATCTTTTTCTTTCTCTATTCGCTCCAGCCGTAACAGATATTTCCCCAGTTTTTTTGTCGATTAATGCTTGACGGCTTATTCCTTTGCTGGGAAGAACATCAGCCTTTATATTTTTTCTGAGTTACCTCAGTCTTGGGTTTATAGGAGTCAAAATTTTGTTTGCGCGTGGACGAAAGGCGTTTGTTTGTTTGTCGAGGAATTCTCTCATTTATTTTTTGGCTCACTACTCCTCATCTCTAATCTTACATTTTGAGTTGCCTTGGGCTTCACTGCGTCTATTAGAGACCTTCTTGTCTCGAGAGTGAGAAATTTCTGCTCATATTTCTTCGAGTCCTGGTTGCAGTGTTGATTCTCTGGTTCATCAATTTCATGATTTCCAACAGCTCAGATTAAAGTTCTTTTGGCCTCTAGTGTGATGAATTTAGCCGGGAGCTCCTCTACAGGAGTAGGATCAGTGGCATCCCGATTTCTGGCTTCAATGGTGACGTGTCTTCGGTTTTTAGATACAGGTTCCCCATATGTTGATGCATTAGATTTTGTAGTTAAGGGGACAATGGATTGGGGAATGAACTAATTTCCTCTAGAAACGGCCAACATCCTCTCATCACTCGTGGGCGGACTGAGGTTTATGTTTATATTTGCAGCTACTGGCAGATGAGCCTCCTTTGTTTCAGTGTCAGAGATCTGGATAGGATCACGTGTGTCTCCTTCACAAGTTTCATATGTCGAGAGGTCCAACAGGTCCACAGAGCGACAATCATCATCGGGTGCAGTCGTTTTTTCCATGGCATTGCAAGTCCTTTGCTCATCAGATGTAGTAGTTTTACTGTTACTAATGCCATTATTTGTTTGCACTCCATGTATTTTGTTACAGGTTCTTGTGATACTGAAGCCTTTGAGGTTTTTTAGAAATGATTGCATCTGCGTTCTTTGTTGGGGTTTTCTTTTTTCATGTTTTTTGTTTTCTTCTCTGTAGTTGAGTTGTTTAGACCATTCTTTTTTGCAACTTCTGTTTGTTTCGGTTGAACATTGAGAACAGTTCTTCTGGGGTGGGTACAGCCGTATCGTTTTGGTTTTCTTCCACACATTCTGGTTCCTCAGCTGTCACCAATTTAGAAGAACCCTGGCTCTCCGAATGTCCATCTTGATTTGTGATGTTTTCTAAAAGTAAGGATGGTTTTGTCACAGCAGCCTCCTGAAGAATTATGTTCACTGTGCTTATACCAGGGGCAATGTGAGGTTGTTGAGGCGGTAGGGGTCCTTTTTCTTCAACAATTGGTTGTACTCCCTTTGCTGATGCCGGGGTCATCCTTTTCTTGGTTTCTCCATGGCAACAGTCATCTGTTGTCCTGTTTCGTTCTGCTCCACTTATGTGTTTTATTTTGTGTTTGCATTTTTGTGGTTGCCTTGCAGTGGGAGAGTCTGTGGCTAGTGCATCGCCACTACTTTCAACCAGTGGGCTCGATTCCGTGAAACTATTCATGTTTGATGCCATAGTTTGGTCTTTTAAATTAAGATGACCTTTGGCAACTACTAGGACATCACATGCCAAATTACTTTCGTCATCCACTTTATTTACCTGATCCGATGTTATAGTGTTCACGTCTTGCGATTTCAGCAGGGCAATTGCTTCTTGAGTGACTTCAGCGAACAAGCGCTTATCAGTCGCACTGTTTTTCGTATGCTTGAGTATTACTCTCACATTCGCTTCAGATCTCAAATGTTCGTTTGCCAGGATTTGTTTATTCATTGTTAATTCCTGCTCAATATTTACAATTTTTGTATTCAACATGGCTAGAAGAGTTGTCTGATCTTTGACATTGTCACTCAGTTGTTCATACAGTTTCATATATGGTGCCAAGGATACGGTGTGGGCGGCCATTATCAGTGTATTCAAATCTTTGGTGATCTGTTTTGCAAGATTTTGCACCAGGTTTTGTGTTTGATAAAGTTTTTTGTGCTTCAGCCCTAATACTCGAGATTTTTTCCCCCAAGAGGACCTCTTCTTTAATGGCGATTCAGCTACAGTGCGGGCATCCAAAGACAGAGCCAGGTAATGAATGACTGGATTGTCATCCTGAGAATCCAATTGTGTTTTCATCACATGTCTTTTTTGGGAGTCAGTTACATAGGCTTCAGTCAAAGATTCTAGTCTTTTCCTTTTCGCCATCGGTTGCGACCATGGATTTTGTTGCTCATCATGTATAGTTTCAGCAGTCTGTAGTTGCAGTACATTCTTTTGCATAGACCCTTTTGGTCCAAGATACATGATCTTGTAGGTTTGCAACTGCTGGTATTTCACCGATGTAATCTAGGTTTTGATGATTTCCGAATCTTGCATTTATTTCAATTAAATCCTTCAGGACTTTGACTACTGCCACAATTGAGCTGCGCCTGCCACTACTCGCCACACTACTAGTTGGCTTATCAGCTAAAATGTTCGAACATGTCCAGGCGGCATTTGGCTGTAGATTTGGTTCAATGCCTGCTGATGATTTTTCCCTCAGTAGCTGACGACTGTCATCAGCTTCCTTTAGGGGATTGTTGGCTATGTCATGGGGCTCGTCATTTCCTTGGTCTCTGTTGACCGGGATAAAGGTTTGGCATGAGAACTCGTAGTTATGTGCTGCTAAAACCTCTAAACCATCATGACCATTGAAAGCAGAATCATTAACACTTCTCTTATTGGAGTCTTTGGCACATAATAGTGCACATAATGCCAAAAATTGCAGAGTCTTGACACTTGATGTTTCGACTCTGTTTAGACCAAAGAAGGTTTCATTTGTCAGTGCGCTCAATCGCCTCTCTGCGCTGCCAATAAGCATACGACTTACAGTGAAATCCGATTCAGCCTGCGCATTCACTGCACTACCCTCACCCCCACCCACAGATGGTTTCATGCCATCGAGGTTGCCTCCGTCCAGCATTTTCGTTAATGTGGGCGGAGTTAGCACAGAGAATAGTGGAGAGCTGCTGGCTGGGCAATCATAAAAGATGTCAAAACTTACAGAAGAGATGGAGACACAAGTCCTTTTTCGGAATGCTCAGCCACTTACCAGCGGTACCACACGGGGCTCATTCACTTCCCTGCCCCCTGCGGCCAGAAATCGACTTTGCCGCTGTGTGTGCGGGTGGACACCTCCATCCACTCCCATGTGATGGATGCATAGTACTTCATCGTTCGTGCCGAGCCCCGAAGTGCTCGGTCCCAGCGGGTCCATTAAGCTCACAGTTTCGAGGAGCTGCATACCTTCATCAGACATGTAGCGAGGGGGACCTGCACTGCGCACCCTGGCGCACCCCTAGCAACATTGTCAACACTCCTGCACACTCTGCGTCGCTCCGCGACGGAGGCAGGGGTTTTGATGGGAAAAAGGACTTCCTGGGTACAACGAAGCAGATGAAGCACTTCCCCCATATAGACATTCATATATGGAGACTTTTTCAAGCTTTGTTTGTTAATTCATTGGCATAGTTCATTGACTTCTGGCAATACTTGTTACAGTCTTCCCCATATTGACATCTTATATATGAAAATGTGTACAGATCTTGCCTTTCAACTGTTTCATTAGTATTCACTTGTGTATGACATTTACTCCAGCTTTCCCCACATCGAAAACTCAATATGGAGATTTGTTTATACTGTTCATTTCTGTATCATTTCGTTGACACTCAAACTCAAAACAAGTTCCCAATGGTGTATATGCCTGTCGGAACACCCCAGACTCCCAATGCTCATTGGAATCTTGTTAGAGATCAATATCACACTTGAACCATACATCAAACCCATCACAAGGAAATTACTCTTTCAACACCAACCAATCACAATGATCATGCGGTACCTGACCATCACACACAAAACTATGATAGTGATAGACCTGGTTCTCCCAAGATGTGACTTCGCCAGATGCATTTTTCTTTGGCTGCTGGATTACCTACTGAAAGGCTGCAGAGTCCAAAACGAGGCAGCCAGTCAGCTACTGAGACTTAAAAGGCCCAAACACTTAATTCCAGCCACCTAAAAAAGTCTACATCGGTGGTGATAAAAGGGAAGATAGAATAACATTTTTAAAAAACATTATGCAGAGCTCTTCTGAATTTCCATGTCAGGATTTCGGAATCCTCATAAGTAAATCGTTCCACTTCAAACAATTGAGAACACTTCAGCCCAGCAGGCGGCATTAGGAATCGCCTCAAGGTTCTATTGGAAATGACACAAAAGATATTCCTCCTAATTACTTTCTGTCATACTCTGGAATTGTCGACACACAGAGGAAAACTATCTGGACCTCAGATAATGCATAAATACTTGGCTAGTCAAATGGTATCGAATTAACACCAGAAAGTTTAAAGAAAATGTCATGAACCAACAAATAATCTGGCTCCCTGGAGATTGAATTAATTTGGTTTAGTCTCTTTGCAAACTTTAAATAGTTGGACACATTCTCCTGTAGGCATAGAATGCCCTACACACAACTCATGAGCTTCGGAATATGGAGAACAGACTCATCTTCATCAGTCTTTCTGCGCTGTTTATGCAAAACCGCAACGCCAGGAACCCTACATCAATGCAGATGGCAAATAATATTCCCCAAGAACACCTCCCCTTTCAATCTTGAACCAAAAGACTCTCCCGTTTTACGATTTCCCTTCCTCCCCACAAACTGACTCACACTCTGCTTACTCTCCCCCTTGCACAGCTCACACAATGAATCCATGCACACGCCAGCAAATTGCCTACAAGCAAACTATATTAACGGAGCAACAACACTGCTCCCTTCTCTATTCCCAACACCACCCGACCCCACAAGCAACTAACTATGTATGCCCTTGCTGTGGTGAATTCTAATCAACACAACATGGACTCTCACTTCTGGATGAAACACACAAGTGTCTCAACCATGAATCGTCTACAATCACAGCGACACTCAGGACACAGGGTAAAAGAGGCACAAGTGCACTATACATAAGCAGTTTACATGACAGTGCATTACATTAGATGCTCTGACACTAGGATGTTTGGATGAGAAATTAGTCGCCATCATGCAAAACTGCACACGTTGCGAAATCGTGCAGATTCTAATCTATTTTTATTTATTTATTTATTTATTTAATACATTTGTTACTCGCCCAGACCCTGGGGTATCACGGCGAATGGATACAGAAGGTAGTCAAATTAATACACAATGTTACAGTTTCAAGACAGTAATATTTTTACAGACGTTACAATGGAAAATATGGTTCTAAATCAGATTACAATCTAGCAATAGAGGCCACTGGTGCGACAACTCAACTCTTAACTCTGCTAAATGATCCCGAGTAAATCACGATTCATTAACATAGGTGAATGACAAGTGTGTGTAAGTATTGCCTGCATCGTGAGCTCCATTACTAACATCACATTACCATGGGTACCTGGACAATTTTGACTTCCATTTTTACTTTTCCGCAATTAGAGGTAACCCTTCAATGTGCAAACACGAAGCCTGAGTCATAATGTAAGGAGCAATCTAAAAAAAACGGCTGCCATGTGAAGACGGCACACTCAGCTGTTCAGGGAAGATGCGTACTGATCGAGATCAGGAATAGGACTCAATGAGCATGCGCATACTGCTGCCCCATAAAGATACACAGGAGTGAAATAGTGGGCATGCGCGCGCATTGAAGTCTTTGGCCCGGAGCTCTCTCTGGGCATGGCCACGCTAAAAAATATGTAAGGTCAAGGGAAGCAGTAGAGAGGCTCACATTACGTGTGTTCACCAAAAACATTGAAGGAATTACGAAACATTCCAGCATTTGGGGCCTAATTCATGGTCTTTTGTGCACTGTTAAAAGTAATTTTGCACTGCCGACACTGTATTTTTGGGGTGCAAAGTTTGTGGAAAGTCATTTTGTACTGCAGAAATGACTATGCACTGACTTTGCATGGACTTTGCACCGCAGAAATACACTTTGCACAGTTCCATGAATCAGGGTTTGTGTTAGCAGTGCAAACTCACTTTTCACCAGTGAAAAGTCACTTTGAACCGTGCAAAAAATTCCATGAATCTGGTGTCCACTTCTCAATGATGGAGTTTGCTGGAGACACACCCAGAATTCCAGTTCAGGAACTATCAGTGCATTTTAGTTCCGTAAGCAAATTAGCACAATGCACCATATAATGGAATCAAAGCTAGAGGGCGCTTTACAGCCATACACTTTTGGCACACACTATTCCATGCATCAGATGTCATGGCAGTGCCCATTGGAAAAAATGTCATGAAGCGGTGCCATTATCCACTGCTCCATCTGTGACACCAGTCTGTGACATCAGTCTGCAAGGATAGCTCAGGGGCAACACGCTTGCCTTGGAAGCAAGACAACGTGGAGCAACACAGGTTCGATCCACGGGTCCGTGCTTGCAGACCCCTGGGTGTAAAGCGTGTTATAAATAACCAATTATAATTATTAATATACTCAAGTCCACTGAGTAAAATGGCGTCTTGCCCTAGTTGCACTCTATGTACTGGGATGACAGAATAAGTAAGGCCACATTTGCACATTCAAAAAGCGGGCATGATTTGTATTGCCGATACATGTCTAATTGTAACTTTGTACTACTTTATGCACTTGCACCAGTGCAAAGTTTCCATAAACTGACCTCCATAGGTTATTTAGAAAAGGGCTAAGGAGGTTAAAGTGGATCATTTAAGGGTCATGCCAATAGACGCACGAAACAACTTCACTGATGTTCTTTTTTCAATTGGTGCTCTGCATTACCTCCAGTAACAGGGCAGGTCTGTCAGTATCAGTGAAATATTTTAAAAGAGCATTGGAAAAAAACATCTTTCTGATAAAGTAGTTTTCACAATTCCGGTCACTGTAGCAGCACTTGATGTGACTGTATTTTCAGTGACTGGGGGCAAAGCCCCAATGTGTAGCAGGCTCAGACTTTCTTGGCTATGACTTCTATATGCTGGTGCTTGAATAATCTGGACCTGGGAGTGCAATAGGCTTCCACTGACCAAATGCAACAACTTACACGGGTCAGTGATGTCCCAAACATGCACACGCCCTCCTGGTTGCCTAGGACGACAGGGCTCTCCTTGCTATCAGCAATGCATTTAAAATAGGCGATCAGTTCTTGGTGACTGCATGCAGCCATCAAGAACTGATCACCTATTTTAAATGCATTGGTGATAGTAAGGTGTACCCTGTCCTCCTCACCCAGGAAACACAAAGGGCACACAGATCATCCGAATCACCGGCTTTGAAGAGCGGATCCAATGGGTGAAAGTCTTAATCTCACTCTGAATGTAACAGAGTGATCATAATACATATGGCAGAGGGAGTGCCAACATCTCTAAGCATGTAACTGTCCCACAGCTAATACGACACACCGCCTGTTAACCCTCTCCTGTTGGGCCTCACTATGGGAAGCCGTTCCAATCAAAATTACACCTTTGTGAATGTGACATATTGAAATTAATACAACATGCAGTGGAATGAGTAAGGCATACACTGAGATGACTATAATACTTATCAACATGAGTATAACATGTAATGAAATGGGCATGACATGTAATGAAATGAGTATTACATACACTGAAATTCAATGAATAAGACATGCATTGAAATTAATAAGACACGCATTGAAATTAATATGACGCCCATTGAAGTGAATATGACACACGTTGAAGTGAATATGACATGCAATGGATTGAATATGACACCCATTGAAATGAATATGACACACGTTGAAATAAATATGACACCCATTAAAATGAATATGACACACCTTAAAGTGAATACGACATGTAATGGAATGAATATGACACCCATTGAAATAAATATGACACACGTTGAAATAAATATAACACCCATTGAAATGAATATGACACAAGTTGAAGTGAATAGGACACACAGTAGAATGAATATGACACCCAATGAAATGAATATGACACACGGTGAAGTATATAGGACACACAATGGAATGAATATAACACCCACTGAAATGAATATGACACACGTTGAAGTGAATGGGACACGCAATGGAATGAATATGACACCCAATGAAATGAATATGACACACTTTGAAGTGAATATGACACGCAATGGAATGAATATGACACCCATTGAAATGAATATGACACACGTTGAACCGAATATACATGCTTTGGCATGAATAAGACATGCATTGAAATTAATAGGACATACATTGAAATGAATAGGACAAGCATTGAGATAAATATGACAACCATTGAAGTGAATTTAACATGCATTGGAATGAATAAGACATGCAGTGAAATGAATAGGACATGCATTGAAATAAATATGACACCCTTTGAAATAAATATGAGATACATTGAAGTGAGTGTAACATGTATTAAAGGAATATAACATGCATTTGAATTAATAAGACATGCGTTGAAATGAATATGACACCCATTGAAATTAATACGACACACGTTGAAGTGAATAGGACATGAAATGGAATGAATATGACACACGTTGAAATAAATATGACACCCATTGAAATAAATATGACACCCATTGAAATGAATATGACACCCTTGGAATAAATATGGCATACATTGAAGTGAGTGTAACATGCATTAAATTAATATAACATGCATTGGAATCAATAAGACATGCGTGGAAATGAATATGACACCCATTCAAATGAATGTGACACACGTTGAAGTGAATAGGACATGAAATGGAATAAATATGACACACGTTGAAATAAATATGACACACGTTGAAATAAATATGACACCCATTGAAATGATTATGACACCCGTTGAAATTAATATGACACACGTTGAAGTGAATACGACATGCAATTGAATGAATATGACACCCATTGAAATAAATATGACACACATTGAAGTGAATATGACACACGTTAAAGTGAATAGGACATGCAATGGAATGAATATGGCACCCATTGAAATGAATATGACACACGTTGAAATAAATATGACACCCATTGAAATAATTATGACACCCGATGAAATTAATATGACACACGTTGAAGTGAATTGGGCATGCAATGGAATGAATATGACACCTATTGAAATGAATATGACACACGTTGAAGTGAATAGGACATGCAATGGAATGAATATGACACACATTGAAATGAATATGACACACATTGAAATGAATAGGACATGCATTGAGATAAATATGACATCCACTGAAATTAATATGACACATGTTGAAGTGAATAGGACATGCAATGGAATGAATATGACACCCTTTGAAAGAAATATGACACACGTTGAAGTGAATATAACATGCATTGGAATGAATATACCATGCATTGGAGTGAATAAGACATGCATTGAAATGAATAGGACATTCATTGAAATAAATATGAAACCCATTGAAATGAATATGACACATGTTGAAATGAATAGGACATGCAATGGAATGAATATGAAACCCATTGAAATTAATATGGCACACATTGAAGTGAATGTAATATGTATTAAAATTAATATAACATCCATTTGAATGAAGAAGACATTACCTCCATGTCCCTCTTCCTCTTCTCAGTACTTACCTTTGATATGTTCCGTGCTCACTGGAACTCTTTTCTTTTTAAGCTGGCCTCCTCCAATTGGAAGGAGTTGCCAGGTGTTCTAAGAGCTTTGGTGGTCTTCAGGTCTTCGATCTAGTGAAATGATGTAATGGTTCAGAAAGACAACACCTTGGCTCTGGCTTCCATCAACCATCAGGGGGTTACGGGGTCCCGCTCCTTGAAGAATCTGGCTTTGTCCATTTGGACCTGGGCCGCGGCACAACTGGTCTCCTTGAGAGCAGTCCATATCCGGGGGTGGACAATGTAACTGCGGACCGGCTCAGCATGGTGTTTCCGGTCTCAGGGGAGATGTCTCTTTGTCCCAAGGTTTTTCCGGATCGGTGTCGGGTGTTCGGCATCCCTGGATGGTATCCTTACAAAATATCCCCATCAAAAATATCGCCGTACATAAGGCTGTTTGTCTCGCCATAGGCAATATTTTTGGGGGGGTTCATTTGTGGGAGCAGGGGTTGCGGGGGTGTCCCCCGCACATTTCAAAATAATGAGGAGGGTGCAGGGTGTCCCCCGCAGGGTCCATGGGTCAATATCGCCGCAAAAATATGGCCATATTTTTGTATCGCAATATTTTTGCAGGGATATTAACACATGGAACCCACTTGATGGACCTCTTTGCCTCCCCATGCAACTCTCAACTTTCCTGGTTTTGCTTGAGGACTCTGCCCCCTGGGGGCTGGTGGGGGGGATGGACTCTCTTCCCTTGACTTGGCCGCCAGAGCTTCTTTGTGTCTTTCCTCCGAATCCACTGATTCTGCAGGTCATCAGCACAATCAGATCATCTCCGTGTGTGTTCATCCTGGTGGTCCCTTACTGGCCTCAGAGGGGGTGGTTCCCAGGCCTTCTGGAGATGCAGTTAGCTTCTCCTTGGGTGTTGCTCAGATGGCCGTCTCCATTGCGGTTGGTCAATGTCCCCCTTCTCCGTTCTCATCCATTTAAGGGGGTCTGGAAACTGATAGTAGGGATCGCCTGGCATTAGGCCTTTCTGCTGCAAAGGCTGGGATGGTGCAGAGGGCGCCCCAGTCCTCTACACTTAAGTCATCTGACTGTCATTGGGATAATTTCTGGCTTGGTGTTCCCTGAAGTGTGTCCTGGCACTGGAGTGTGGCCTCCCAGACATTTTGCAATTTCTTCATGAAGGGGCGGAGAAGGGGTTGGTGGTCTCTACTCTCCATTCTCAGTGGTCGGCCATTCGGGCTTTCCAGGTTCCTGGTCCCCTATGGTACGGGGGAGGCTCTGGTCTCAGCGCTCTTGAAAGGGGTAGCAGATACTCACCCTTTGGGCCCAGTTGGGATTCCCCGTGGGACCTTCTTTTGGTCCTGTCCATATTGCAGAATATTAGCCCCAGGAGGAGATGGAGATGAAATGGTTGACGCTGAAGACTACCTTCCTGATTGCCATTACTTTTGGCTCAGCATTTGGAGGAAATCAGGGCCCTCTTGCATAGGCCACTGTTTCTGGTGGTTCAGGAAGAGTCTTTGGTGCTGGGCTGTGACCCCTTGTTTGTGCCCAAGGTCGCCTATTGGTTCCATTGGTCTCAGGAGGTGGTTCTCTTGGCCTTTTTTCTTGCTCCATCCTCTCCCAAGGAGGAGGCTTGCCATTGTCTGGATACTAAGCAGGCGGTCTTACATTATCTGTCCCAGAGAGAGTCCTTTTATCTCACTGATCAGGGGGCAGGGGGTTGTGGTCTCCGGGTAATCACTACAATGATTAGCCGCTGGATTAAATCTTTGATTCTATGAGTCCGTGGGCCTCTGTGCTGAAGGGAGGGTCCAGGGTCGGTCCACAAGAGGGGTGACCGCCTCCAGGGCATGAGTGCGGGGGGTTCCTTTGTTGGAAATTTGCAGAGCTGCCACATGGGCTACACCTAATACATTAATTCTGCATTACCAACTCAACATAGAGGTGCTCCAGTATACTTCCTTTGGTGTGGGTGTTTTGTAGGCTGTGTCTGGTTGAGGTGGTGATAGGAGTCATGGTCAGCATGCCTTTTGCTTTTTGCTGTATGAACAAATTGGTGCTGGGTGAGTTTCACTTTACCCTTGGTATCTGTGTCTTTTGTGGTGGGCATGGGTGTCCTTCCTAACTCAGAAGTATGTACCTGGAGAAGAAAGAGGGACGTTGAGGTAATACTCAGATTACTTTCTGGTAATCTTCATTATTCCTCCTCCTCCTCTGTCACACCACCCAGGACCTTTGCTCAGCCCTGGCTGCACACTTTACTGAAAAAACCCAATACATCCTTTTCTCTCTCACTTCCCCACCACTTCATACACCAACACTTCTGGAGCCTGCCTTTGCCCTTCCACCACTTCTCCTCTCTTCCCTCACTCCCACTACACCTGATGAGGTCACCAGACAAGTCCGATCTATGACGGCCTCATCCAAACAGGTCGACCGCTGCCCCTCCAAAACCATTAAGGACAACATTGACTCTCTTGCTCCAGCCTTGGCTGATCTCTGCAATATCTCTTTTGCCACTGGAGTTTTCCCATCTTCTCTTAAGCACTCCATTGTGCACCCTCTGCTTAAGAAACCCTCTGCCGACCCCACCATTACGGCACACTATCCCTCTATCTCTATCATCCGCTTGGACAAACTCTTTGAGAAGCTGGCTATCTCTCAGCTCACCCTCCACACTGAATCTGCTGGTTTCCTCCACGACCATCAGTCTGGCTTTAGAGCACCGAGAGGCATGGAAACTGCTCTTCTGAATACCTATGAAGACCTGCTCTCCAATCTCGACACTAACAGCCCCCGTTCCTCATTCTTCTTGACCTCTCCTCTGCCTTTGACACAGTAAACCACAACATTCTGATCGCACGTTTCTGTGTCACCCTGGGAATCACAGGTCAGGCTCTGGTGTGGGTAACCTCATTCCTTTCCCGACTGTCCATCCCAGGTGGAACTTGGGTCCTTTCTTTCTACTATCAATCTTTCAACCTGTGGTGTTTCCCAGGGTTCTAACCTAGCCCCCTGGTTCTTCAATGTCTGCATGGCTGCCCTGAAATGTGTGATTGCCACTTTCATCTCTAACTTCCAGTGTTACGCGGATGACATGCAACTCTCCTTCAGCCTACCCTGAGCAACATCTTCTACCTTGCTCATATCTGACTGTCTGTCTGCAGTTCAGCCATGGTGTGCTGCAAACTACCTCTGCCTCAGTGCTAGTAAGACTGAGATCATGCGTATCAGGACTCCTGCTCCTGCGTTCCCACTCTCTCTCTGGCCGGCCTCCCTTGGCCCTGCACCTGCACCCACCTGTGAGGCAAAAAACTTGGGGTCATCTTCTACTCCACTCTCTCCTTCTACACTCACATTTCAGACATCTCTAAAAAGTCCAACTACAAGCTTCACCTCCTCAGAGATACTTTTCCTTTTCTTACCTTCCCCCAGCAACTCACTGTCTCCAGAGCCCTGGTTCTCTCAAAGCTGGACTACTGCAATAGCCTCTTTCTCAACCTCCCTGCCTCTGCTATGTGCGCTCTGCAACTCATCCAGAACAGAAACGCAAGAATTATCCTTGGCCTCAAGCCCAGGGCCCGCATCTCTCCGGCGCTGAAATCCCTCCACTGGCTCTCTTTGTCTGCAAGGATCAAGTTCAAGACCCTCTAAATACTATCCTTCCCGAACCCTCAGCTCATCTACCTCCAAACTTCTGCGATTGAGCCGGTTCTCCAAGTAGAGATTTGGAGGGAGATCTTTATACCCAGCAGGGGCCTCCATACGGAATAGCCTCCCTGCTGCCCTCCGTCTTGAGCCTGATCTCCTTAAGTTCTGGAAACTCCTTAAAACATTCCTCTTATCTTCCTTCGCTCTCCGCTCTATCCCTCTCGCCCCCCTTTTCTGCACAGTTTGCTGATTGGTCACCAGGTGTACGTCAGAGTCTCACTGGTCCCTGGCAACTTCGCCAGTCCTCTCACACTTGCCTCCGGCCCTTACACTTGCCTCATCGTTACTTCACTTGGTCAATGACCCATGAGAGTGGCATTTCTCAGCACTTACCTGAGTTTCTTATTGACTGGGCGCACTTGGACTACCCCTCCCCCTGCACTTGTCCTCCTCCACCCACCCCCCCTCTCCAGTACTGTCAAAGATTCATCTATCTGTCTTCCCTTGTCCCCTCCTTCTTGCATGGTTGCACTTGGAAAAACTGCAGAATAGTCGTCAGACCTATTTTCTGTCATCTACACTGTTAACTGTATTATATGCACTTACTCTTACTCTACCTGTGCAGATTTGTATTGTTCAGAAATTCAAGGCCTCTGAATGACTGTTGCTTGTTCCCCTTGTCCCCTCCCTCCTTGAGCACTTTGAAACACTTGCTTTGTGTATAGGTGATTTACAAATAAACATTACCATACTATCCTATGCCATACCTAGTCTTACTCTTCCTTGCCCCAGTACAGAATTCCCTTCCCTCCTGCCCATTGAATGAAGGTTCCCATGCCTGGGCTTTGGATTACTGTTGTTTGGGAAGTTATACCTCGTGGGAGGGGAGGGGCGACCAGTGGAGGGCTTGAAAAGAGAAGAGTTCCAGTGAGCACGGAACATACTCAAAGGTAAGTACTGGGATGAGGAAGAGTAAGACTAGGAGTAATTAAGATTATCATTAATAATCTGAGCATGCATTGAAATTAATAGGACATCCAGTGAAATAAATATGACACCCACTGAAATGAATGTAACATTGATAGATGTGAATATAACGCTGATTGGAATTGATGTAACATGCATTTAAATGGATATGACATGCAATGAAATGAATATGACAATCATTGAATATAGCCTGGGTTGCAGTTGTTATAACACAGATTGAAATGAATATAACATGTAGTGAAATGGATAAGGTGTACTGAATTGTGAGTATAACACATGCTGAAAAGCACATGACATTGTCAGCCAATCATATGAGTTTGCCTTCACCTGCAGTTACATCGAGTAAGCCAAGAGCAGAGGCAGGGCTGGATTGGCCCACCAGAACCTTCCTTGGTAGGCTTTGTGATGTCGGCCCTCTTTTCTTTGGGGAAGGATACATATAAATAATCAAAGGGAGACAGGTGTTACCATCATCTATCCAGCCTTGGTGTGTGTGAGTCGCGCGCAGTGTTTCTGCCTGTGGTGTCCAAAATCAACTGCATATGTGCTCGCATTGCCAGTGTCCCTCGGTTCGTTCCAGGTCCAGAGCAAAGGAAGGTGAGCCATTTGTATATGATGATGTAATGTGCTCTGTGGCTTTGCACAGGGAAGATTTGTTATCTATTCTGCCATGTGCACAGCCACAGAGCACATTATATTATATTTGCTTAAATTATACAAAGCACTTTTCGTTGCGTTGCTTACCAGTGACTGGATCGTTTTTTTTTTTTTTAAACCAGCACTCCAATCGCTGGTAACCAACGCAACGAAAAGTAACTTAAACAAATAAGCAACACAACGAAAAGCGCTTTGTATAACTTAAGCAAATATAACCGACGGTAATGTAGTGTGCTCTGTGGCTGTGCACAGGGCATATTTGGTGATCTAATCCACCCTGTGCACAGCCACAGAGCACCAGGGGGGTATCCAGCATTGCAAGAGTGGGGGTAGGGGGAGATATGATCTCATTCGCGCCCACTACTACCCCAATCTACTTTTTTGGTAAGATAAGTGGTAGATGGCATTTTAACACATAACACAAATGAAACTGCAGAATCATTACAGATGGAGGAAACTCATCTATTAGAGCTCTGTCAAGGGCTCTGGGGCAAAATACATACAAACCTCCTAATTAGCATATGGATTGCACCAACAGAAATGGCTTCATAGAAAAGGGCATTGCAAGGAGCATTATCAGTCTTTGATAGTTGGAGGCACCTTGGAAGCGACTTTAGAATAAGTTACCCTAAGCCAAATGGCAAATAACTTTGTGGTGCAAAATACATAAATTGCACTATTATTTATGGAACAACTCTATAGTCAGGCTTTTTTAAAATAAACCATGATATAAGCTCTGAAGTGAATCACAAAGCTGCAGATAAGACACAGTGATTAAATGATCTGCCCAGGATCACACACTTTGGTGAAATGGTGAAACTGGGATGTGGACAATTTAAGCAACTGAGCACATCTTCACAGGTTTAGTTGATATAGATATTTATTAAGGTTTCCCTTTGCATTTCATGTGCCTAAATAATACTTTATTTAAAGCAATGCCTTGGAAGCAAAGCACATTACACCATTTACAAATCACCACCATCAAAATTGTTTTGATAGTATCTGAGGTGGCATTTTTTGAGACTATTTGTTCCAAATTGAACACTTTGAGATATCTTTGTTGTGCGACCTGCTGCAGAGTTGCGCCAATAAATTAAGGTGGCCAACACTGGCCTAGAAAAGTGGCCCACACTAAACTGTCAGAACGGGCTTTGCCTTTGTTAGGGAGAATTCTCATTCTATGGCTAATTTCCCTTACCTATAGAGTCCCCCAGAAGCTTTGCTGGATTTGAAGGGTTTGTTTCTTTTTACCTGCTAAGAGTGAGACTCTTTTTCCCACTCTTAGGCATTTTTTGCTACGTGTGTTCTAGGCTATTTTTGTGTTTAATGCCTATGGGATTTTCTCTCACCCATAGGAACCATCTTTATTCACATGTGTTACACAGCACCCTCAGTGCAGTGACACAGGGGTGTCGTAGTGACCCCCAAACAAAGACTCCGTACCCTGGGACTGACTACTGTCTCCCAGGGCATGTAAAGTCCCCATTGACTTTATTAGTCAAATCTTATGAACTTAACCAGTCCAACCCATTTTACTATGGAGGTACTGGAAAGGGTTAATAGTTTTTCCCTTGGGTTCATTTTTCGAGGGGGTACCTTAAAGTCCCGCTCTCTAAAGTTTCTGGCTGGTGGCAGTGGTTACTACCATAAATATTCAACCGCAAATATTTTCCAATGGGACAGCCTCTAACATACGGCCGGTTTATTTTATTATTAACTTTACTCCAGTAGGTTTTATTTGCCAGAACTGTAATATAAATTCTTTCTCGTGTCTTACTGTAAACTCCTAACCCAGGTCGGGGATCCTTTGTTTGCTCTTTTGGCGGGCTTCTGCCAAGAAGCCCTCCTTTTCGGCTCCTTTGAGTCTGGGGTGGGTCTGTGTTTGGAAGGGAGAGTAGAACCCCTGGACAGAGTTGCCGCAGCAACGCAGGTCGCACTCTAACCTGATAGGCTGGAGGGTCTCCCGCCAAGAAGACCACTCCACTGTGTGAGTGACAACTAGGCTGTATGAATGGGTCTCTTTCTGCATAAATGCAGGGTCCTGAGGACTGGAAGAGCAAGACGTCGCCACTGGAACTACGGAACCAAAGGGGAGAGAAGCCACATACATCTTCAGCATCTACACCACCGGTGAAGCCCTGCCGGATCGTCTCACCACTTTTCTTCCACACGACGAGAGGAGATCTTCATCGAACGAGCCTTCTTCCCTTGAGCTGGTGGGACCAACCAATTCACCCATCGCTTCCCCGGACCTGCCCTGGTCGAATCGACAGTGCCCAGCACTTGGAGACCGGATAGCCAGGAAGCTATCGACCCGGACCGTGAATAAAAGGAGCGTAACTTTTAAACTTCGTTTGGCAGCACCGCGGCTGGTTTCATCCCTGGGTAGTGCAGTGTCTCGAACCTTCCTCCACGACGAGAGCCTCTCTTCCTCTGCTGGACCCCTCGACCTGCAGGAACTACCAGGAACAACCGCCACCGCAGGAGCCACTTCTTCACGTTTAAAGTACATTGTTCCGCCAGGCCTCCCTTTCCCTGTGGTAGCCCTAAAGGTGTTTTAAATCCTTTATCTACTTGTTGGGTTGGCCGTCCTCTCTCTTAACATTGTCTTTTGCCTCGCATCTACCTCTTCAATATTCGTTTACCAAAGACTTGGCTGCAGCTACAAGAAGATTTTTGCTCCTAAGCTCTTGTTCCTGTACCACTGACTCTGGCTCAGCCCTATTGACTATGGCTGATTTGTTAGATCTGCTCTCACTAGATTGATTTTCAATGAGAAATGTGTTGATACACCTGCATCTTCTAAACCTCTCTTCCTTCCTACTGTTTTAACTTGTGGAGTGCCATTTTGCTCAGTTTTCATTCACTTATCTGTCTGCTAAAGTGTTACTGTGCATTACTTGTTCACAAAACTTCAAGGAAGTGTTGCTAGGGGGTGCCTGAAGATATTTCGGTTTAACTTGTGCTTTCCCTGCCTTTTGTTAAATTGATAGAGTGCCATTTGTAGTTGGTTTTCACTGTGCCGTTTTGTTCAGTTTTCACTCTACCGCAAACTTGTCTACAATTGAATAGGGAGTTGTATATACTTTTCCTTGACTAAACTTAACTTGCTTTATCAACTGTGATTCATGTGTTGAACTAGATGTGTATAGAATAAATATATTCTCTTTTTGTTACAAAGCTTTGGTCAGTGTTTCTTTGTCCCATAGTACTGTGATACCTATTGTGTAAACCCTGAATACTGCTCATCTCCCTCTTGAGATAAGTCTGACTGCTTAGCCACAGCTACCAACTAAATCTTTGTGTTACATACTGATACCAAAGTGTATTTTTATTGCTCTCACCTGTAGTCCTAATCCTGGGTAGTGCTCGCTGAGGGAAGTGCACGGGATTCTGCCTAACAGCCTATTGCCCTATGGACCAGTCCGAGCCTGTGGGGAGGAAAGGGTTGTAGCTTTATGCCGGTTTGCAATCAATTGAGTATGACAGAGCCTCCTGCTCTCTGGCCAAACATGTATGTATATATTGAGGCATTTCGTATGGAGCAAACAAAAGTGGAAATCACTTCATAATGCTAGTGGGGAGGGGATATTAATGGGTACACAGGGGCACCACATTCAATGGGCAACCAGAGTCCAAAATCCTGAGGAGCTAATGCCAATAGTCACTTTAGGATGATGGAGATAGCCAGGAAACAGAGGAGTCGTGATGGAACACACCCAGTTCCTCTCTCCTCTGGAGAGGAGTGCTTAGTTGGGGGGTGGAGAATCGGATTTGCCCTTTCAAGCATTTACTCTGTAGGGAAGGGAGCTATACCGGTGCGGCTCAGGGAGGTACTATTCAGCTAATTAGCCAACGATTTTTTTTATAGCTCCCACTTTATACAGCCCTTCACAGTCTTGCATTAATGGCTCACATGCATCCACACACCACTTGTGACTCCCAAAATCAAAAGGTGGGTGGTGGGGGCAGTTTATGTGATTGAAGACCCTAAAAGTCTGAAGTATTTTCCACAATGGATATTCTCAGTGGATCTTAGACTACTTTTTGTCACCAAACTGTACATCCTACACAAGTAATGGTTTGCATGCCCAAATTCCCCATTTGTATGGGAGATGAACCTTATGAAGGTTTAGTAGTTTGCACACTCATGATGTGCAAATGTGCAAATGTTACAGAGGTACATGTTCGTAAAGATGCAGATGTGTGTTTATCACAGTACTGCTAGGTGAGCAGAAGGGAATGGAAGTAGATGATGTGTAGAGCTTTACAGCGCAGAGCTTCTGTGGAGCTGGTTAAAAAAGGCTTGGGCTGGAAGAGGGAGCCCAAGTTTTGCAATCTAGAAAGGCAGTTGCCCAGTTTATGGTTACCCCAGAGAAGGCTCAACAATATGAAGTATCTGCATGAGTGCACAGTATAGGAGAAGGGTGTCCTTTTTTTCTCACCTCACTGTTTCCTTAATGTTGTGCTGCTCTGACTATTCTTTGCCAGTGTGTTCCATCCTGTTCTCACTGGAGACACAATATTTATGTGTGTGACCCTTTGGAGACCATTATGGAGCACTAAGATTGTGGTTTCTGCCATTTCGATCTCCTTCCCAGGCAAGGTGAGTGTCTCCAGGCCCCAGCCCTATAGCATGCTTTTCTAAAAATTAATTTAGTGCTTTATAAAGCACAAGAGTCCGCTGTGCATGCGGGTCTCTCTCTCTCTCTCTCTCTCTCTCTCTCTCTCTCCCTCTCTCTCGCTCTCTCTCTCTCTATCTCTCTCTCTCCCCCCCCTGCCTGCTTTCTGGTCCCTGTGATCCCGCCTACCAGACCTCCCAACCGACCTGATCTATTCCATTTGCGCAAAAGCCCTGCCACTCTACCTTACGCTAACTCAAAACATAGTTTGCAAGGCTACCATTACTAACCAGCTCTACAAAGGGTGAGGACCGCTGAATTATCAACGGAGCTAAACTGGGACTGTGTTGTGGACATTGGCCTGCGGCATACTTTTGTTACTGTTGGTTTTGCTTCAAGCCAAATCTGGGGGCTGGCGCATTGGGACGGAACTGTGATTATTAGGATAGAAATGCAAATGTTACCTGCATCACTCTCTTAAGGAACACTAGCAAATTTACACTATACATTGTACTCTCAATTTTAGGTATATCAAAGCATCTGTGTCTATTATACTAAACCTGCAGTATTATATTCTGAAACCTTCTGCATTATGAAAGCTATGCCTCTCTCCCACTATACAGGATACTCAAATCTGGATGTAGCCTCCATCTTTGTATATTATATATGAAACCTTCTAAGTTGTGAAACCTGGGCCTTTTTCCCATTATTCAGCCTCCCTCCAAGCCTACTGTTTTTGAAACCTGTTGCATTGTGAAACCTAGGCCTTTCTCCCATTATACAGGATTCTCAAATCCAGGTGTAGCCTCCATCCTAGCCTACTGTGTTTGAAAGCTATTGCGCTGTGGAACCTGGCCCTCTCTCCCACTGCACAGGACTCTCAAACCTAGATATAGCCTCCACCTTGTTTGTTATATGTGCAACTATACAGGACTCTCAAATCTAGGTGTATCTTGATTCTCAAATCTAGGCGCAGCCTCCATTTTGCATATTATATGTGTAACCTTCTGTGTTGTGAAACCTAGGCCTCTCCCACTGCACAGGACCCTCAAATCTAGGGGTAGCCTCCGTCCTAGCCTTGAAACCTATTGCGCTGTGGAACCTGGGCCCACCGTGAAGGACTCTCAAGTCTAAGTGTAGCCTCCAGCGCTGTATAGTATGTTTGAAACCTTATGTATTGTGAGGCCTGGCCCTCTCTCTCATTCCAGGACTCTTTAATCTAGGCATTGAGCCACAACTGCAAATGTTAATTGTGTGACATATAACCCAGTAACCAAAAAGCTCAAATTTCTGCATACTCACAAAAACCCACACAACCACCTCTCACAGATATTGTGTGTGAGTATGCTAAGTAAGCCAGAGTAGGCATGTGAACTAATTGTGCTGCTTGTCTCTTACTGTCTTTTTTGTAACTATAATAGCCCTACTGATGAGTATTCTGACTGTCCCATTTGAAGTGAAGCAGCATTGCTAAAATATGCAAGTACTGCCCCGTTGACAGTACAATAACTCTGATGGAAATGCATTTACATAGTGAAAACAAACAGCAGGACTGTCACTGTCACGATTTGGTGTTAAATCATCTCTGGGATTTCAGTCACATGGCAGGGTCTCATGGGCAGAGGTAACTTTTTCAGGGTCACCTGGATCAGCGAAATACATCAGGCAATTACGTTATATGTGCCTTCAGCTCCACTTTGTTGATTTGCCATCTATAGAGTGATACATGGGAGCCAAAAATCTCGGTATGTCATTTATAATGTAGTTAAATTCATTTTATCATTGTTGTGTGGTTAGTATAGTGCCCTCCCACTATCAGTCCATCCCGTGCATATTTCTATCAAGTTGCCAACTCAATGACAAACATTAAGTGTATATAAATCCAACACGTACCAGAACTAAATATTAGTTTTATCTTGAAGTTGTCTACAGTACAAATTATAGTGCATCCTCTGTGTTCGGCACTGGCTCCTCCTGTCTGATTCTCACACATCACCCATCGGAGTCTGCTGGCAGGGCCCACACACACTGACACTACAGCGACTCCCCCAGCACCAGGCCTGCCTGCCTCTGCACCAGCCGCCAAGGTTCTAATGGACTGCACTAGCCGCCAGACCTGAACATTGCTCGGAAACATTTCCAGGGTTCTTACAGGCCAAGTGCATCTGTCAGACACAGACAGCTGCGGACGCATCTCAAAGTCGTGCTCACACACCTCCAACTTTATTTGTTAGCATTGTCAAGTAGTTGTAAATGTTGAAGGAACTGTTTGATCTTTCCCAAGACTCCATGAGATCCATAACTTTTCCATGTCCTGTGCGACATTTTGGAGGAGATTGTCAGTGTTTTAGGGTGTAAGAACCTTTGAAAGTCTTCTTGAGGCTTCTGTTTCCTGTGTGAGAGCGCATTGTGCTTGGTGCTCTGAACGTTTTAACGTTCCAACTAACCTGCAATAACTTCGCTCCGAGCAGCACTGCGAGCCGTGCTCTTGCTGCTTCCCCTGCTTCCTGGAGGAGGCGGGGCCATCTACGAACACGTGACGCATCACGTGACTGATCTCTGCCACAAATTGCCGGCCCAACCACCCTTGCGGCGTTAAGCCCTGGAGGCAGTAAGGGCTGGAGGCGCTGTTGTGCTGTTTGGCTGTGACCTGTGAGTAACTTGAACTTGGGTCCTGTGCTGCATAATTCATTCTCAAGCACCTCTTCAGCTCTAAGGGTTTGGGGTGGAGAGTCGGACTCTGGCAGCTCCACAAGCTGTCGGGCGTTCCCTACCCTGAGACTGAGCGCTCCTCTTGATTCTCTTGACGATTGTGGCTATTCCTAAAATCAACTTATTTTGATTATGTATTGACTAAGAACATTATCAATTCTAGTTCATAATACATCTGTTCTTTTTATTTTTTTGGGTGGGGGGCTGCATAGATCCATTTCCTTTTGTATTTTTATTCCAAGAGTGTTCTTGGGACAATTGTCATTTTTGCCTGAGGTTGCCTCTGGTTTTTAAGTGCTATATTTTTAGATTGCTGCGTTCATAATTTTATCGACTGTTGTGTACGTTGTTTTTGTGTATTTTAAGGAAACATTAATCATTGTAACTCAGGTTTACTTTTAGCTTAACCTAGTATTGTTATTTTCTTAAGTCCCCTGTATTTCCCTCCTGTGTCTTGGTTCTCTCTGAATGACACGTAAGGGACTGCGAAGTCAGACAGCTATGGAGGCCTCACTGGCTTCGACTCCGTCCGCTACTGGTAATTTACCTTCTGTTTCACCAGTTACTTCTCTGTTAGATGCTCCCTCCCCGGCTATACTGGGGAATTTACATCATGTTCCAGTAGCTGCCCCCTATACCCCTTCACTCCTTAAAACCCTGGCCCAGGCTCAAATTCATGTCAGCAATAGGTCTGAGGTACTCAATGCTATGGGTATTATTCCACGCAATACAGCTTACAATAGCTGTATCTTTAATGGAACTCATGATATCTCGATAGATACACAAGAAGAACGTCTAGCAGCTACCTTAGCCTCTAATCTTGCGGAAGGTGCTACTCTTCAAAAGGATAAGGGCCACTTGGAATACTCGAACAACAATATGGTTCTGTCAACACCTGCCCACCCTCATCCCAGGACGCCTATATTATCTGTTATGGCGGCTGACTCTGTAGCTAATGCCTCTGCATTACCTATGATGTCGGTCAATGGGAACATTGTTTCTCCTCCCACTGAACCTTCGCCAGAGGTTAATTCCGTAGCTAGGGGCATTAACCATACTTCGACTATTCATGTTAATCTGTCTACTAATGTGGCTGGAACTCCATACACTCCTACAGGGAGGTGTATACCTATTTTGTTCAAAACTCCATTTAACAAAACCCATAATCCCACCCTCAAAACAAAATCCAATCTGGGTACCCAAGGGAAACCAATTCAAGGGAAAAATATTTCACACTTCTTTGGAAAGAGGACTACATCTAGTACCCTGGTTAAATCTCTACACTCACTTCTAACAGTGTCTTCATTAGATCACACTAATCTAGTCGATGTAGTTAAGAAATTGGAGATTGAAGACCCTTTAGCTCAGGATATTGACGATATCAGCATTATAGAATGTGCAGACAAGGCAATTGCTGATAGTCACTTGGGCCCCAATTGTAATAATACAAATAATGTCACCCAGCAAATCTGTGATGATTCCTTTGCAGGCTCTCCTTCTGATCTCATCAATTTTATTGATGAATACACAGAGAAACAAAATTGGTTGAAAGAAAGGGGTCTACTCCCAGACTCAAAAAAAGGATCAGGGCAGCAAATCTATCTTACATCATACTCTTAAAGAGGCAGATGAAAGAATTAAACTTTCTCAACCTACTATCTCGGCTCTTAATATGGTTCTGAGTTCCTTTGTGAGTTTGTATGATAATATATGGTCTGAGGCCAGATCTCACTCTCTCCTCCTATCGGAAATCTATTCTAGGTTAGAGGGCCTTGACAGATTTGAAGAGTTAGTTAAAATTATTAAGGAAGAACATCCACTTTTGACCACACACAGTCCTGACCCAATCTTTCCTAATCAACTACCGTCTGAAGCCCATATTGTACATAAAGGGCTCACTGCGACCACGCCAAGTATACAAGATGTAGTTTTAGTTAAGGGCCTGGCTCCTACGGTCCCTCAAGGCCCAGCTTTGGATTTTTGTAGCCATCCATCTATGATTTTGACAACTATTCCCGAGGGTATGCGAGAGGTCACTGGATCGAAGGTAGTACATCTTACCCCTCACACCAAACTCACTATGGTACTTATGGAGGAGAAAGTTCAAGAGGAATCGGTTGTTCTGCTTCCTAATCTTATTGTTCAAGGTCTTCCCCTTGTGGGTAGGTCTTTAGAACCAGTAGATACTTCTAAGGGTACCTTCATCGCCTCTTCATTGGACTTCATATCTATTCCGACTTTAGAGAATCCATCTGTTTCCACTGAACCCATCAAAGAAATTTTACATCAAAAAGTTTTGCCCTGTATAGGAAGGAAAAGGAAAATTACTCAGCAAATGGAGAAAACTAAAAATCAGAAGAACGTGAAAAATCTAAATTCATATACGAACCAATTTTTCAAAAATCTCTTCCTGGCAAATACTTTAGCTTCTTCATCTACGACTCCCATTCCAAAGGGGACCGGGAATTCTGTTGAACCAGTGGTTTCTCTGACCCCTATTCGTACTATGGTGGCTACTGCGGCCACAGCTGATTTACTTCCCACTACAGCAGCCCTATCTCCCTTACCGGATGGTTTGGT
Organism: Ambystoma mexicanum; assembly: GCF_040938575.1. Classification (NCBI taxonomy): domain Eukaryota; kingdom Metazoa; phylum Chordata; class Amphibia; order Caudata; family Ambystomatidae; genus Ambystoma; species Ambystoma mexicanum. Next base: position 896,089,839 of record NC_090937.1, on the reverse strand, counting down.
TGATGGTCCCTCGACTAATAACACTCCTTCTCTAGTAGTGGGACCTAATATTGAGGGGGCTGTGGACTCTGTGGCTTCTAGTACTTTGATAACAGCTCCAACTCCACTAGAGCCGACCTCCATCAATGCCTCTACGGTGCTTATCACCAATATCATTGTCAAAGCAAAGGATTCCTCTTCTTCTGCAGTACTCCCTATTATTCCTTCTAACTGCATATCAGGGATAGATCAGAGCCATTCAGAGACTACTCTGCCAGCGATTACAGCAAACTTGGTTAACATTGATATGGTCAAACACTTATTCCGGGAGATACTGGTTCCTAAAACTGTATGTGGGGCAGGGCCTAAGCCTAACATATGCCCGTCCCAGGATGGGGCTTCTTCTACCCCGCCCCTACCTTTGGTGCCATCGCTCATTTCAGTTACTGAGGGTTCTCCTGCTAATATTGAGCTTATAAGGAGGGACGGTGGTACGGGAGTTCAACTAGAGAGGGATTTGTCTGCCCCTCTCTCTTTTAACCCATCCTCTTTAAGTTTGCCTATTGCGGGCCCGACTATGGGCCATGAAGGTGTCCCCTCTGGGCCCGACTCTGTTCATTACAACACTCCCTTCAAATTATGTGAAAGATTTCCTGTGGGTCCAAATGTTAATCAAAATAGGACTATACTAAGAGGTGCTAGGGGCCCCGACTTGGCGGTTGATTCTTTAACTCAGTTTACTAAAAAGATCTCTGATTCTTTACCTGACTTATCAGAATCGAAAGTTCCTTGTGACATTATACAGCTTACCAGCCTTTGGGGTCAAGTTACGCCAATCTGTTTAAATCGTGGTAATATTTTAAAGATTTTCCATCAACTTCCCTCGCTCTCGCTCATCTCTAGCTATGACATGGATAGCATTTTTTTCCCCATTAAGGATCGGGTAGATGTAAGTAATATCATTCTTAAATCAAGAGTGGTTCTGGACTTGATCATGGGGCATAGGGAAGGGTTAAAACAACTTGGCTTTGAAGCAAATTTACTGGAACCCACTCAGTTCTCCAGTAACAATGGAGGGGGTGTAGAATATAGGGGTAATCTCACTATGGTATATCATCCCGAAAGAACCCCACAGCCCCAACGCAGGCAATTTATGCCCAAATCAAATGGAAACTTTCGCAACTGGGCACAGGTTACCGCTGGTCTGTGGAAATGAGTACCCTCTGATTGATTCAGAACTCGCTCCAGATGTTCCTCCCGTGAATAGCTTTGGGTTTCTCTCCTGGAATTCTAGAGGTAATTCTCACCTCTTTACGAACTTAGACACTGTCACTCTGATAAGGGCTTCACATTGTTTCTTTCTCCAAGAAACCTGGATGCTCTCAACTCCCGTTTTAGATGGGTTTGATTTCTTTTCTCAAAATGCTAAACCCAGCTTGGGAGGGAGGCCGTCGGGTGGTCTTCTTATAGGATTAAGAACTTCTTTAGGTTTTAGGACTAAGGTGCTTGTGGACACGCCTTTTGGTATCTTGGCCCTGGAGGTGTTCTCTCTTGATCTTACGGTTATTCTACTTCTGGTTAATGTATACTGGCACAAGGGAATCTCTCCTCTTAGCCGTTTCTGCAAGAGTTAACGGATATGCTTCTTTCTTGGAGATCTTTGTACCCCAGGGGTAAACTGATCCTGGCAGGTGATCTTAATTCGGATTACTCTATCTCTTCCGAATCCAAATATGACGACTTGGGATTGGCTATGGAGGATGATTCTCGCTTAGGCCTGAAATTTGCACGGGGTCGCCGTTGGAATCTCGCCTTGGATTCAGTGGGTCTAACTTGTCTCAATGGTTTCTATGACGCTATTAATTTACCTCGTCCCACATGGCGTAGATCCTCATCAATATCTACCTTAGACTATGTGTTTGTAGATCACTCTCTTATTCCTTTCTCGTCTAATGTCGAGGTTTCTTTCAATTCGTGGAGTGATCATGGTATCCTCTGGGTCTCATTTCTCTGTCCCTTTCCCACTAAGTTTTTGCCCGTGGGGGGTCCTACCCATCTCCAAACTGTGGGACAAGGGACAGGGGTACGTTGGACTCCTCTTAATATCAGTGTACTCAATCGTAAACTGATTCTTTCTTTTAACCATACTTCTCTCAGTTGGAAATTAGCAGTTTTTATTACAGTTAATTTTGATAGCTTTCTCAATGCACTCCAGTGTAGTATTGATGGCCAGCTCAGGAAAGTTGTTTCTAAAATATCTCACCCTCATAGATTTGACCAAGAATTGGCCAATGTAAAGGGTCTCACTAGGAAACTTATTAGAGATGTACAAGCCCTAGATCTTGAATGGGCCGACAAAAAAACAAAAATTAAAACTATTCGCCAAAAATATAAAAATTATTGTAAGTCTAGAAAAGCTACTATGCTACAAAATGACACAGAGCATATGATTGCAGTGCTCATAAAACGAGATCTGAGGGCATTTTGGGTTACGGTATCTAGCTTAGACAATGTGGCGGTGGCCGACTAGCTGAATGCCATCCCTGAGGTTCAATGGGTTGAGCACTACACTAAACTCTTTGACATTGGGGATGAGGGATTAGTTTCCTGTCTTCTGGGGAACAACTCCTCTAGGGACTCATGGAAGCCTCCTACTGATTCCGAGACAGTACTAGGACTCATCTCCAAAGCCAAGAAATCTAGGGCTCCGGGGCCTAATGGCCTCACTAACAATACATTTAAAGCTGAGCCAGATCTCTGGGCTAACCTTCTTTCTTTGCTCTTTCAAGATGTCGTTAACTCTGGGAAGGTACCCATTAGTTGGCAAACTGCTCATATTGTACCAATCTTTAAAAGAGGCTTGCATAATGAGGTCAAAAATTATAGGCCTATCGTGCTTATTGATGCGGATTGTAAGCTTTTTGCCTCTTTGTTGCTCTCGCACCTTAACGTTTGGATCAGGGAAAATCATATTCTCCCCAAACATCAAACAGGCTTTAGGACAGGCCACTCAACTAATCTCAATGGTCTTATTCTCAGCGCCCTGCAGACTTCCACCTGGGGTAAATATGATGGTTCTCTTTACGTTGCGTCTATCGACCTGTCAAATGCATTCGACCTGGTTATCAGGTCAAGACTATGGGAAAAATTAACTAAATGGGGCATTCTGGCCGGGCTTTTAACTCTTATCATGGCTATGTATGAAAATTCTGGGGTCCATCTCAGGCTTGACCTGGCAGTAACCCTCTACAGAAGGATAAGGACACGTATTGGGTTGAGACAGGGTTGCTCGTTAGCTCCCTGTCTCTTTATCCTCTATATGGCTGATGTTGATGACTTTCTGAGAAATGCAGGCATGGTGAGTGCTAAACTAGGGGATATGAGGCTCTCATGGCTGGCTTATGCCGACGATTTTCTTCTTTTTGATCAAACCAAAGTGGGCCTGCAGAGGCTCATTTGCAAATTTGAAGAATATGCCACTCTTAATGGGCTTAAGATTAACCCAAGCAAAACCCGTACTATGGTCTTCTCAAAGGGGAGAATGGGGAATAACAAAGTATGGAAAATAGGTGGTGAAAATATAATCAGAGCAAATAAAATCGTCTATCTTGGTTATTAGATTTTGTCCCAACCCTCGGCGATAGAACTTAGACGATTTCTTAGACACAAATTGCTCCCACTCATCTCCCAATCCCTTAGACTAGACAATAAATATGGCATGTTCTCCCTTAAGCCTGTAGTAGATTTCTTTAAGGTTAAGGCTACTCCAAAGCTTCTGTATGGAATGGAACTCCACTACTCTGCACTTTTGATTTTCTGGGACTCTCTAGAGGGTATCTATTGGAGGAGAATTCTGAAACTGCCAAATTCCATTCCAACAGTGGCTATTAGGTATGAACTAGGGTTAGTCTCATTCCGAGCCAGGATTCTCTGGAGGGTTCTTTCACTTTTTTCAGCTTTGCTCTCTCCTAAACCTGATACTCTCTATGCTGATGTGGGCCACATGATTTCTTCTCAGGGACCTTCAGTCCAGAATTTATATCTTAACGCTTTTAGTGATCTCTGTGACAAGACCTTGCTGGATATTTCGTCTGATAGGGACACCCTACTAACAAATCCCAACAAGGTCAAGGAGTGTCTTTTCAGTCATGACTGGAGTAACACTATTGAAAAATTACATTCGTATTCCTCTTTGAGAGATTTACAATTTGACCATAAGAAAAGAGGCCTGCTGTCTTTTATTCTGAATCAATTTCCCAACAGATATTATCGCTCCCTTCTCATTAAACTCAGATGGAATCTCCTTCCGACTCGGGAAGTTCTACATAAAAGGAAGGAGTTTTCTGATTTAGATCCTATCTGTCGTTTTTGCAAAACTCTGGGGGTGATTGAAACTGCTCGGCATCTCTTTTTAGACTGTACTGCTTTGACCTCTTTAAGGGACAAATATTTAGGTTGTTATAATGTAATGGGGCAAATGGGGACGGACAATCTGATCTGGTCACAGTGTCTCTCTATTTCAAATATTAAGGATGGACTTGCTGTGGTTGGTTTTATCAAAGCTTTAGATTTATATGCCCCGTTGTTATGATTATCCCTGTTATGATTATGCCAGTCTTTATGAAATGTTTTTAGTTTCTGCAGGTTTATTTCTATTAGAATTTTGAACATTTTAAAATTTTAATGTCGGTATATTCTTTAATGCTGCACTGAACTCCGCACTGAACCTTTCAAATCTAATTTAAATTTGTCCCTTATTCTCTGGAAATTTTAATTGGAAATTGGATCTATGTTTTAATGCTTATTAGTATAATTGAAATTTAAATGTAATTAATGTTTTTTTGCTTCTTAAAGTCTTTTATTTTGTAAAGGTTTCTTGTAAACCATATACAATAAAAAAAAAAAAAGGTAAATTCTCCAGGTGATGTGGGGTTACCTGTTTTTAGGTTGGACCTAATTTCTTTCCATTTCCTGTGAAAATGAAATATTTCAATTTTGTTTGTTGAATATTGTATACAGTCGACTGCCCTTATCTCTCTCTATACAGATGTCTTTACAGGCTTGTCTGTCAGTCATGCTGGTCTTGTAAGTGGGCTTGTTTTTCTAAGGTATTGTATATATTGTATGCTTTAAGCAAATTGTCAGCATACCGAGTTTATCCCACAGTGCCAGTGGTGTGTCTGCTCCTATGGTGATTAATTATAAATGCAACGCTTGTTCAAAGGGTGGGGTTCTTTTTTCAAGTTGATCTGGGGCACCTTTATATTTTCTGGGTACAGTATTGCAGACAGTTAGTTTGTTCGGTTTTGAGTGTTTGTGCGTGCATTGTGCATCCTTTCACCAGTTTTCTCTTTTGACACATGTGTGAGTGATACATGTACCATGCATTAGCAAGGTGAGATATGTTCAGACTGGGTTGGGGAGTTGGTAATCTATGCTGAATTGGAGCCCCTCTATCATTGAAGCTCTACTTTGCGAGATCATGAAGTTATTTAAAACATGATTTTTTAATCCATACATGTTTAAAACATGCTTTAAATGCAAAAATGTTGACTACTTTTATTTAACCTTTTCTTGGGGATGCTCCCAGTCCCCTCTTACAAGGGTTGGGCTCACGTGCTGTGCTCGCTCATTTGGCGAAATATGGGGCCACTTTTAAAATATTTTCCAGGGCCACTTTTGGCTCTGAGCATAGGCGTTGCTAGGTTGAGGCTGGCCCAGAACAGGCCTGGACTAGCTGGCTTAGCGCAGGGACACCGGCCTCAGCTCATGCCGATCCAATACAATACAAGATTACAGGGGTGACTGGTAGATTCTCTTGCAGAGAGCAACGTTCGCAATCCCATTAATTTAATCAATAAATTCAATGTGTACTGACGCTGCTGCCTGCATGCCATGAACAAATACCACCGTGCCGTCCATGGCTGGCACCTTTCCATTGGGAGGTACTGCCCGGGCCTCAACAGCACTTGCACTAGCTGGATGCTCTCTCGCATGCACAGCAGCCAGATGCAGCCCGCAGACGGGGCCTGTGCCGTGCCTGTCAGTGGTCTCTCTGTTCATCGAGTTCCGCCGGCGTGGGCGTGACATTGTTGTGTGAATTCAGATTGTCTCGACTCTTGCCTTTAATTTGCAGAGCCATGCACACCTACTTTGCATGATTATATGAGCTATTTATTGCCCATTTTGTTTACTACTGCTTGTTGACCATGTGATTCAGATTTGGTGCTAGCAGTGCACAAACCGCAGGACTATTCTTTCTGAAACTGCTGGTTAACATATATTGGGGTGCGCGTTTTACATGTTGCTTGTGTTCGTTTCTGTTGTAAGACCCAGTAGTATGTGGGTTACTGTGCCCAAATCTCATATAATATTGACCGTTGCAACAAGCATGTCATGTGTTTAAACATTACACTATTTGCAGCCCTGACCTCTTTCAAGCTGGACACCCTCCGCCTTTGTAGGCATTTGCCGAACGGTGTTCCCCATGGTGCGCTGGTGAGAAGGTGCAAGCAAAGGAGTGTGGGGGGGGTGGGTGTTAGGATTCTGTTGATATACCCTATGGGGGTATCTAGGCATTTGGAATTGTTGTGCTTGAAGCATTCAAGTCATAGCACTGCTGCAAATTACGGATGTGCCGACAGCCCTTTAATCCACTGTAATGTAGTGCCAAAGGCATAGAGGCCAGGGCGGTGGATTAGACAGGGGAGTTCAGTCAGCAGTGTTTCAGTCCTCTTCTATGCCCCGGCAAGTTGTTGGAAAGAGTAAAATGTCCCTTTACATCCCATGCCGACATCCCTCCTCAGCTTCCAGGCCTTTGATACAGCAAGAGGGCTTGAAAGGCAAGTGGGGCAGGCGAGGCTGCCCTGCCCAACTCTCCTGCCCCACCTAAAAAGGTAGAGAGCCCAGGGAGGTGGGCAGGGAAGTGTGCTTCTCTTACTTGGCCAGAGAGAGCATACAGGTAAGTATCTCTCTGCTATCTCCTGGCCAAGTTGTTTGTTGTTTCAGATGTAATTGCCCAGTACTCATTTTTTTGAGTCAAAACACAGTACACCTCTGCAAAACCGTCTGAGCCAACACATAGCAATATTGTGCCTTTTTTACTGGTCAGTGGTGCTTGTCGAAACTAAAAAGTCAGACCAGTCAGGACCTGGATTCCTTTGAATTGGATAGGACGATAGCTTCCTAAAATGAGCTCCTTGTTTGTGTCTCTCAGGGTCTGCTGCAAAAGCATTTCTCCAGGAGGAAAACTGAAACTCCACCTGGCTCAGAGATGTGTAAGTGTAGTGACATGGGTCATTTCCCCCTGAAATTTTGGGTAGGATAGCTCTTTCACTTAAGGTTGTCCCCTTTAGTCCAGGCGTCCGATCCAAGGATTAGCAGCACAGAAACTTTGGGTATCAGGTAATATAATCGCGGCAAACATGTCACGGTAAAAAATTCCACTGTTTGACCCGGTAAAAGTGTGCCCCATTATACCATTTAAGGGGAGTGGGGTTTGCAGGGGTATCCCCCGCTCCCCTTAAATGGTATAATGGGTCCGGGGGTTGCGTGGGTGTCCATGGACTGTGGCGCAAAAAAACGGCGGCATTTTTGCAGCGATATTTTGTTACCATGGCAATTTTTGCTGCGATTATATCACATGGAACCAAACATTGGCATGTAAGCATTTAAGGTGAAAATAACAAGTTATTATCGTTGCTGTTATTTTCTATAGTTTGAGTTGTGGGAGAAGGAAAGAAAAAAGAAAACCATGTGATTTTCTTCCTTGCGGGGGTATTTAGTCAAAGCATCGAATGTCGGCATTTGAGGGTAGAGAAAAGAGGCCTAGATGGCCCGACCCCGTCTTAACAGTGACATTTCCATTACATCTTTGTGCGAAGTTGAACAAATATCCAAGGTGCTGGAAACAGCTCAAGTTATTTGTTGCGGAAACAGAATGCCTGACATGTGACTGACTTTGTTGTCACCTGCCGAGTAGTACATCCTACCCTGTTTTTAGTTTTGGCTATTTCGTGGCACTAAACTAAGGTCAAAACTATTGCATTTGAGTGCAGGTAGAAAGGAGATTTGATGTGAGGTTGGACAGACGACGTGTGAGTGTTGTTTAGTTATTTCCCCATCCATTGCCTGCCCAAGGCCATTGAAATCCTGATGCTCATCCCCACCCACTACCTACCCCAAAACACATTGTCCTGGTATCTCTTTGAGCTAACCCTATCCAGCAGTAACACTTCCTGTGCCATTCCTCAAATACTGTCTCTGCCTGAAAATCGTCCTTCGCTGTGCCTCCTTCCCCCATTGAAAGTGTTTGCCTGAAAATCGTCCTTAGTTGTGCCTCCTTCTACCATTGAAAGTACTAGTTTGCCTGAAAACCGTCCTTAGCTGTGCCACCTTCCCCCATTGAAAATAACTGTTTGCCTGAAAATCGTTTTTAGCTGTGTATCCTTCCCCTTTAAAAGTATATGTTCATGTGAAAATCGTTTTGGCTGGGTGCACAACTGTTACTACCTTTTTACATACAGCTGTTGCTGTTGAGTTCATCCTGCATTAATGGCCTGCACATCCCACCTTGTCCTCAGTGCCCCACCTTTGTAATCCTGTGTCCCGACTACCTGTGTTTTTATCCCGCACCGCCCCCCTCCATGTGCCTCGTTCATCAGCCGGGTAAGTGTCCCCCTCGACTTTGCAGCTATCTATGTCACTATCCATCTCTCCTATCTTCTCTTAATGCTTCTCTATTTCTTATCCCTCTCCTATCACTAAATCTGTCCGGAAGAAACTTAGGAACGACTGTGTCACGGCTTCCGCCAAAGAGACTCTCACTGACATCCTCTTTGTTGTTACATCACCCGACCTATGGAACTGGTACATGGTCTTTTTTGTCTCTCCTTTCACCTCTTATCCCATTAATGGTGGCACCCGCTGGGAGGTCGGCCTAGGCCTCTTTGCCATTTCCTGGGTCATCATTATGTCTATCTGAATGGAACCATCATGGTTTAGGCTCCTCAACCCAACCTTCTTCTCTTTGACAAGCTCCTACCTCACCTCTCAAACCTCACCTCTCCCCCTGGACAGGCTCCCTTGCCTGCTGTGCCTTCCACATCCCCTGCTCAGGCTCCAATGCCTGCTGTGCCTTCCTCCTCCTCTGCACAGCTGCCCTTGCCTTACCCCACTGTCCCGGCTCCCTTGGCTCCTCTGCCAACCTCCACTATCCCTCTGGCTCTCTTGCCGACCTCGGTGGTGGGGGGGCGGCGGGAGACCTTCAAAGATGGCAAGTTGCTCCAGATTGCCACGCATAACTCTCGCTCTGCTGTCAAACACTCGTCTGACATCTGAAACCTCCTTGAACACATGGATCTACATGTGCTGGCCATCACAGAGACATGGTTCAAGGACAGCTTTCACACACACCTCCCTGTTGGATACCTGTGTCCTTCATCAACCACTCAGAACTACTCCTTCTTCGAATGCCTAGTCTGCAGGGTCTCACTCTCTCCAAAATCTTCTCTCCTTATGGCCACCTTCTATCGGCCACCAGGACAGTCCACTCTCTTTCTCTCGGAATGGGCTGACCTGACCTCCTCCCTACTCTCCTCCTCCTCCTTTCAACTCCTCATGGGTAACCTCAACATACATCTGGACTCTCCTGACTCCTCAGGACCTTTCCGCAACCTATGCGATTCTCTCACCATCCTTCTGTACAATAATTCTGGTTGACCACTTCTGTCATTCATTATGATTCGTTATTCATAGCAAAAGGGCACATTTTGCCCAAATGAGAAGTTAATATATCCTCTTTTGGTAACTCATTAGGAATGGAACTCAGAAACCTTTTCACTGACTTGGAACATCTCTTTCAGAAATAGCAGAGCTAGGAGAGTGGGAATGACTCTGGAAATGCAACTATAACCTTCTCCAGGTAGCTTTTGACATAAAGCATTCTATTTCTTGGTTCCTACGGTTCCCCCTTGCTACTGAGATGAAACTCATCCATGATGATAGTCACAGACAGCAACACAACAAACTTTTACAACGACATATAGAGGAGCATAATGCATGCTAGCAATGGGAATTGTGGGAATGAGCCCATCAAAAGAACAATCACTTGCAGACTGCTCCTATGGCATGAGTCCTTGAAGTATCAGCCCACTATCTGAGCAAAATGATGTTTGTGTGAAACAAGTTAACATCACACAATTCTATGAGCATTTTCCTCCCTGTGGGGCATCTGTTGGATCGATTGTTAGTTTGCCAACGTATTGCGCTTGACTCTTGAGATTTGCAAATTGTGCTTTTGAAACAATCAAAGTGATTGTTGCAGACCAAGACTAAACATGTGTACTTTGGCCTGCCTATTAATGAACTGGTGATATTATAATTGGTAAAGTAACATAACTACTGATATGTGCTTGTCTTTTACAGATCTAATGAAAAAGATGACTGCAGAGTCAAAAGCTGTGTGTGACCTAGTCGATAAACTTCTATCACCTATCGGAACCTACGATTTTGGAGGCTATTAGCAAAACTCTTGATGTACCGAGAAATCCATAAACCCATGCTCTTATGAATGAACACCTTGCTGGGTCTAGTCATGCCAATTACTGCAATCACAGTGTTTCTAGATCTAATTATAATACGCGATTTAGGGACGATGGTGGGTATGTGGAAGAGGCTGCTGAACATATTGCACAGCACGGAGGCCCAGGTGGCGGATTTGGATAGGGAAGCAGCAAGGGGTAACCCGCTGGGGGAGACATTGGCGCAAAAGCTTCAGGTCCACCATGAGACACTGGCGGAGTTGATAATAGTAAGCGGGATGTCCGACTGCACGGGGAGGGGGATAAAGCGGGGAAGCTATTGGCCTGGCTGATCAGCAGAGAAAACCTGAGCCAAGTTATCACCAGAACAGGGCTGAATCGGGAGAGAAAGTGGGCGCGCAAGAGAGGATTAAAGAATCATTCGTAGCATTCTACATGGCATTGCACACAAACAAAAACGGGTATGTAGATGTTGATGTGGAAGACTTTATGGAACTAATACACTTGCTGAAAATAGGGGACGAGGCAAGAGGGGAATTGGACGCCTCAATTGAGGAAGGGGATATCTGGTGGGTGATACACAATATGCGGAAAGGTACGGCTCCTGGTAGTGATGGGTTTCCCATAGAGTTTTATTCCACATTTGTGGATCTCCTGGCCCCACAGCTCCAGTGGGTATACAGGGGAGCGTTCCAAAAGGGGCACCTCCCGGAATCAATGAGAAAGGCAGTGATTACAGTAATCTTAAAGGAGGGGCAGGACCTGATGGATTGTGAGGCACATCGGCCTATATCCCTATTAAATGTGGATGGGAAGATTCTGGGGAAAATCCTGGCGACTAGGTTGGCAAAGGTGGCGCTGTAACTGGTCCACCCAGACCAAGGTGGGTTTGTTGAGGGGGGGAGGAACACTTACAGTAATATCACTCGTCTCCAACATGTTATAGACTAAGAGAAGACGCAGAAGGTGAGATGGCAATAGCCTCCTTTGATGCCATGAATGCATTTGATTCGCTAGAATGGAAATGGTTATTTCGGGTGTTAAGGGAATTTGGATTTGGGGACAACATTCGTAGATGGCTGGGCCTGCTCTATAATAAACCAATGGCAATGCTGAGGCCCAATAACTGGGTGTCTGGGATGTGGGAATTGGGCAGAGGGACACAGCAGGGCTGTGCAGCGTCCCCGATACTATTTCCCATGGCCTTGGAGCCTCTGGCAGCATTTCTGTAACAGGAAATGAGGGAGGCAGGGATTAAAGTGGGAGGGCTGTGACATGTTGTTTCACTATATGCGGACGACCTGCTCTTGTATATCTCGAATCCAAGGGTATACCTCCCAGAGTTATTGGAAATACTGATGAATTTTTGTAATATGACCAGCTTCCGTGTTAATGTGGATAAGTCAGTCTTGTTCCCATTGGGGGGGCTATGGAAGTGCCAGATGGAGAACCTCCCGAGGTTGGGGATAAAATGGGAGAGGAAATCATTTAAATATTTGGGTATACGGGTATTTCATGAAATAGATGAGATGTTTGTGCACAACACAGGGAGAGCTCTGTGCAAGATAGGAGACTCGGTCCAATTCTGGAGGGCCTTGCCTCTCTCCCTGATGAGTAGCTCTGTGTAAAATGGTGATCTTGCCACGACTGCTCTACTTCTTCACCAATATTCGGTATGGGGTAAAAACAGTTTTTTTCAGAATGCTTGATAGCAAAGTGGGGGAGCTACTATAGAACTCAGGGAGGAAGAGGGCATCTTTGAAAACACTACAAATGCCTAGGGAGGAGAGTGGATTTGGTCTACCGGACTATAAAAGGTATTTTGTAGCGGCACAACTGCAGTCGGTGTTGTTATGGGACCAACCGAGGGGGGGAACCCTGAAAGGGTTGGTGGGGTTCTGCCCCGCATCACAGAGGAGCGGAGCTGCTATGGTATCCAATGGGAAGCAAGGGGATGTCCATAGTGTTTGAGGCAGTGAGGGAATCGTGGAACAAATATGTTCGCATGAGTTGACCCGGTGGGTTGTATGATAGTATCCTGCCTTGGCGGATGGATCAGAAATTAAAGCAGGCAATTGGATGGGCGGGTGAACAGAGGCTTCGGGAACTGGGGTGTGTGAGGGTGGGAGATTTATTCGAGGGAGGGAAGTTGCTCACCTTTGAGGAATGGCATCTGAGGTTCAGGCTGCTGGCAGGCTTGTTTCTGGCATACAGTGCGGTGGTCTGGAGGCTGGCAGAAATATGGTAGGGAATCCTGGAGGAACCGGTGGTGAGCCTGCTGTTGCAGGTACTTCTGGACCGGACTGGGGGTAGGGAAAGGATCTCTCAGATCTATAAAGCCCTATGGGAGGAGGTACCCGAAGGGGAATTGAAAGTGAAAGAATGGGAGATGAATATGGGTTACCAGATATCAGAAAAAGAGTGGGCAAAGATATGGGAGTTGGTACGGAAGGTGTCACGTAATGCCGGTTTTCAATTGATCCAATTTAACATTATCCATATAACGTATGTAACCCCAGGGCAATGAATAGTGACTTGTCGGAGAAGTTCCCTAAATGCAGCAGGGACCCGGCGGGATTCTGGCACTTGATATGGGACTATGGAGTGATAGACGAATATTGGGCTAAGGTGATTAATGGGATAAATGAATTGAAGGGGACCAAGTTGGAGTGCATCCCGGGAATCTATATTTGGGGAGTCTTCCCAGGGGGTAAAAACATAGGGTGCAGAATAGGATGATTCGGTTCCTGCTGATTCTTGCCAAACTGCCACTGCCATGTGGCAGGTGGATGCTCTTAGGTGGGGCATAGCAGAGCTGGCAATATTGCAGAAACTGAGACGGGAGGGGATGACAATACATTGGACACAATTGTTGAATGATCTATCGAAAGCCAATGATTTGAAACCGCCATGAAGGATTAGGAGCTGGATGTGGGAGGGGGTGTGAAAGGGGGAGTCATCGCAGCTCTGGCCTGACCCCAATGGACCTATCGGACACATACAGCTGCTTACTATTGACTATGAGGGAGAAGGAGATGCCCGAATGGAGTAACTGATACATGAAACCAGGGATGGGTGGGGGGTGGGGACTGTGGGTTCTTTTTGAAGTTGTGGTTGTTATGAAAATGCTAATAAAAAGTGTTTTTAAAAAACATTATTTCACATCACAGGATACAATCACCTATCAATGAGTTGTGCTGTATTATAACGCAAAAATAAAGTTAATTGAGAACATCACAATTGAAGACGTCTGGCGCATTGGTTGACATTCATATTGCCACATTGCAGAATGGGTTTATTTCCTTGCTTATTCAAATTGGCACACTTGAGCTATGAGAATTTTGTTTTGGGCAGTTCCATTTCAGCAGACATAGCTTTCCAAAAAAGCATAATCATATTTTAACAATTCATACTGGAGGACTTCTTGTAATGAAAGCACTAACCAGCTAACACGTGGGATAAAGGAGTGAGCTAAATCATGTAGAAGGAAAAGGGCTTCAGTAATCTGTTAAATGTCAAATTATCAGACACAGAGCAAAGGAGAGAGGGAAGATAATTACACAGCTGTGGGGCTGGACCACATGAGGAATGGAGGGCCTATTGGGCTTTAGCAGATTTAATGATGATAAACAGGTTATGAATCCAGGAATGCAATAAATTACTATGCAGAAATATTTTGGAGGGAAAGCTCGGACAAGTCATGCAGTGCAGTTGACCGTGCACAGAACCTAGAAATCTATGTGCTGTTCCAGCAGATACGGAGGCCATAGGAGCTAAGTGTAAAAGAGTCCAAGCCATGATATTTTGGATAAGTTGCAGACTGGGTATGAAAGATTTGGGGAGGCTGGTATAGACAATGTTGCATTAATACTTGCAGGAACTAGGCTTTAGTTTAAATGACTTGAAGTGGAAAAGTTATAAGGTGCTTATGAAGAAGAAACTGTTTAATTCGGATGTAAAAGTATGCTCATTGTAAAAAGACTATCCTTTACACTTGTGTGACTAGGAAACAAACTTGACCTAGCGTAAATGGCCAGAGAGATTGTATTGAGGGAGACACAAACACACAAGCATACTCTCAGTTAATGTGACATTTAATTTGATATTTGAATGTGATGTTGGAAACTCAAAAAGCGTTTGACTTCTGCTTTGAGTGCTAGAATCCAGGGAGGACATGCCAGGAACACTTGCCAATAGTACAAAGCATTTAAATAAATCACTGATTTTGAAAGAATCATCTTCAGTGGAAACAAGCACTTTCAAGTTGTATGCCAGAAGACTTCTTTAAATGCGGGATGCCTGCGTCAGGTAAACAGGACACAGTATCAGAGGAAGGACAAGCACTAATAATGACTTTAGGATTTTTTTTTAAATAATCAACTGTGCTGATGAATCAGACTAGCTTTTAATTAGAGCTTTGGGGAAGAGTGGATAAAGGTACAGATTGTGGCAGTACCGTAGATTCCACATAGTGTTAGAATTGTGAGGCAAACGCCAGTAAGGATTCACTCTTCTTTATTCAGTTACAAGGTCATTTAGCTCATAGAGAGAAATATCCCACCTTCTCACTGTGCTCTCTCTTCATTCAAATGCCACCCCACAAACTGGAATCCAGAACTAGAAACCGTACTACACATTCCAATCACAACATACCTTCCTTCACACTTACACCAGAGCCAACCTTGACTACCTGATTAATGTTGCACACTTGTCCTCCATGTAGGCCCACAGCACTTCTCAATATCCTTTACACTTGCATTGATGCACTCCATAAACACTCACCTTTAGACCATATCCCCACTTTCCTCACACGTATCCATTCACCCACATTAAGCTCACATCCCTTCACTCCCTCCCTGCTATCATTCCCCCACTTGACACACTCTTTCCTCTGTACATACTTGATGCTTATGACTACCCTCCTTGACCTCAACCATGGAGGACACACCATGGTATTTCCCTTTCTGAACCCTCATCAACACAAAAGGGTACATGCAGAGTTTCTCAGTGTCCTCATCCTCTCCTCTATCACCGCTTTCTTTCCTTTCCCACACACCTCAACCATTCTTACAGCCTCCATAATAGAGCTGTTTACCCTTTCCCTGCACCCATTTGATGTTGACAGAAGAAGTTCTTTTGTGTTTGATCCCATGATTTGATAGGTACTTTTCCATCTTCATGCTGACACTCTGCACTCCATTGTCTGGAGGTATGCTACTCAGATACCCCTCCCTTCCAAACACAATCTCCATGAAGTTGATGATAGACTCTTGCAATATTCACCTCAATCCATCTGGACAATGAATCCACCATTAACACTATGAACTATGATCCACCTTTGACCAGGAACACAGGCCCCAAAATTTCAATAGCCACAACCATCCACACCCCTTTTGGGAATTCCACCATAATCAGCGGCTTTGTATATGTTTTAAACCCTTTTCCTGATTCCTCACACTCCACACACACTTTCACATTCCTTTCCGCTGTCTTATGAATATTTGGCCACCAGTAATCCTTACACAGGACTGCTTTATTTTGCGCCACACCTATATGCCTCAAATGGGCCACATCAACCAATTGATTTAGCCCTGCAGGTACCACAATCTTCCCAGTCCTGTACACTGCACCTCCTTCCATACTCAACTCATACTTGACCTCCTATCATCTTCCCTCACCCACCAATGTATTCTTTAATGGCCACTCTCTCTCTCCACACCTTGCAACCATTTCCCATCCCTTCATACACTCTTCAAGGCTAATGATGTCTTTGTGTGCCACAAAAGCCTGTTCCAACCCTTCTACCTGATGTGGTTTCTGTCACTTGAGAGGCAGGAGTGAACACATGTAAGTATGAGAGGAGGGTACGTCTTGGCTCAGGTCTTGCCTGATTGTGGCAGTTTCTTTGGCTCCTAGTTAGCAGGTGGCAGGCTTCCTTCAATGTGGCTTCTTCTCATGCCGTCTATCCTCACCTCTGCACTGCTGTTCTCCTCTGCTTTCTCAGGTCCTCTGCACTGCTCTCGCTGGTTACTGACAGCCTTCTATTCTACCACACTACCTCATTACCATCAGCTGTGCCGGTTTTAAACTTCCCGGCAGAAGTTGAATGTTTCCAAAGACTAGAGCGTGGCGTTGGCTTCCCCGTCACTAGTCATCTTCATTACTCCTCCTCTCTTTCTCGTCTAAGTAGGGGAGGGGTATTTGACTGAAAAGACCTGGGATGTTTTCCTCTATGCTGCAATAGTCTATAGATGTATGTTGCACAGGTGTATAAGTGTCATGAGGAGTTGAGGTCTTCAGGTTATTTTGTACTATGTGTGCTCTACCTCCCTGCAGTTGGTATTTCCTCCCCCCGCAGATAGCTACCCCCAGGGTCAGAGTCAGGTAGCTTCTGCATTTCCCTTGACACATAGGAGAAGCTTCCCTCCAGAGAGTCAGTGGCGACAATATAAGATTTGTCACATAGTTTATACATTCTAACACAATTTCTGAATGTTAGCTACTTCATATTGGATTGCATGCTTACTAATGTTAATAAACTATTTTTAAAAAAAAGAATCAATGAGAGAATGTTTATATTTATTTGTTATAATGTGCATACTAATGATGCATATTTTCCGAATTCAAACATACAGGATGTGAAGGAAAAATGTGCAGATTGCAGCAAATTTAAGACAGCAAAACATTAAACATCTGCAATATTAAAATTTTGGCTTGCAGCTAAGTTACATTTGTTAATAAAAAGGTCTACTCCATGATTAGAGTCAACGGCATTGGGGTCTATTGTTTGTTGCAATGTCAACAAGTCTTCCTCACTCAAACTGGGACAACTACAAAGTTGATTGTTTCTGGAGAGAATGAAAATCCATAGTTATCGACACCATAATCATCTCCATTGCAGAATGTGTCTAACATTGAGGTGGCACTGAGCATACCACTTGTCGACAATTGCAGAGGAGAAAAATGCCCTTCTTTATGCATACAGTGATTATTCCATTGGCTCACTAACTCAGCAGTAGTTGGCAGGTAATTCTTGGCAGGTAACTATAATGTAATGCAAAAATATGAATTTCATTCTGAAGATCTAATATTCCGGCCTCTTCCATCCAAAAGAACATATCTTTGAAGTAGGAAACAACAACTCTGATGACCTATGCCCATAAGCGTTATATACGTTCATTGTGAACACTTTGAACACAGATAAAACTACTTCTGTTTAATCCTCTTTTGTGTATCATGTAACCTGCAACAAGGACATTTTCAACACCCATGTCTGCCCTGACCCGCAAAGGCAGTCCAAATCTGGATACTCCATCTTTGAAGAGGTTAAGAACTGTCACAGCACGATTGTTGGTATCACATTATACATAAACAACAGATCCTCTGTAGCCATCAATGCAGCCATGGAAAACAAACCTCTAGTGTATGAACTTGTGGTTACTGTCAATGTGCCTGAAAAAGATACACATTGATAAATATTATCTCATACTTTCAAAAACAGAAAAATAAAAGTGACACTGCCTTGAACAAACCTATTGTTTGAGGCATAAAGTGTAGAGAGCCCGACACCCATTTTTAAACTTTACAAATAGAAGCTAATTTAAGTTATGATGGAATGTTGAAGTGTGGTCAGCGTATTTGGTAACTTGCGTTTATGCTATGATGGAAGATAGGGGTAACATTTGCATAATAATGTAGGTACCTCGCCAATCAGAGTACTTACAGCAAGAAGTATAATGACAGTGAATGAGCGAATGATTGAAGTGCAATGCACAGCACAGCACCAGCCACCTGTATGGTTTACTAACAAGACAAGACTTCCCCACATTTTAAATATGGGTCACTGGGACTCTTGAATCCAATAATGTAGGACATGAGATTGTGCTATCCATGTAATACAATGGTATTGTTCTCTAGTATGTCCACTTGACAGGTTTGTTGCATACAGGCAGGTGATTTAAATGAAGCAAGCTCAGAAATAAATATACTTCTTTGTCATGCTGCTCTTCCTCCTTCCCAGCTTGCTGGAAGTGCCTTCATTTTCAGAAGGGCCTGTTAAGCTTGCTGCAAAAGACACCCACTTTAGGAAACATAACTTGCAATTTGAAAGGGATGATACCTTGTGGCTTGCTACGCGGGCTGACCTCACTAGCTCTACCCACTGATAACCAACTTTAATACCCCAGTTACTGTTTTTATACCAACAATGCATGGAGGTATTGCCTTCAATCAACGGTGCTTCCTTTTTTGTGTGTCTGCCTGTAACTGTCACTTCCCACCTTTTGTAGGAAAAACTGAGTTAATTCTGTTTGTGCCTCCGTCTCCGGTCGATTACACAGCAGGCAACTTTTATCAACTGGTTGATCCTGCCATTTTACAGTAACAGCTTTCAATGGTGCTGCATTAAAACATGTTTTCATAGTCAACAATCTATCATGGAATGTACAATTCCATGTCAGATAGGTCTGCACGGTACCTAAACTCGAAAGCACTGCAATCCTACGATTATAAGTAATTACAAGCTCTGTCGATTCCCGTCTGCCTTTAGACTGCGCAATTAAAAACTTTGTATAAAACTGATGTGACTTTACATCTAATATCGTGCTTTTTGAAAAAAGTGTGTGGCGATTCAGTCTCGTAAAAGCCTGCTTAATATAATGTGCTCCAGCAGCTTGAAGTGTCTTCTTTGTGCTAGATGGAATTACCAATAATTATCACAGACCAAATAATCGGACAGACCAAAGAAAGATGGTAAAATACTGCTTTGATCACAATGAAAGAAAGCAGGGAGAAATAAAGCTATCAAAGTAGATGCTTGTTTTTTCACACCAAAGTTTGCTTGCTTAAAGTTTATATAGTTTTATGTACATCATTCATGATGTTATCCTATGTGGCATTTCACAAAAACCTAACACCACGAAGGATTGGATTAGGGGAACATATCTACTTAAAGAATAACGTAAGTGTTAATATCTCATTGGTTGCCCCTTGAATGTAGGACACGCCCTGAAATACTTCTATGCATTTCACATACTGATTATAGCAGAGAATATGGCAGTGGACTGATAATTGCAACATTGATTATGAAAATGCACGGCAGGCCTTATTTGATTGGTTGGCAACCCTATCCAATCTTGGACTTTCGGCTTGTTTAGCAGCACTTGAACAAAGTGAAACCTGGATGTTAAAGCTGCATCAATTTGTTCTTTGTTTCCCAGTTAGTCTATTGTATGTCATCAACCAGTTCCTTAGCTAAGGTTTATCGTTTGTAGTTGACCTCATAGTTTGTTCACTGTTCTGGGAAATTCGAGGGAGTGTGAGCTCACCACTATCTTAACTTGAAGCTCCAATGAATAGCCTTTGTTTTGAGTTCTTCATCACGTGTCGGGCGACCACGATTTTGTCAATTCCTGCCTCTCAATTACTGTTATTTGATTTAATTAACCAGGGTGTCATTACAGTCTCTTGCCTCTAGAGACTTGCTCACTCCGCCTCACATAGGATTTTACTTTCGTGGTTGTTCAATACTTGGCATCAGGAAATGTCCTTGCCTACCTAATCTTTGTAGAAATATGTCTCATGCACAAGGTCTATTCATTCACCCCTCTCTGTGCCTTGCGCCCATCTCTCTATATAGCCTCCTTGACTTCAGGCCAGCATACTACCTTATTCCACACATGAAAACAGCTTCTACATCATGTCTTCAATTTACAATCCTAGGCATGTTTTTGAGGTAGCTGGGATTATTCTTCAACACGAGTCATTGTCCATTTTCTTCCAATGGCCATCCTAAAAGTTATATATATACCTCTTGTTAGCAAGCCTCTATATGCTTCTTCTACCTTGTGGTAAAGCGTATTTACAGTTATTGATCCGCACGTTACTTCATGTTCATGTTTTTCATGATAACTTCATCTTTTGTACATGTTTCTCTTAGCACTTCTATTACATAATCAGTTTTAAGTATTTTCATATTATTTTGCCTTAGGCTTGTGTGTCTTCTTTATGACATCATATCATCGTCATTAGATTCTTATTTAATATTCATCCATGATTCTTAGAGCTACTCCCTTGCACTTAGGTAATTGACATCCTTCTTGGTAACTTCCTTCCATTGACTCAACGTGAGGATATATCTCCTGAATGGCTGTCTGAGTGCATATCGTCTTTCATACATTCAACGTGGCATATACATATCACATTAACTCATGCATGGATTTTCAATGGTATCCCTTGGTCTGCTACTCCAATAGGATGGTGGTAAAAGGGTGGCGACTAGATACGAGGCCACCACCTGCTCCTCTACAAAAGTGTAACAATGGTATTTTAAGGGCTCCCTCCCTCTTTTTTTTTTTTACAAGTGCTGTAATATATTGTGTAAGCATAGCCCTATCATCAGCCCACAGCCTTAGCCAGTGCAACACTGGTTCCAGGTTTAATTCATCTTCTATGAAACTTTGAGTTAGTTGTGATGAAAAATTGGGTGCTGAGCTGGGAAAGCCTAACGGTTTCTTAAAATGTCTTTCCACAGTTTGTAATCTGGTGATTTTACCCTATCCCCATAATGAGGCTTCCACTTAGGTATTATAGACCCTGAAAATCAAGTCCAGCGGCTGGCCTTACACATTGGGCCTCATTACGACCTTGGCGGTAGCCATGCCGCTATTGGCGGTATGGCTGCTGCCGAAATCGCGTTCGGTCCGGGTTCCCAGAATGAGGAATTACCGGACCATTCCGAGTTCGGAGGGCCCGGTAATTCCTCCTTCTAGGAACCCGGACCCGGACCTTCCCCATTCCCATTTCAGCCCCCACAGGGCTGAATGGAAATGAGCGAGGGAGCAAACAACGGGCCGATTACGACCGGCCCATTGTTTGCTCCCTCCTCCCCTCGCGGGACCCGCTATGCACTTCTGGTCAAACCAGACGTGCAGACCGGGTCCCGCGAGGGGAACTCATAATCAGGCGGGATGGGGTTGACGGCACCGGCATCTTTACCAGCGCCATTAACCCCATCCCGCCTGGGTTATAATGAGGCCCATTGTCATAAATCTGGAGCCACCACCAGCTTTTGTCTGATTCTTAAGAACTTTTTACCAATGTGGCTATGCCCTTTAAGTATGACAAAAAACATACACCCAAACAATCAAACTCCTCTCATATTTTTAGAAAAGAACATAATAGCAGATTTTTGCATATTTATTTTTTAGATCAAGGGAGTTCATAAACAGTGTATAGCCATCTATTGGTTTTTGTATGGCTATGGGGTACGTGCCACCAGTACCGCATCATCGGCATACACTAATACAGGGAAGAACCTCAGCCCTAACCGCAAAACATTAGCTTTTAATGCAATCAATGCACTATGCAGGACATTAATATCGATTTAAAACAACAGGCTGTTTTCCAGCTTAAATCAGCTTTCCCTTCAGATTCCCTGCCTTTGGCAGATTTTAAGGACATCACTCTGGGCTTAATTTCCTGGGTTTCCCAGGCAGTTAATCTGTCTTGTCAGTTATACCAGTGGAGGTGAAACAGGCCATAGTCATCCCCCTTCTTAAAAAGTCCTCACTGAATCCTACCATGCCTGCCAACTTCTGTCCTATTTCACGTCTACCTCTAGTCAAGAAGC